>NC_142104.1:29575000-29897979 GCF_056152115.1 Neolamprologus brichardi
CAAGTTCTCATCCATGTCTTTTTGGGCTTATGTTGGAACAGGAAGGGGCCGTCCAAACTGTTCCAAAAAAGTCAGGAGTATGAAATGGTACAAAATAGCTTTGTATGCTGAAGTATTAAGAGTTCCTTTCACTGGAACTGAGGGGCTGAGCCCAACTCCTAAAATCACCATAATCCCCACTCCACCAAACTTTACACTTGGCACAATGCAGTTAGACGAGTACCGTTCTCCTGGCCATGGAAACCCATTCCATGAAGCTCTCTACACACTGTTTTCGAGCTAATCTGAAAGTCACATGAAGTTTGGAGGTCTGTACCATGTCTAATCATTTCCAGTTTTTTATAGTAGCACAGTTGATTTTGCAGCGATGAAATTTCACGATTGGACTTGCACAGGTGGCACCCTATCACAGTACCTACGACTCTGCTCCTGAGAGCTGCCCACTCTTTCACAAATGTGTGTAGAAGCAGTCTTCATGCGTAGGTGCTTGATTTTATACACCTGTGACCACAGAAGTGATTGGAACACCTGAACTGATCTGGATGTGTGAGTGAATACTTTTGGCAGTATAATGCACAAATAACTAGTTATAGTGAAAGAAAAATAGAAGGCTGAACTGGTGTTCAACTGACCTGAAGTCATTTATAAAGGTAGACCACAAGTTCCAGCTTCAGAAATGTTAAGATGTTTGCTTTTTACTGCTACTGAGCTTTTGAAAAAAAATTTCCTACTTTCTTTTTATTTTATTTTTTTAACACTTAAGATGTTTGCATGCTCTTATTCATGTTTTGAGGAACCTGGATATTGCTATAGAACTGGGATACTGTGAGATGTAAACACGAAGAAAAGACCACTGGGATAGGATGAACTGAAACCTGAATGATGTAATGTTCATATGTATATTTACAGGATTCTAAATAAGACAGGTCTCTCATCTTCTCGTGTACAGATTCACAAATAGAAAGTTCCTTGACAGATATTCAGATTGGAGACCGCAAAACCAAAAATGAAAGCCTAAAATTCCAGCTTTAATTATTATTTATGACATTTTCTTGGTAACTTTCTACAAGCCGGTTGGCAGGCACTGGCATGCCGAAAAATGTTCTAATCCTGCAAACCCGCATTCTGACTGTCCCCACCTGCTGCCTCCTCTCCAGAGTCTGTGAGGAATACTCCCAGCTCTGAGCCCGCCCCTCCTGCCACCGCCTCCTCCCAAGCCTCCTGCCCCTCAGAGATCCTGGCTGACCCAGAGGGCAGCTACCACGGCTCCACCACCACAGAGGAGGAGCCTAGCTACTCCAGCAACCTGCCCCCAATCCGCTCAGCTCACCCGCATGCCCACGCCCATCCTCTCAAGAGCTTCGCTGTACCTGCAATCCCAGCCTCCAGCCACCCATCCTATGAGTCTCCCGCCCTGCCCAGCACTCCCCTGCTCACTCAGACCGGTGAGCCCCCATATCACTGACACCCAACAAGCTAAACAGAGTTGAATCACAATTTTTCTAACTAGCTCTTAAAAAGTCTTTGCGAGCTGAAAAAAAAAGTTTTTTAAAGCACTGGTGTGCGTTGCGTTCACTGAGTGTAGTATTTTCGTGTGACCTTTCTTCACTCAGGGCCTCCCACTCACCCGCATGTTGTGAAAACAGCCTCCATCGGAACACTAGGAAGGACACGAACACCGATGGTGGTCACCGTGCCCAACGCCCCCGATGTACCAGAGACCAGCAAGATGCTAGAAGATGTAGACAGCGTGAGTACAGCGCCCCACACTGGCTGCTTGTAGTAAGGCAGTCTGATTTTGTTTGGTAGGCCTAATGATGGTGGTGAACATTTGATATTATTTTTGCTGCTTCTTTTGGGTTGTTTTTTTTTTTTTTTTTTTTAATGATACCAATCACATTCCTTCCAAATCCATGTCAGGTTTACTTTGGGCACTGGATGATACAGTTACTTTCAGCTGAACGTCGGTTTTAACCACATTTTCTGTTTGTTCTCTCTCTCTCTGTTTTTCTTTTTTTGTATTCTTTCCAAATTCAATCTCACCATGTTTTTACTTATTCTTTTTTTTGTGGCGTTGTCGGCTCTCCTTTGGTCATTTCATTTAACCGTTAACTACCGATCTTAACAAAAAAAACCAAACAAACCCATAACTGGAATGATTTTTAATTTTTTGCCATTGAACCTTCTCTCTGCCTTGATTGGCTGTTGACCGTATGTTGGTGTCGGCTTCTTTTTGTTTTTTTCCTCGACGTCGTGCTTTTGTCTGCTGCCTCTTTCTGTTTTTGTCCTTTTCCGACCCTTCAGTTTCATTGATCTACCCAGCCCCCCCCTCCAGCTCGCCTCACCTCACCCATGCGCCCCCTTTGCCAAACTCCTCCCTGTCCTCTGTGAAAGATCCCTGACTGATCCTCTCCTCTCCTTTCCTTTCCTCTGCTTTCTTCCTTCCCTCCTTCCAGGTGCTTGCCTCCCTCCCCCCCTGCCCCTCCCCCGCCCCCCGCAGTAACCCTGTTCCTCTCCCCCAGAGCTACGAGCCCGACGAGCTGACCGAGGAGATGGCCCACCTCGAGGGCCTGATGAAGGACCTGAACGCCATCACCACAGCGCCATGAGCATGCACTTGCACCGAAACACCACACACAGACAGACACACACACAAGCACACACTCTCTGTCACCCCCCCCACACACACATACAGAAAGTCACACACCCTAAAGAAAAAAACACAACCAAACAATACAAAACAAATCAACAAAACCTTCGGAGCCAGAGGCTGCTGGACACAAAATGGCTTCTCATCCCCACGAAAAAGAAAAAAAAACTCTCGCGTCTCCCCCTGCAGAGAAAAACAAAACTTCCAGACTGAAACGTAGGAATTACTTTTTTCCCCGGCTTACCTTGCTCAGTCTCAGGAAGGAGATTGCCATGAGAGGGAAGAAAAAGTGAGACAACTTCATCTTTATATGAAGAACCATTCTCAGAGACTATGAACTTTTAAAAAGGAAAAATAAAAACAAACAAACATTGGTCGCTTTCAACCGGAAGATTGTGAATTTTTTTTTTCCTCAGCAAAAATGGTAGTCTTTTTTTTGTTTGTTTGTTTTTCGGTGCCGAACACTCTCGCTTGAGACGGTTGATTCAGTGTCAAGTCCAAAAAATATGCTGGTTTTTGATGTATGGTGCTCATGCGGCACGGTCTACACACAGTGTTTGTTTGATTAGTGTTTTCTTTGTGCATTTTGTATATCTATTGGACAGTTTCAGTGAAGTAAACGTTGGATTTCAGCCTCCTCCTCTTTACCAAGCCTACATTATTCATCAACTTTTCTTTTGTCTTTTACCCATGTGTCATATGACTTTTCATTGTTTTTTT
The DNA here is from genome assembly GCF_056152115.1 of Neolamprologus brichardi. NCBI lineage: Eukaryota > Metazoa > Chordata > Actinopteri > Cichliformes > Cichlidae > Neolamprologus > Neolamprologus brichardi. Next base: position 29,578,371 of record NC_142104.1, read on the forward strand.
TTTTATGTTATTGTATTATTTTTTACATAAATATCCTTATAAACATGTACATATGTTTTTTTGTTTGTTTGTTGATGTTTTTTAATGTTTCCCATCATTTCATTATTATTATTATTATTATTATTTGGGATGGAAGTGGGATAATGAATGAGTCCTGAAGCTCAGTTTTTCATATCAGCAGAGGAGAGAGAGACCTGGTGCGTTTCTACAGTACATTCTTCTCTGAGGTCGCGTTGCCACCCTTTGTACATGAAAGTGTTTTCCAGTTTTTGGTTTGTCACGGGAGCTCCGTTTAAAAAAAAAAAAAAAAAAAAAAAAAAAAAAAGCCTTACCAACGCGCAGGTGTGTCGGCGCCGTGGAGACGACTCTGCTCTGCGTGGATGGTGTCACTCAGCTGTCACCATCGGCAGCTGCTTCTTCATCGTTCAGTGGGACTTGACAGGATCTCCTCGCAGGTCAGGGGTACCGAGGACTCAGGGCGCTGGTCCCCCACCCCACCTAAATTACAAAAAAACCATCTACAGCAACAGTCGAGTTGTGTTTTATACCAGATGTTAAGTCGAGTGTGTGTGTTGTTTTCCAAAAAAACAATATTTGGTTTCAAGCATCTGTACTGCTGAACCACGTGTGTGTGCGTGCGTGCATCCCCCATCCCCGGCAGCGCAGGAGTGTGTTTGCTGTTTTTCCATCACCGTGGTTCTTCTACAAATGTTATCAGATGCAAAGATGTTGGCCTTTTTTGAAGGGGACTCCCAATTTGTTTTGCTTTTTTACATGGTTTTGTATGAAGAAAAAAAAGAAGCTTGTTCTATACACAAATCCAATATTAAAAAAAAAAGGAAAAAAAAAAAAGAAACTAGTTTTTCATTACCCTCTTACCCAAAGAAACTTGTCATTTGCGATCATAGTAATTTGCTCTACTTTTGTGAATACCATGTTTCTCATACATGTACATCGTCATGAATGTCAATATAACTGTAAGAGATTTTAACTATGGATACAAACAAGGAACAAGTTTTTGTGGGGCGGCACGTCGGGAGGGACCAGGGTGGGGGTTGATGGACAAAAGCGGGAGAAAGAGGAGCGGACTCCATTTGGGAAATAATCTATTGAGTTGTAAACAGTTGAACCTGTATTGCACTTTTTCACAATTTTTGGAAAGTACATTTCTTACATATCTTGTGTTTTAAATATCGAAAGCTGTTTGTGTAACGTAGTGTCCTAGGTAAGCAGCAGGCAGCTGGTCTTTATTTTTTCTTTTTTTTTTAATGTTTATTATTATTATTTTTTTTGGTTTTTTGCTTCAGAGATGATATGGATTGAGCGGCCAGGCGGTTTATACTCTGCAGCTCACGATGAGGAATTCTGTTGTTGCTTGTTCATGTACAGAGCTTTCTTTGCTTTCTGTAGAAATGGAGAAAAAAAAATCTGTGGCTTTTTAAAAAATGTCGGAAAAAATGTTTGGACAAAAAAAAAGAGGAAAAAAAAGATGTTTTTTTTATTGGTGCTCCTATACATTGTGTATACAAACAATTATGAATACTAACAAAGTAACCGTGTCTGCTCGTCTTCTTTTCATCAGACATGATGCCCGACAGGTAACATTGGTATACATACATACTCCAGAGATGAGTGAACACCGAAGAGTCTCTAACCTTGGGCTTTACATTTTGAGGAGGGGGGGATAAATATCTTTCGGTAAAAGTACAGGCTTGATTTACAACATTGAAATCCTTCATTAAAAAAGCAGGGCAGCTGTCATTTCACCTCATAAATTTAACAATAGAAGAGGATTGCCTATGTCAGTTTGTACTCTGTCATGTGGTTATTATGAGATGGGTTCACCTCACATGATAGGGAAAAACATTTGGGTTTTATTCACAGTGTGAACCTGAATCTATGTACACGTGACAAAAAGTCTTCCATCTGTAGACGTGACAACATCCTGTATGTGAGGTCAGCTGATGGAAAGTCATTTTTTCCACAGTCAGTGCAGTTATGATGAAATTTCTCTATTTTTGCATTTTTAAAGCTGTGGATTTTACTAAAAAAAAATCCTGTCTATTAGTCATGCTTTTTGTTGTTTTCTGCAGCATTTGCAGCAAAAAAAAAAGAAAAAAAAAAAGCAAAATAAAACTACTTGTTTTGATCTCCACTGAGAGGACAGTCCAAGGGTGCAAAGCCAGTATAAAATGCATTTGTAAGAGAGTGCATAAACTAGGTATTGGGAAATATTACGATCTGGCAAAGACATGTAGAAAAATGACCCACTGAAAAGAAAATATATAGGCTAAAATACTTTACTCAAAGAGTTGTAAACTGTGATATCTTGTCTATGTTCATCTCAGACCAGATAAATATTATATAGTCTAGATCAAGATGTCAAACATGAGGGTGGGGGCCAAAATCGGCCCAACAAAGGCTCGGTTCAGCCCGCTGTATAGCTTTGGAACAAGTGAAGGACGCCGAGGTTTTAGACTTTTAACTGTATTTTAATAGTTTTTTATAGCATTGCTGCGAATGAAGACCTCACTCATGAGTATTCATACTACACTAAGGTAAAAGAAAAAACGGGTCATTTCTTGTAAATTAAGAAAAGCTTTGTTTTATAATTACAGAAAAGTCTGTGCAATGAGCTGTCTGTAAAGCAACTTTTCTATATCATGTATAAAAACTGAGATATATTGTTGAAATTGCACGCTGACGCAAAGGCGAGTTTAACATGTCCAGCCCACTTAACATTAAGTGGGTTGTATGTGGCCCATAATGTAAAATTGAGTTTTACATCCCTGTTCTAGATATTTAGGAAACAAAGTGCCTTGAATTGCAGAACATCACCATCTGCCTGACAGTCTCCTGCTACTGCTTCACTACTACTAAAACAGTCTAATGCAACAGTTCAGTACAAACACCCAACCTTCAGGTTAATAAGTTCAGTTTTTGCCCACTGATCTAGCCACATAACACTGATGATCATCAGCGGTCACATGGTAAGAATCAGAATCAGAAAGGGTTTTATTGCCAAATGTTGAGCAGGTTTACAACATTAGGAAATTGCTGCGGTACTTAGTGCACTCCTATGGGAATTACACCTTTGAACAGGTAAAATCATGTCACCTGAATCTAGACCAGGAGTGTCAAACTAATTTTACATTGCGGGCCACATACAGCCCACTTGGATCTTAAGCGCCGGACCAGTGAAACTGCCCTTTCTGTCAATGTAAAGAAGTCACACATTTAACTGTTTTTCTACATGTTAAAGAAAGAGCTGCTGTGACAAAGAAAGAACTCTGTCAGCATGACTCTTTGGACTTAAATTGTAAGATATAAATGTGTACAATTACAAGAGACATTCTGGTAGCTCATTGCCCAGACTCTCCTTGTTGTGTGGTTGTTGTTGTTATTAAACTGTAGTCATAAAAAAAAAGATTTCTATAGTAGAAAGTGGAAAAACAAACTTCCGTTTTTCACAACGTTACAAAGGTTTTATTACAGACATAGCTAAGCGTTTTGCAATTTGGTATAAATTATGAAAGTTGAAATTTCTTTGGTGCTGAACTGCAGAAATGAGGCTTTCTTGTCAGATATAATTTGTGTGTGTGGGGGGGGTGGGGGGCGGTGGTGGTGAGGGCAGCGACCGACAACACTGTATACAACGGTAGATTGGTGCATAATCAGCAAGCAAATAAGGCAGAAAATAGAGAATTTTCTTGGGAAACTATCGTCTTGAAGCACACTGAGAGATGGGGCTGTGAAGGAAGGGGTGGAAACAAAGCAGGCAAAGTAAGTGGGATTTCATTACAGTGTTTTTCAAACGTTAAGTGTAGTGGTCTTGTTTTGCTGCTGGTTCAGTGAATTTTGGTTGAAGGGTGACAAAACCTGCCGTTTCGGAATCTGTGGGATGTCGGCTTTTCGCACCCTATTGGCATATCCTGTAGGTGGGATCCGGGCTTTGTGTTTACATCTTTTTGCGGAATCTGTTTAGCTGCTTGTTAATCGTTTGCCGTTTTTTCTTTTTTTTTGGTGGTCTTTGGTCTTTGACGTTTCTGTGGATACCACACATGTCTATAATTAAATAACAGATCTGGCATGGGCATTGAGGTTTAAACAATCGACATGCATTGTGGGAGATGTAGTTTACTGTCAGCATGCGCTTTTAAGCCGCATACAGTAAACTTTAAGTAAACTTTAACGGTCATGCACAAACTTTTGCCAGGAACATAAAATTACATATTTTGACATATGTGCTCTAGACATTGTTCACGGCGTCAAATAAGCAAACAGTTTGGAAATTTTGTTTGTTTGGGGTTTTTTTTTTTTGGGGGGGGGGGGGGGGGGTGTTTTTAGATATTTGTCTAAGAAGCAGACTCTCAGCAAAGATCTGCAATCTGAAATCAAAGACACTGTTTCTCTTGGGTTACAACGTGGCAGTGGTTTCGGAGGCTGTAATGTGGCCAAGTGACCGGCAGGTGTCGCTGCAGCCGCTCAACCGCCCGCCCCCCTTCACTTCCGGGACGCCAGTTGCGCTCACAACAGGGAATATGGCGGCCAGCTCGGATCGGAACCCACCTCCTTTCCCCACAGCAGAGGAGTCAGAGCCGGGATTGTGTGACATGGCAGACGCGGACAGCGACGAGGGCGAGGACATCTTCGTTAGTAACGTAGGTTCCCGCATCGGTGACACCAGTAACAAATTGACGTGTGTTTTTAGGTTTGCATTAGGTCAGAGTCAGAAAGCCTGCATCTTTTTTTATATCTCAACTGACCTGCATTCAGGGCATCCCGAAACGCTGAGGCTTTGACGGACAGTCGCGAAATACGGGCAGGTTTTCTTTGGAAGCAGCGAAAGTGATTTGTAAAGGTGTCTGGAGTTGGCTGAGAGTTAAATTTGGCCTCTCTTTATTACCAAGTAATATGTTTTATCACTGCTTTTGTCTTGTTCGGCTTGTTCCCGTTGGTTAATTGTTAATTAAAACGCTGGCTTCGTTCACAGTCAAGCCCCTCTTACTTATCGTTTTAGCAGAATTAATAAATAAAAATTTGGTGAGCTCCGTTAGTCACATGACTCCACCCTGCTTATCAGCCCCTGTCCTAACTGTCTGCAAACTGTAATGACAGCTCGTCTCTGTGGTGGTTGTCTGCAGAGTAACCCCGTGTCTGTGAGCCGGGGAGTTTCTCAGCCCGACCGCGTCAGCGAGGAGCCTTCAGATCTGTTCAGCGAGGAGGAGGAGGCGGCCAGCAGCACAGCGGCCAAGGCCAACGGAGTTCACTCCGACGATGACAACGATCTGTTTGCTGGTGAGGACACACTTCCCCCTAACAACAGCTGCCATCTGCAGCATCCACAGCTTCTTGCTCTTGGCTGTATCATTTTTCATGGCGATCTTGCACAGATAACATAATACTACAACAACAACAACAACAAAAAACAAGCATGGTGACAGCTTGCTTTACTCAACTCAAGATTATGCAAACATGTTGATGATTTAAGTTTATGTGGCATAGTAGTTGGTGCCAGAAAGTTCAGAGTATTTCAAAAACTGCAGATCCAACCGGATCAGAGGAAAATCCCAAAAAGTTGATTCTGTTCATCTGTACGTAGCGTTTTTAGAGAAAGAAAAGTTTTGTCACTTGTCCAAGTGACTTCTTCAGTCTCAGCTGACTGCAGGTCACTTGGATGAGTGAGGAAACGTTTCTCATACTGAAAATGCTACGTCTAGATGAACAGAAATTTTTGGGAGTAGGGAAGAGGTTAAAGTGGATTCAGCAGGAGCTCTAAAATCAGTTGTAATGACTTAATATGGGGAAAAGAAACACAACTCAAAATAATTTCTATTGAGAGCTCCAGTAGATGTTCTTAATATGCAGACTGTGATCAGGTGAACTGTATAACTCCTGCTGCTGAGGTGCTCTTTGTGGATTTACACACCTGAATTTAACAGTTGTTTAAGTTTGAGTTGTTCTGGCTCATTTCCATCCTCTACACTGACAATACACTGTTTATGCTGTCGTTATATTAGACACTGTACACGGGAATGAAGGTGGAATTCGATGACCGAAGCATCATCAGTTTAACTTCAGATTCTTCCCTGCTACCCTTGATGTACCTAACTCTGACCACTGTCACACACTGTTCTTTACTTTAAATTATCACAGTACAACAAACTAACCTGTTTATAATGCACTAACCTGCCAATTATTTTTATGCAACTTTTCTTTCATCTCTGAGTGAAGTTAGCTCTTTCTTTTCTCTCCCTTTGAAATACAGCAGCTGGACCTTCAGCTAGCAATACACTGTGCGCCAAACCTTTTGTCTTCAGTAGGGCTAGCTTGATGTTGAAGTACTGCAATTGCAACTCACTGACACCCGCAGTTGTTCTGGTGTTGTGGCAAAAAAAACCCCACAAAAAACCCACTGGCCCACTTTAACCCCAGACTATAGCACAGTTTTGCCTCTTTTGTCTATTTCTATGCAACATCCTCTGGTGATGAATAAATGAACAGCGTTGTCAGTTTGATGTTTGGAGCTTCGCAGTGACGAAATAATAACTCTACCCAAATGAGTCTGTTTTGAAAATGTAAGGCGTAAAGGTAAAAAAGTAGCCAGGAAAAAACTACTCAAGTAAAGTCAAGATACCTGAAAATTCTACTTAATTACAGTAATGAAGTATTTGTACTTTGTTACTTCCCACCTCTGCAATTGAGCACTGTTTAAACACCACAGCTTACTAGCCGACCATTTTCATGCATCTGTGACCCCAGTTTGGGAGATGTCTGCCTTTTTCCTGAATATTTTTCCCAGAAATCAAGATTCCCTCACAAAATTCACAAAGCTTGTTCTGGGTAGTTTCATATAGTATCTGTTACCTTTCCTCCAAACCACACTGCACAAAAAATTGAAATGAAAATCCAGTTATGAGTAGATATAAGCTGAATTTGAATTTATGAAACTTTTTGCAGCAAGAAATGACAGCCAGTCTGTAAAAAGTCTGGAACATGAATGAAAAGGCTTTCTTTCTCCAGATGCAAACGTGGAACTGAGCACAGACAAGTCCAGCAGCTCCTCTCGGAAGGAGCCCTCTGGTCCTCGGCATGCCTCCTCATTCACTCCGAGCCCCGCAGCCATGCAGCCCACCTCCTTGGAGCAGGTACAGGCCACGGCTGAGCCCTCTAAGAACTTGTGAGAATCTCAGTAGCGTGAATGCTTTTCTAATACTTGCGCTGCAAAGGCTTAGGTGTGTTCAAGGTATGAGTTGTGTTGCTGTCTTCTTATTGGTTGTAGCTGGAAGAGGAAGAGGCCAAGGACAGTTTTGATGTGGATGTTGCTGTCACAAACCCAGAGAAAGTCGGTCAGTCTCTTTTTTTTTTTTTCATCATACAACCTTCTACATTTTGTAGATTAAACTAATGTTATTAATTGTAAAGTAGCTAATTGTGTGATGTTTTTGTCCTCTTTAGGGGATGGCATGAATGCATATGTGGCCTACAAAGTATCCACCAGGGTATATAATCCAGCTTGTGTTAATTCGTGGCTTTTACTAGCTTTTGCTGTTGTGCCTTTCTCATGTCCTGTCACTGATCTTCCACCAGACTTCCTTGGCCATGTTCAGGAGTAAGGTCTTCTCTGTGAGGAGGCGCTTTAGTGACTTCTTGGGCCTTTATGAAAAGCTGTCAGTCAAGCAGTCACTCCATGGATGCATCATTCCACCACCACCAGAGAAAAGTGTTGTAGGTGGGTGCCAGGCCTTTTGTTTTTTTTCTTTGGTTCTGCACTTTTTTTTTTCCGGTCCCTGCTGTGTGACACGTGTCATTTGGTTCAACAGGAATGACCAAAGTGAAGGTGGGAATGGATGATCCATCATCAGTAGAGTTTGTGGAGAGGAGAAGAGCAGCTCTGGAGAGGTGTGGATCCACATATGATTTACACAGTGACATTATTAACATCATGTCTAGTTTCTTTGTTGTTGTTGTTTTTTTTATTACAATTTCTGCTTCACACACTTCATCCCTGATGCCACTGTGCTTTATGTAGGTATCTTCAGAGAGTAGTGTCTCATCCATCTTTACTACAGGATCCTGATGTGCGGGAGTTCTTGGAAAGAGAAGACGTGAGTATTTCAAGATATAAAAAGTAGGAATGGGACAAATACTTGACTGGTGAGTGCTGAATTTTAAATGTATAATTCTTGGAATGCTTTATGTTCAGTTGCCCAGAGCCGTGAACACCCAAGCACTGAGTGGAGCAGGTTTCCTCAAAATGATCAATAAGGCATCAGACGCTGTCAACAAGATGACCATCAAGATGAACGAGTCTGACACTGTAAGGGCTGAAAAGAGGGCTGAAGTGTTTAGTTTTTACATACCGTTCCACATGTGGCCTCCAAATATAAATTTGCATAAGGATGAGCAGGAACAGACCCTGGTAGATCTGTGGAGCCAGCAGAAGGCATCAAACAGTTCTGCCATTCTAAACACGATGAAGAGGTTGCTGATGTTTATTCTGTGTCTCTCAGTGGTTCGAGGACAAGTTCCAGGAGGTGGAGAATGAGGAGCAACAGCTCAGGAAGCTTCATGTCGTGGTCGACTCCCTTGTCATTCACAGGAAAGGTGAGCTTCACCTGCTTTTTATTGACTTGAGCTTTTCTTTGCATCGTTTATCAAATTAATTTAGGGAAAGAAAACATTTCAGCCCAGATGTCTTTCAGTTCTTTCAGGGTGAAACAAGTAGTCTGAATATATTTTCTGCTTCCGCCTTTAATATCAGAGCTATGTGGGAACACAGCAGTGTTTGCCAAAAGTTTGGCCATGCTCGGGAACTCTGAGGACAATACAGCTCTGTCACGGGCCCTTTCGCAGCTGGCAGAGGTGGAGGACAAGATGGAGCAGCTGCATCAGGAGCAGGCAGCCAGTGACTTCTTCATCTTTGCAGAACTGCTTGGTGACTACATCCGCCTGCTGGGCGCTGTGCGGGTAAGCCCTCTACTTGTACTGTTAGGATGGTAGATAGGGTAGATGGGAAGAAATATATTTCTTGAGGGAATGAGGGCGACATCCCAGAGAAAATAAGATTTGAGAATTTTCTCATTTTGGTAATTGTTGAGTATTTTATGTTGCCTTTCTCTCGTAAAACTAAATAAACTGAATGAAGTTATTTACATAAAAATCTTTAAAAAAAGAAGACAGTATCATTAGTGCAGAAGAACCTATACATGTACAATCAAGTGTCTGAATAGGGCTATTTAATGTTGTGCAAGTGAGCGATGCGATATGCACAGCTTTATGTTTGAATCGCACCGCTTGAGGAAGTAACGACAACAATAAGGGCTCTCCTTAGATCTGTAACCAACCTTTAACATGGTGCAAGGTCACAGTTTTACTGCAGACAAGCTGTCTGTTCTGTTTCGTGGAAAGATCAGGTGTTGCTACTACCACTGTCTGATCTAAAAATGGATGTCCACAGGGCTGCTTTGACCAGCGCATGCGGGCGTGGCAGAGGTGGCAGGAGGCTCAGAGTACACTCCAAAAGAAGAGAGAGGCCGAGGCCAAGCTCTTGTGGGCCAACAAACCCGACAAACTGCAGCAGGCCAAAGAAGAGATCACTGAGGTAACAGTGGCAGTGACCACACAGTTAATGCAGCACAGTCTTTAGTTTACACCAAAATGGACTTCAAAGGTTTTTCTTTTCTTTTTAAATTTCTCCTGCAGCAGATTGTTGATCAGGCCAGTTTGACAAACAGGTTACAGGAACCCAAACAAAAAAGTGTTTCTTTTAAAATACTTTGTCATCTTGTTCTGATTTAGGAGACACTCCCATTACCAACATGTCAGCTTCTTCAAATATATAAACATTTAGGTTTTTTTCTTTGCTTTTATTAAATTATCAGCTTCTTATCAAAGTGGAGATGTAAGAGTAATTTTGTTCATTTATTTAGTTCTTTTTGTCAGCAAGATGAAAGAAAAAAGCTGCAAACCGAAAATCCATGTAACAAGTTGCTGTATGGTTGTGGATTATTTTGTAAGATGGCACTGTGAAGCTGCTTTTTCACCAATTTCTGACATTGGTTAATATTGAACTGCTCCAACACTAATATAGTTTGGTATCTGTTAGAGTATTGTGGTTAGTGGAATTGATTTCACATCAGTACGACACTGAAGGAATTTAATTTGAAGTGTGGGTTGTCAGCTACACTTGGGCTACGTCCACATGTACACGGGTATTTTTGAAAACGGAGATTTTCCGTTTTCGTTTTAAAATATAATCCCGTCCACACGTAAAGGCAGAAATGAAGGAAAACGCTGCTAGGAACATGCCAAAGCAACAGGTGGCAAAATATTCCTAACCGTGCAGAAATGTTGGCCAATCAGAAGTCTAGAAGCCTTGGTGGGAAAAAGTAAACAAAGCTGGGGCATAGAAGCAGAACCGAGTGGTATGTGTGGAGGGACAGTAACTGTGTGTGTATATGTAAGCATTTAAGCACTGCAGAGAGTACAATTAACAGTAATAGTATTGTAGAAATTCATTTCACCGAAACAATAACGTGGCGCACAGTGTGACGTCAAAAAAGGCGCACACCTTTGACGCTGCGTTTTCTGCGTTTTCTCCGTTTTTCTCATCCACACCTAAATGCAAAAACAGAGTTTTCAAAAATATCCACCCTGGCCGGAGTTTTTAAAAATCTCAGTTTTCAGTGACCAAAAACGCCGTTTACGTGTGGACAAAAGGTGCAAACTCATAGAAAAATCTGCGTTTTCAAAAATACCTGGGTACGTGTGGACGTAGCCTAAGGTTTAACAAGTTGTTGCATTGACCTGTTAGAAAATACGTCTGCTTTTTTGGCTTGTTTCGTTTTGTGGGTTTTTTTTGTTCGATTCTTCCATTACAGTGTTGTTTGCTTGGCCCAATGTTGTGAAGCAGTTTAGTGTGTAAATTCACTTTGTGTGTCATATTCTTTTGGTGCTGGTAGCTCGCCAGGTTATTCATTCTGTTTTGGAAAGTACTGAATTTGGTTATTTTTCCACTCCTACAGTTACCATCCCACTAAGCTGTTGTTGACGGCATCCTTCACTCGCATCATCACCACTGATATCAAATTCCTGGCCTTTCCTCAATTTGTCATGAACTCAAACTTGCGAAGGAAACCAGCAACTGCTTTTGAGCCAGTATAAACTCTTACGACAATATTATTGTATAATACCTTGAATTAAAGCTGAAAGTCTACACTTCAATCACCTCTTTGATTTCACTACGAGGAGTGGATTTCACCCTTTTCCGTCAATGTCGACAGTCATCTGTAGTCTCTGTATTTATTAGCTTGTGTTTTGTAATCTTTTGCAAGTTGTGGTGATTTGTTTCTTTTTCTCCCTTTGTGTGTCGTCAGTGGGAGGCGAGGGTTACTCAGTACGAGAGAGATTTTGACAGAGTTGCCATGACTGTACGCAAGGAGGTTCTCAGGTTTGAGGTATGTTGGGAAGGGTTTCTTTTAATGTGTCACCAAAGGTTAGTATCAAAGTAGAATGATTGTGTCTCATTTTGTCACTGCTGGAATTTTAAGAGTGCTACTGTACATATTAGACCTGGTGAACACTTACGGGTTTTCCAGTAGCACAAGCAACTTCATTGTGAAGTCAAGATAGTTGATTTCAAACATGCACTTCATCCCTGCACTTTTCTTGACATTCTTCAGATTCAGTGCTTCAGATCGCACTGATTCACATGAATGTGAGAACAGAGCAGGTAATAATAAATGATGTTAGGGGACTGTGAAAGCTGATGAAAGCCAAAAGCTACAGCGGATTGTTCTTCACAATAAAGTTGCTGGATTTCAGCTCCCTTTGACCTCAGAAACAGGGGAAGTTCTGCCAGAAATTCCTACAGCCGGCTTGAACCTTAGATGTGACAACTCTTGTCTTTTCAGAAAGAGAAAGCCAAGGACTTCAAGAGCCAGATAATTAAATACCTGGAAGCAATGCTGCAGTCTCAGCAGCGGGTAATCACTTAACTATATTAAGCATCATATCCAACATGTACAAGTATTTGTGAGGATAACGAACATGGCTGTTAAACTTCGGTAACAATTAACATCTTACTGTTAAAGAAATGTTTTAATAGTCTTTTTGTCTTCTTCTCTCTCTCTGATTGTTTTCCAGCTCATAAAGTTTTGGGAGGCATTCCTGCCTGAGGCGAAAGCGATAGCTTGATGAAGAGGGAGACTCTTTAAAGACCCCGACTGCCTTTTTGAACACTTTACCTCTATAAGCAGGAACTGAGAAGACAATTTTGAAACACACAAGAAACTTCCGTCCATTTTTCTTTCTTTTGTCTTTTTAATGACATCGTCTTCTCTTATCTTGTACAGTACTTCAATATGATAAGCGCCACTTTTCCACAGCATTTCTCTGGTATATTGCCTTGTTTATGTTTCTGATTTAAGATGGTATAAAGCAAGAATCCAGCAGAGATTAACAGGGCCACGAGTGTCTGTAAAACTCACCGTCCTGTCAGTGGGATATATATTTATGTCTCTTGTTTATTTTAACATGGAGGTACTGTCCCAAGGTAGCATTGCCTACAGTTTACATGAGAAGATAGGCATATGTGAGTCATTCCACACTAACAGATTGATGCATGTCAGATAATGTTTTGATGCACTAAAATAAATTGTTCTATTTCAAGAGGTTTTTTTTAATATTATCAAACAAACACTATTGATAGCTGGGGCCATGTACCAGGAGTATTAGCACATTCAAACAGTATATCATAGATTACGTATTAGATGATAGAGGCAGATTTGACAAGGTTACAAGCTTGTCAGAGGTGTTACAAAATGATATAAGTTGTTACAGTGAGTGCAGGGTGTGAAAATGTAACCTCTGCTTTGGTAGTATTTTCTACAGTGACACATATGATAGTTACATTTATGTCAGTTTCTTCAAGAGTTTATATTTGGTCCTATTTTTGTCAGACGTGGAGGCCTAAAGGAAACCACTGGGAACTGCTGCAGAGATTTGTCTAGAACCATGAAAGTGACTGACATGTACAAGTGTGCACATATAAAGCACTGAACAGAACTTGTGCAGATTGCTAACCATACTTTTTTGTTTGGTCTAACAATGACAGAAAGACATTCAAGTGAGATGGTCCCTTATTTTCTTAATCAGCATTTGTAAGTGTAGTTTTTCTGTCATGTCATATTTACGTAAGAATGTGCTTTATTTTTGTAACCACTTTGCATTAGTACACACGTTTTCCTGGAAATGCTGTACATGTAGATGTACAAAATAAATCATTAGTTCAGCTTTGGGACACTTGTTTTTGTTTATGTGAGTTTGTTTTTATGTGTTTGGTGGGATTTTCCATTTCACTGGGGAACTGAGATAAATTGTGATATTCTAGACTTATACTGTACATATAACATTGACCACTGGTTAGCACTGTCCTCTTTACAAAGATTTTGAAGGTTGGTTTTGACTTCTGCAAAAAAAAAAAAAAATACGCTATACGCTGAAGTTTTTATCAAGTTCAATTTTCCCTTTAAAAATGTTGCTCTCACTTGAATAAGATTAACTTAATCACCTCATTCATTTTCTAGCTCATACTGTCTATGCTACACCTAGACTATCTTCCTTTATCCATGCACAGTCATAAAGAGATTGTGATACAGAGATCACAAGCTCTTGTGGGCCAAGAGCTTGGCCCCACAATATTTGACCTCAAATTTCTAGATTATGGAAATTTAGATTAACTGATGTTTTCCTATTGCTGAAGTGTGATGGAACAACTGTCTAAAAATCATTTCTATCTAACCTGATACCTGCAAAAGCACTAAAGAATCTGTCGTGCATGAAGGCTGGACGTGGACACAAGTGCAGAACACAGGCAAAAAGTTCAGTATGTTTATTGCAGGTTTTGGCAGATGTAGCCCATCTTTTGTGAGTGAAGCTGCAGAGTTTAATATGGTGGGATTGGTGAGTAGTATCTGGTATGCAGCTTAAACTTTCTAGAATCTCTCTCTCCAGTAATTCTCTGTCTAGCTGCAGCTCTCCTATTCAGCAGTGGACATCTGCACACAGAAAAACTGGTCAAAGCCAAATCAACAATTTCTTTGGTTACTCGCCCACAGGAGGCACAATTATCTAGCGTCAAATGAGGGGATGCCTCCATCTTAACTAGCCCAACTGCAGCCTAGATGTGTAATCAGTGATGCTGCTCGTGTGTGACGTAGTGAGGGTGGAGACCAGGGCAAAACTACTCTGAAACACAAAAGGACAGGAGCAGTGTCACGGGGAGGCATGTGACTTCTAAGCACATTGCAGTGGCTTTAATCTAATTTGTGTATATTGTTGCCACAATACTTTTAAAATCATGAAGAGAGCTGCCTAATGTTTTAAGATTTGCGTTTAATCTTTTTCTTACCTCTCCTCCAGACTGCACCTGGCCTCCATCTGGCAACACCCAGGAACTGCCAAAACCAGTCTGGGTCTTTTTGGCCTCCTTTTATGGTCAAGTTCCTAGGAGGGACATAAATAATCTATTCATTTTAAACATGTACACAATTGGGCATTTTCAATATTTGATAGTAAAGGAGTGGGGGGAGCTACTGGCTATTTAGTAAGCAGTTGCAACTGCTTTCAAGGACTACTGTGTGCTAGGTCATGATGGAGACTAGTTATAGTGGCTTATTTTCAGGGGCCCTAGTTACAGGGGGTGTAGTCCAGTGCAGAGCTGTTTCTATTTGGTTTAGGATTATCTTTAAGACTTGTGATGTGTTATTTTGGCATTGTTTCCTTAAATTATTCTTGAATGAAGACATTGATTTGATGCATGTAAGAAAAAAAAGATTCATTTGTCTTTATTGTTTCCTCCTATCTCCCTACCCTGTGTTCTCAATGAAAAAATTAAAAATAAAATAAAATAAAAAGGAGGAAAGAGATAGGAGAGAAAAGCCCAACAATTCCCCCTGAGCAAGCACTAGGTGACAGTGGGGAGGAAAACCTCCCTTTAAATAGGACGAAACCTCTGACAGAACCAGGCACATGAAGGGACAATTAACTGCCGTGACTGGTTGGGGTGTGAGGGTGCAAAATGATGAAGAGGGAGGGGAGACCAATAGAGAGATGATTGAAGAGGAAGGAGAGAGAAAAGGTGGAGGAAGACGAGACTACGCCTCTTCATGATCAAGTGAGAAAGCAGGAGAGTCGTTCCTTTTGAAAAAGCAGAAGCATTTTTTCTTCTTTTTCAATCACTGTTCCTGGAGCTCTGAGGTTTTTTATGTCATCGATTGCTTCTGAGTTTGCCCTCTCAACTTTCTTGCATCTTTTCTACAGTTCTTCTAATTTTGCTTGTTTTTCTTCAAGCTTTTCTTTCAGTTCTTTTTTATTTTGCCTCCTGTACTAGCTTTGCCTCGTGTCTGTATTCCTCCGTTGTACTTGGTTGTACATGTCTTCTAACTCCTGATTTCTCCAGTGCATTTTTTGAAGCGTACACTGTAGGTCTTTATGTGTTTTCTCTTGTTCTTCTTGTTCTCAGGTCTATAATCTGCTGCCGTACTTATCCAAATATTATTCCCCAGCCTTCATTTATAATCTGAATGTTGGGCTGTTATTGCGTATTGTTAATTTGTTGGTCTTGTCAGTTCATGAGGAATTCATTGTGCGTTTCTTCCAAGTGTTTATTTTGGGGCTCCATTTGTCTGCACTTCTCCTCTAGTTTAATTTTCTCTGCTTGCATTTGTTGAACCCTGTTCTCTAGATTGTGGTTTTCTTTCCTACTTTCAGCCCTTCAGATGGATAATACGTCTTCTGGGGAATTTAACTGGTCACCTCAGAGAGGAGAGTCAGGGGAAACTTTTTTTTGTGGTGTTTTCTCTGAGACATGTTGGAGTCTTGATACAGTGACTGTAGAAGATCCAATTATGGATGGATGGATAGATAGGTTGCAAAGATGACCCCCTCTCCTGCCCCGCTCACACTCTGTCTCTCTCTCACACACATAACATCTTCCTGCCCTATTTAGCAATTTAACAAGTTAAACTGGACATCTTCAACTTTCCGCACTTCTTCCTGGCTGAAGAATTACAAAATATTAATATTTTTTTTAGTTGAATAAATATCTACTATGTTACCAAAATTATTTATTATTAACCGAAAACGACTAGTGTTGTGGTAACTTTTCAAATCATTCCTTTAAGAAATGATGCAATAAACCACAATGAAAACGTAAGCGTAAGCGTAAACGTAAGTTGTCTTATTACAAGGATGCTAAAGAGGGTGGTGTCAAAATATTGTGGCACTGCTTATATGTAATTTCTGTGTATTTTACACTCTAACTCATTTTAACCCCGTCCCATAACCTTCTACGTAACCTGATATGCACCTCTCAAGAAATGTAACTACATGTCAGATTGATGCATACCACAACGACTTGAATGACATGGTTAGGACGTAGCTTTCCAGCAGAAGTCTAAATCAAGCTTTACAAGCCAAGACTGGAGCCTAGCGCAAGCTTATTATACAAACTAGCCCCACTCTGACACCAGCCCATTGGTAATTTTTATTACACTGTATTGCCCAATCAAGTCTCTTAACACAACCCTCCCTTACCTCGCTTGTGCACCCTGTAGAATTTGTCTTAGAAATAAGTTATTAACTTAACTTTATATAAGACATACGTCCTAACCATGTCATTCAAGTCGTTGTGGTATGCATCAATCTGACATGTAGTTACATTTCTTGAGAGGTGCATATCAGGTTACGTAGAAGGTTATGGCACGGGGTTAAAATGAGTTAGAGTGTAAAATACACAGAAATTACATATAAGCAGTGCCACAATATTTTGACACCACCCTCTTTAGCATCCTTGTAATAAGACAACTTACATCCCTTCAAGGAATAAAACAACCCTGAGTTCCCTGATTGACAAAAGTACCAACACAATTTTTTTTCATGCTGGATTTGTTTAGACTCACAAAAATAATGGATTTGCAGATTTCATAGGTAAGTTTGTTGTGTATCTGTCAATCTTATTAATCTCTGGCTCTTTTTCACAACATGACTTTTGTCCCGTCTTCCTCCCCTCAACCCTAACCTGTCACCGCAGAAGGCTGCCCCTCCCTGAGGCGGGTTCTGCCAGAGGTTTCTTCCCACTGTCACCAAGTGCTTTCTCATTGGGGACCATCTGATTGTTTAGTTTGTGTGTGTGTGTGTGTGTATTATTGCAGTGTTTTTACTTTGGGGTGACTGTTATTGTGATTTGGTGCTATTTAAATGAAAGTGAATCAAATCAAATTTAATTGAAATTGTTCTATATTTCACATATTGTGGAAATGCAAGCACCAGAATTTCTGCAAGTCCATCGCTAAAAACAGTAATGCATTACACAATGACTGTATAAAATAATCAAAATACTTTATTAATCCATGATAATAAAGTAATGTGGTCACAGCTGGTCACAGACAGTAATAACTGTAACTGACTAAATTTAATTAAATATTACTAAGTTACAAAATCTAATAAAATACTTCTAATATACGTAAATAGGTTAATTATAATTATACCCCAGCACAAATTATATATATGGTTGAAATTGAGATGCCCCTCTTTTCAAACTATAAAACTTTCTTTTCGCTGTAGAGCGTGTGTATAAGGGTACACAACTATAGAAGTATGTACTTGTGCATTAGATAAAGATGACCAATGACTGATTTAACAGTCAATGGTCTCATCGCTAATTAGCCAATCTCAGTGTGACCTGGAAGTGTGCGTGGTGAAGCGGGCGGTGCCGTCTTTCTACATCCGGTATGCTCGAACCTCTCACGAGCAGCGAAGGCAGACGAAGAATGGAGAGAGCCGCTCGGCTGTTCTAGCTTGAGACAACAGCAACAACGGGCAGCACAGAAAACCTCCCCATCACAGGCGGCGTTTTTGTCTGCGTTTTTCGTTGCGAAAAACGACAAGCTGTGCCCCGACTGTCTGGATTTCCCACAGCGAAGGTGAGCCTGAGGGGTTTGCTAGCCAAGCAGCATTTAGTTGGAGGCTTTTGGTTCTTGGCTAATGTTTTCGCTGCTAACGGAGCTAATTTCCTTGTTGCACTCGGTCCAGCTGTCACCTAGCCATCAGTAGGTGCTAGTTAAGGCGTTGACACCAGGCAGAGAGAGGGGCTGCTACATTTGCTGCCCTTTAAAACTACTCGGTTTTCATAATTAACATGAAAATGTCCAATCTGTGATTTTTCTCACACTATATTTTGAGCCAGTCCAACCATTGTGGCTAAGTAATGTTTGCTAACGTTAGCTTTATGGCTGGTCAGTCTGGTTTGACGGTGGCGTGAAGGTAATTTTATTGAGCTGATGGTTCGTTTACCTACTGCTCGACGTGACCGACACTAATGATACGGCTGGCTTTGAAGCGCTGACGTGCAGCTGCCACCTCTCTTCCTTGTTTTGATTTAACCTTAGGCCTGCTGGTAAAGGATCGATCAGCCTCAGCTGCCTCTAACCAGCACTTCCTCACATAGAAAACCTAGTGCCTTGACTGCTTACTACAAGGTGAGGGATGCTCACAATAGGAAAGGTTGAACCCAGGCCCCCCTGTCAGCCTGCTCGTCGTCGGCACAGTTGTAAATGTTGGACTGGATCTGGTCTGGTCGTCCCAGATGCGAACGCTCGGGTTTAAAGTCAGTTTAAATTTTACTTCTGTGTGTACCTCCAGTGTACATTTTCTTTGCTACTAGTCATATTTTAATACACGTGGACCGTCTTAAAGTGTCTTGCTACTGAATCAATATGGGATGACTTGTGATCGGTATTTTGCAATAAAATAACGGCGTGTCATGCTCCGTAAAGCAGCTCTGAAGGTCACATTTTATTGATATATTAGTAGTTGAACAATTGTCTAGTATAAGTCATCGTGAGAACATGATAAATGATGTGAAATAGTTTGTGTAGAGCTCAGGCTCACTGTTTGCACAGCTTAGGAAGGTCCACGTTTAAGCAAAGTGCAAATAGATTAGGGTTTTTTAAAAACTTGTTTTTGCATCTGGAACATGTTTGTTCAAACTGGTGAATTTACAATTGTATGATACACTCTTGATGATCTTGCAGTATTTGCACAATCATTAGTTCAAACCTAAGGAAAAAATATCACATTGCCATGCTTACAATTTATTTTTATGTGTTTATTTATTGTTGTTATTACTGTGTGAATTCTCAGAGGAGCAAGAGCATGGACTATAAAAATTCAATTCAGTTCTAGTTCATTAGAGCTGCTGCCTTTAAGGAGAGAGGCAGCAGCCTTTAGCTGGCACGGCCACAGTAGGAGTCTGCACTGTTGGCAGGCCCCCCTCTCAAGCTGATCTTTCTACTGAAGGTTAATTACTGCACTGAGAGCCTTTATGTTTCCATAAAAAATGGTAAAAAAAAAAAAGTCAACAGATTAGTAATTTTTAATAGATGCTAATCAGCTTGAAGCATCTTTTGGTTTCTCGTAGTATTTTGACAGGCACATTTGTGCACTGTAATCAAGGTTTTTCAAATATATTTTCAGTGCCTCCTGACTTTGATACTGAAGGAAAAGTACTCTTGAATAGTTCTGAGTGTTAAAGCTGCCTATTAACCAATTGCATCAAGTTTCCTAAACCTTTGATTGCCAGTAAATGGTAATCCAATAAAATCTTGTGCCTCTTATTTGACTGCAGACAAATTAGTTTTTGATTCTCTCCACATTTCTATATTTCAGCGGCTTTGAAAACATGCCGTCATAATACATTACTTAGATATTTCTGCAAATGCCACATTCCTCCTTCATCATTTCTGGATTAGAACTAGAAAATAAAATGCCTCGATGCACATTTTCAGCTGAGAGAATATCAGTGATGTGACAGATATGTGAGATCAGCAACAACAACTCAACTCTGAAAGCATCTCCAGTAATATGACACATTTCCTCTTCATGCACAGTGAGCGTCATTCAGAGTTGTAAAGATTTAGGATATCCCCATTATGGAGACAGTCTGCTTTACCTGAACAGAGTAGCATTTAAGTATTCAAAATATGCAAAGGTTTAAGTGCATTAAATGGATCGTTTGTAAGTCTCGCATCCTGAGATTTAGTTTAGTGGTTACAAAGTGACTGCAGTTATTTATTTTCAGCTAAAAAGGAAGTGGCAATCTAATTTGTACATTGGTGTATAAGAATCCAAAATATTTATGAGGTTTTTAAATTTTCTTATTGAACCCAATAATTCGAGCAGAATGATTACAATAGTGACAGCTTTAATGCAGTCTAATGAAATGCCATTGTGCAAATGAGCACATCATAAAACATAGGCTGTGCCATGACAAAGTCAATACCCTCATAAGGAGGGAGGCTGCATTTACTGCTAATCTGTTCTAGTGCAGGATAAAACTAAATATAGCATCTGCTGGAGTTTGGCCATCTGGTCAAAAAATAGTACTGATTGATGATCAATCAAAATCATAATTTTCTCAATATATGTAGTTGAACTCAGGTGATCATATGATTAGCATCAAGTGTTCTCTCAGATGTTCAGACTACATCTTGCGCTTCTTTTGACATGTTACATTAGACCTTTCGCCACTATTCTGTTTACGAAAGAAGTTGTACATTAGGTCCAGAGGGACATTGAGTCCACTGTTAATGTGTTTCTCCAAGCTTATCAAGAGCAATTCAGCGGTCTAAATACAAAACATATTAGCCAGTCAGGGTGTTGGGATGATCCATCTACCCAAGCAGCAAGACAGGCCACTACATGACTGTTTCAGCTGTGTGGTGTCAGGTATAGCTCTCTATTCATTGTGGTAGTAAATATTTAGTATAGTGTGCTGTTTTTCCTTTTTCTTGGCTTACTCTTGCCATAATGTGAATTAGTGTGACATTGCCCCAGTGCGTCATGCTATCTACAGAGATGTTGCAAGTGTATGGGTTTATGTTTTTATTAAGGATTTTACTTATGATTATATACATGTGAACGCCCCATCTCAATAACTATGGAAATTAAGGCTCATTTCATTAGGTAGGTGGTTCAAAGTAACCACCTGATTTGTTTCAAGATGGATGCTGAGTTCCTAAATTTCCTAAATGTATTTTTAGCATCCAATAACTGAGAACAAAATATTTGGGGTAATTGATTACTTATTTTGCATTCATTTATGATAAGGAGCTGTTTTTGTTTTACTCTTTTGTGCTACAAATCAATTGCACCCCCCTTCCTTTTTTCAGTGGTTTGCTGACTAAAAGCTCATGCTCCCTAATTTAGCTCCAGCTGAAATTACTGAAAGAGAGCCGCCTGTTAACCAGCTCCAGCTACAGGAAGAAAACCTTACAGGGTTTTTAGAGCTAAACCTGTGTGTTGAAGGCTGCCGCCTACCTTGGTCTCAGGATCAGTCAGGGCCTAACAACCTGGCAGGTGACTGTACTATGATGCAACATTAGTGGCTTAGTGATACAGCTTTTGGGTTTACCCTGGTTTTTCACTGTTCGCCTCCTAACCTGATCTTTTACTTGAGATAAGAGATTAACAGCTAAGAAGTCTTAGTTCTCCAGAACATGGTGTCACCACAAATTGATGATATCACAGACCACCTCCTTGCGCAGATAGAAAGGTTTTTGATAAGTCTTTGTCTTCAGTAGCGCTTCAGTAAGAAATATAGATTCTTAGGAGTGACCTGCTTTTTTTCTTTTAGGCCTAAAACATTTAAATAATTTTGTACTGTATGCCTTAAATTAATGACCCTAATGCCGGACACCGATCTGTACTTATTAACCTTATATTAAATTCTCATGTAGACTAAGCCCACATTTGAATTAGAGCTATTCTTGAATTGCTCTTAGACTGTTAAACACCATGAAGGAAGGCTGCAGCTGAAAGAGTGAGGCTAAAGATTAATTGAATGGAATAACAATTGTAATCTGACTGCTTCTTCTATAATAATTAAAGAGATTTAATGTTAAGTGTGTTAACTTACAGTCTTCATTTCTGCCAGGTTTCCTTCCTGGTTTCAGATAGTCTAAATTTATTGATGTCGTAGATGTTTTCAATTCAGAGCAAAGCTTAACGCCCCCATGTTCATACATTGCCTTTAATGTTAAACTACTCCTTTCATGCGCACTTGGTCCCCTGCTTTGGGGCAATAGTTGTTTTGTTTTCAAATGGTTCTCTGCCCAGAACCATGTGTTTAAGTTCTTAATTATTATTGTTTTAATTATAGAATTTTATTTTCCTGTGTAAAGTTATTTGCTTCTTTTCATTAGAATTATCAATGTTTCTGATTGGTCATACTCAGCAATACCACTTTAAAAGAATGTGTTTCATATAGACTTGGAACCTCTGTGTTTACTTATCCAGTTTTGCGTTTGTGTGATCACAAGGCCTGATTGTTGATGTTGGGGTAAAGCTACGTAGAGTGAATGATTTTTGGCAACTTTATACAGATTTGCTTGCTAGCTACCTTAGGGCAAGACCCTATGTTCTACACCTTGGACAAGTTGCCAGTATTTATTATTTGAATGATATCTTACATTTAAAAAATCTATTGCAACAAGACACATTTATGCTAAAATAGAGAAGCAAAATGCTGATGTGAAAGTCATGACAGGGAAGCTTTTATACACCTGGGTTTTGTTCTACTCTCTTCAGCTTAAGAGATTTTTTTAAAAGCAACGTATGTTTATTATGGATGTAATATATACATCCATAATATTACATGTACACTGTAGTTCAGTAGTTCTCTCATCTTGCCAGAAATGTTGCGTTTGGGAAACAAGAATCAGTTCTCATTAAGAGTGTTTCAGATTTGACTGGTGTCTGTTAGTCACCTAGGTCTGAAAATATCTGTTCATTTTATTGATCTCTGCCAAGAACCATGAGGTACGAGACAGTAACTATTGTAGACAGGAGATTTATTTTTCATTCATTCATTTATGTATTTATTTAGAAGAATACACTTGAAGAAGCACCAGCAACCTATACTTTTTTTGTTTATTTTCAATACATGACATCTTTGACTGCTACAGTTCAATCAGTAATCTGGAATTTGATATTATAAACTCCTTTCCTTTCATCTATTTCTAAGAAGTACATTTACTTTTATAGGATGCCAGAAGGTGTGTATCCTCAAACATAGCTTCATTTATCAGTAGACACTGTGCCTCCAGCGGGATAAAGGTAGGGGATTCCCATCCTTACATCACAACTAAAGACTCTGTTTATTCAGACCGCAGGTCTTCACAGTGGTTGATTCTCCACAGTATCCCACAATCCAGTAGATTCCTTGACTTTGTTCTCCTCTTTATTAATTAGGGATTGACTAAAATTCATCTACACAGATTGAATGTGTCCAGTGTAATAAATACCAATATCGCTTAAAAATATTTATTTTGTCGGTCCTTTTAGACCCACAAGAAATACCTTTGTACTAATGTGTCCTATTCCTCTTCGGCTATTTTTTCCTTTAAAACACATCAACATGCAGTACAGTTAATAAACCAAACTAAATGCTAATTATTACAGTATTTAGTGCTGTGCATCTTTGCTGTTAAAGATTGAAAGTCTTTTTTGCAGCGTGAATTATTTTGTGCCTTTGATGTTTCTACATGGTAATCCTCAGGTTAGGCATGCCAGGGCATGTTTATAGCATAGATGATCTATGGTAGTCTAGTGCACCTGGCTAAAATAAATTATACATTTATGTTTTATCTCCAAAAACATGAAACAAAAGGAAAGGAAAAAAAAACTAACAAACTTACTCAGTTAGGATCAAGTTATGTTCAAGTTTTATACAGAGTGCTGTCCTCTAGACTGACAGACTGATGAGATCAGCTCAAGTTGGTTTCATCAGTGTAACGTGTATTATTCACATAGCCACCCATGTCTTTTAAAAAATTGAATTCAAATGTTGTTATGTGGTTAAATTTTGTAGATGTTATATTTTCTGGAAATTTAGTTTTGAAAACCTTCATATAAACTGATTAAAAACAAGCAAAAATATGGCTCTCTTACTTGGACAGCATGCTATACTTGAATACAGTTTAGCTTACTGTAATTAAAGCTCGGTATAAAAGGTTTGAATGGTCAAAGCTCAGTTTAGCTCAGGCCAAGTATAGTTTTGTATTTATCTGTGATTTTACGTAAAGTAGTAAAGTGCAGTTGTTTTCGTGTGAACACACACTCTGTATATAAAAGATGGACCTACCCTCATCAACTGTTGTGAAATGCTGCCTTAAATACTTTGGATTTAGTTAACATTTTGTAATACTATTGTTCATGGAGCCAGAAGTGGCCATATGTGGATGCAAAATGGATTGACTGACACCAGCAAATTAGTGATAATTATAGACAGAAATTAAATACTACAGTTTAGTTCAACTAAACTGGAGTTACAAACATTTTGTGCAGTTAACAATAAAAGAAAATGTATTATCTGTTAGATCAGGGCTGTGGAACTCCAGGTCTCAAGGGCCGGTGTCCTGCAGGTTTTAGATCTCACCCTGGGTCAACACACCTGAATCAAATGATTAGTTTATTACCAGGCCTCTGGAGAACTTCAAGACATGTTGAGGAGATAATTTAGCCATTTAAATCAGCTGGACACGTCTAAAACCTGCAGGACACCGGCCCTCGAGGCCTGGAGTTTGACACCTGTGTGTTAGATCATTTCATTACAAACACTGTAAAAGTGAGCAACATAACAGATGCAGTTGAGAGGTACAGCTAAGTAGCTCGAATTAGCTTAGCTGGTGTAAACCCTGGTGCATGCTGGGTTAGTGAGGCCTAAAAATGTTTATTTGCACAATGGAAACTGCTCACCATTGGGCCTTGCTGCAAGCTTGTTTTATAGCTATGTTGCGCTGTTCCTGGTTTTATGTAATAGTAACACTGCACAGTTGCCCTTGAGAGCAAACTAGCTGTCTTTGATGCTGAGATCTGTGCAGGCAATACTGAGCGTGAGTCATCCAGAAGCCCACACACAAATACTTTCAGCAGCAGTTTTTCCATGCTCAGGAATTACAGCATTGTCATGAAAACAGTAGTAGCTGATGTTTTTCCTGAAAACATGAAAAGTTGTTTTCAGTATCGAAGAGGTATTTTGAGTAAATAATTAGCAGAATAGTCAATCGGCCTAATTAACAGGCAACGTTTTGTCGTGCTTCAGCAGTGTTATAATTTGTTGAGAATGGTTAACAGGATTTCCCCAAGAGGCCTGCAGTTGATAAAAAGCATATGCCATAAGTAATTGTTCAAATGCATATTAACTGCCTTTTTCTGAATTCTCATAATTTAATGTAATCATGTAAGGAAAGAAGTTAACACCAAAAAGGATTCTACTGAGTGCTCAAAACAATCGGATCAGTGTCCATCAAATTGAGCTTTGGTGCCCTTGCAAGCCAACATGGCTTTATATAATTGTTTACATAATATTCTCCTCTGACTTTGTCTGGCGGGGTTTAGCTGTGGGTGGTGAGATGCCTTCAGAAACACAAACTATGACTTAAGGTTTTTGTGTTGATGCTCAAACTAGCTGCTGTGTTTTCTATGACCACTGTGACCTGATTACTATCTCTTCACCCAGCAGCCTGTTAGAGTGAGCCATTTGTCCTTGTTTAGCACTGTGTACTTGTAAACACAGTTTTTTTTCTTTTCTCTTTTTTAACAGCCTGTAGACGACTTTCAAAGATGAGTTAAACCTGGTCTCTTATGGGGAAGTTAGATTATGTGTTGTTGTTGTTGTTGTTGAGGAATCACTATCAGTGAAATTTTATGACCTAACATGTAGTCTGGATTTTTCATTTTGTCATTAAAAAACCTTTTGTACCTCATGAAGTAAAGTGTGATTTCTCTTTTTTTTTCTTTTTAGATTTTTCATCTAATAATAGCAGTAGAGAAAACATAAATTCATATCTAACACCTAAACATTTGAGTTTCATTTTCTGGTTCATTTTAATCTGTGATCATCTGTATTCTTTTTGATGCAATAAGGTTTTTAAGAGTTTAAGCAGGGTAAAATGTTCTTTATTAAAGGGTAATATCTTATGTATTGCCATATGCTGTTTGTTACAGGTCTTTCACCTTCTCCTTCCTGTGACAAATGTCGAGGCCTAACATCTCTTAGAGGTGAGGGTGAGGACAGGTCGGAGTGTCGGTCAGCTGCATCAAGTTTTGTCCCATGAGAGTGACTGTACCATCCAGGCACCTCCAGTGACCAGGGCTGTGGCTGTGGTGGGCCCGGCCCAGGAGGCCTTTTTGCACATCACTCCAGGCTCCTGCTGACCTGTGCTGCTCTCACCATGGATCAGCAAAGAGACAAGTATGGCGACCGACAAAGGAGCACTAAAGTGTCCCAGGGAGGCCGCAGCGGACACCCGTCGCGGCCATCTGGCTCCTCCAGCTCCTCTGGGGTTCTCATGGTGGGGCCAAATTTTCGTGTGGGCAAGAAGATCGGTTGTGGAAACTTTGGCGAATTGAAGCTTGGTAAGCTGAATCTCAATCAAATGTTAAAATATTTATGCAGGACATGATTTGCTAGCAGACATGGATGCTGCAAAGGTTGCTGGAAGTATGTCATCTAATCTATTACAGAGTTATCTTTTCTCTAAAATAGTGTAATTTATTTTTAAAACATCTGAACCATGCTTTTGCTCTCCTTTCTTATTCCAGGAAAAAATCTCTACACAAATGAGTATGTAGCTATTAAACTGGTAAGTGCACTCTTGCTTTTACTGCTTGACTTCTCACATCTGCAGATGATTTTTAGAATCAATTTTAATGCTAAAGTCATTACTTTTAAATTGCTTCATTATGTGAAAAAGGTCCAATACGGAAATTAGTAATAGTAGGATCAGAAATGTTGGTACAGAAAACATTGAAAGCATGGTTTGCTTTATTGTAATTGCTTGAATATAACAGTCAGCGATAATGAGAAACTGAACTAGATGATTAGCACATTGAAAACAGAATAAAACAGATGCTTACTGTTAGTCTTTCTTCTGTGTTCAGTATTAGGTGTTGATATTAAAGTGATTTTAAGATGGACTATTTTGACTGCAATTTGCAGTGGTGCAATCGTAGTGTTGTAACTGTTCTTGAGGAGAAATGTGAGTGAGGTGTAGATGCTCAGCTAGGCGTGTCTCTCCAGCGGCTGCTGGACTGGAAATCATGGCTCCTGACTCATGCCCTTATTATTGCTCACCAGAGAGTTGTAATTTGCTACAGAATCAACGTATTAAGCTTACCAACCAAATGGCTTTTAGCTACTCGCTCTGTTGTATGGTGTGCTGACACTTGAGCTGGAAAAAAAAAAAGTTTCAATTTAAAGTGTGTTGAGTTTGAAAGCTCAGAACAGTTAACTGGAAATAAAGTTTAGAATTTGGGGGCACAGCAAAGTGACTGTTTTAGGTATATTTTTAAGTATATTCAAACTATTTTTCTTTAGCTCAAATGTGATGTTTTGTTGAAGTGTTGCTCTGAGTATTGGCCCATACACAAACATTTGCAAGGTGAAATTCATAGCATTAAAACTGCATTTATTCCAGTGTTTATGTCCGATTTATTGAACACTGGTCTGATGTGTTTACCATTCAGGAACCAGTGAAGTCGAGGGCACCACAGCTGCATTTAGAGTACCGGTTCTACAAAACACTGGGAACTGCAGGTAAGGTCACAGATTTGTTTGCTACTCCCATCTGGTGGTTTTATGTGACTTCATGATAGTGATTTGACTGTTTTGGAAGATTGGCCTAAAGATTGCATCATTTCCACAACAAGTGATTACTCTTCTCAGGTTACATATTGAAATTAAGCTGACTTTAATCTCCGGGAGTGTGTATATGACTGGATGAATGCCTACGTGCATAGAAAGCATGTTGAACAGTGACCTTGGGTGAAAATAGTATTGCCAGAGGTGCAGTTCACTATGAAAGGTGGTTTCTATTTTCACTTTCATTGGGCTGCTTTGGTTCTGTTTTGGCAATGAGTGCCAGAGTCTGTGCTGTGCTTTGGACCTGTAATGCTTCATTAGGTGGCAAGAACTTGTTTGGAGATTCAGGTTGAAACAGAAAAATAGTTTTTGTATTTTGCTGTGATCGGTTCAGGCACATGAGCCTGAACGGACCTTGCTTGTGAAGTCGCAAAACTCAACTCTGTATGGATGTCTTCAGGTTTTGGGCAAATTGTTGAAGCACAGAGTGTTACACAATGTTTCCCACTCAGGATTACTGTAGCCCTTTCAACTGGCTCAAGGGCTTGGCTCAGTTCATTAGTCAGGTTCTACTGTTTAGGCTTCAGATCAAGATAGTGTAGTTTTCCTCGTGGAGCCACTGCTGGGTCAGACAGTGCAGCAGTCAGAAGCCATCTTTGTTCCAGAAGCCTGGGTAACCTGATAAATACTATTCCAGTGAGTACTTGCATCTTGAAGCATGTGCTGTGGTGTGCTCATTTGCAGCTGCTTATCCTTTAGCTCAGTGAATGCCAGCTAAGTGCAGCGCTGATGCCCGTCCATGCTTTTCTACCAAAATCTTTACAGCTGCTACAACATTAGCACCATTGTCATGGACAACAGCTTTTTCTTTCTGTGGTGGAATGTCGAATTTGACAAGACCGTCCTCAAGCCAATCTCCAATAGGGCTGTTCGATATGACGATATGTGCCAGATGACGATATAAAAACGTCTATCGTTTCCTATGATGCTATCGTTTGTTTCATGGTGTTGTAAAATAAACTGTTTACGGCAATATTTTTTCATCGTTTTGATCGTCACTATAGTGGTTATATTAATTTCTTAAAGTTCTCTCTTTCTCTTATATTTATAACCCCACTACGGACCGACAAGCGCCTGTTTTTACGTGTTGTTGTTGTTGTTGTTAGCAACAACGACGGTAAAACCATCGCGTGGCTCCGCTGTCAGCTTGTTTGTTTTAGCTCACCATCCTGTTGAGACTTTTCAAAATAAAGAATCACGTGAAAGAGTATGCAGAGAGTTTACGGATGAGAAGCAAAAAAGAGCCGTCAGGTGCTAAAAAATAAACCTTAGACTCAAACTTTGAAAGAAAACGGCGGCCGTTACAACTTATGTCTAAAAATGTATCGTTTCCTGCTTCGGTTAAAACACTGGACTCGAGGTAAAGGACGCCCAGCTGGAAACACTTCACGCAAGTTGCCTGAGATTCACAGAATTTACATAAAATGTTACATTTTTGTGATTTATATCGTTGTCAGGACAATAAATGTCTATATTGGGATATGAGGTCATATCGCACAGCCCTAATCTCCAATATATGCAGCGTGTGTTCTCGTCAGAAGCATTGTTATCAGTCTGTGGGTCTCTATTCACCAATCCTTACGAATAATGTGAAACATCACCCCTAGATACGCCTCTGTAGCGAGGCTCAAGCTAGGAAGTGCAAGGAGTGCAAGGCTCAGTCTCCTGCAAGCTTAAATTATGGTCTCACAAAAGTGTCAGTTAGGGGTTAACACCCACCACAAACGTATTGTAGTGCAGTCCTCCAAAATCTCTGCTGCATGTCCTAATCAATCAGGATTTGACTGACCTAATCGTCAGACAAGTTGGCTCAAATAGGGAAGGGAGTGACAGTGGGAGAAGCATGGGAAAAAATAAATCAAAGATGAGAAATACGTTGTTTTAAAGCTCTTTGTATGTTGTAACTTTGCTCTTCTCTGTGGCTGGCTGATGGACCATCAACAGCATGAGTAAGAGTAGCACACAGACTGGCTGTATGACAACAAACCCTCTGTGCTGGTGGACTGTCAGTCCATAACTGCCTGCGAACTGCCTTTGCCCTACCCCTGCTCAAGTGTAAAACAAGCATAAAGGGTAGTCGTCATCTTTTTTTTTTTTTTTTTTTTTTTGTTGACATCTTCATAGTTTACTTTCAGAAAGTAAGTTCTTGAAGGAACTGTGTACCTGCGAATGAAAATGGAAATTATATTCAGAAGGCCTTTGTCTTTCACCATTGAGTGTTCAAAATGCAAGTCAGCAGCATGCTCAGCTGAACATGGTGCAGCTGTCTGAATAAAGTTTTTTGCATACAACTCTGTGACTTACTGAAAAGGACAGTAACAAATAATTCATTGTCCAACAGTGGCTTAGTTTTACTGGTATAGTATATTTTTACTGGCATCAGAAAAAGTTTTGCTTTTTCTTTTGTTTGAAATGGTCTCAAACTAGTCTTCATCTTTGTCTTGTTCCACTATTTTATTCTTTCTCCATCACACCATTAATCATGATATAATTTTGAGGCTATATTTTTTTAATATATATATATATATATATTATCAAGTCTTATATATTTTGTTGTGGGCTTTTTTTCTTTCCTTTTTTCTAAGTAGCTTGTGCAGTTGAAAACTGTGAAAACGCTTGCATTGTTTGATTAAGCTGACGGTGAATTTTTAGCAATGATTATATAGGTTATTTACATATTTGGCAAAGCAGCATAACATTCATGCAGACCTGTACTTTCAAAAATCTGGCTAATCTAAGTCTCAATCTTTGCACTTGCTTGATGTTTCTCAGTTTCATAGGGAAATGTGAATCTTAAGGTTGTAAATGTTCTCCTATTCTAACCAGTTAGACCAGTTAGTCATGGACTCAACTTAAAGCCCCAATTACCCTGCAGCCCAAAACACAACAATATTATTATTATTATTATTATTATTATTATTATTATTATTATTATTATTATTATTATTATTATTATTGTTATTCACTCATGATGCCTACAATTTTTCCCTTGCACCTTTGATTTGTAGTGTGAAACAGTGATTTTAGTTTTAATGGTACCCACACTGCCAGCCATTTTTATTTTTCCAGATTATCCAGATGCCCAACAAATCTTATTATCTAGCTTTCAGAATGAAATGCAAAGCAATAACTGACAACTTCTCGGTTTGTCATAAAATATTAGTCAGGATTTGCTGACGCATCACTGTTACAGCAACCACTAGCAAGAATGTTGGCAGGATCAAATGAGCACCACAGAGAATGAAATTAAGTCATTTTTTTTTAAGTGTTGGTACTAAAGGAAATGGGTGTGAAGGCTAGAAATAATGGAACAATGGAAAAATCTTTTTTTTAAAACAGTATCCACGGTTGTCTTGGTAAAATGGGTACAATAATAATGGATACATATCAGATATATTGACCCAAACAAGAGCTTTTGAGGTCATTTTGTTTTTGTTTGGTTTTAATTTGTTACCTAATGTGCTCTTTAAAACATAGGGATGTTACAGTGCTTAGGGATGACCCCAGTAACAGTTTGTCATGGAAAATAAAAGCTTTTTTTTGTGTCGTGGGTGATCTTTGATGTGCTTTTTTGGAGCTCTACATGCATATGTGATAACCCGACAGGGAGTATAATGGCTATTGTTTTGCAAAGGCAAGGGCTGGAAAAGGCCAACTGTGCGGAAACTCATTAAATATTTAGAGAGTGGGTCTGCCTCTCTTAGTACTAACCTGCCTCTGTCCTCTTCTTCCAGATGGGATAACGTGACCTCATTTCTTCTTGGCTGTGTACTGTGCTACATTCCTCTCAGTCAATGTGGTTATCACAATGTCTGCATGATGGGGTCTTTATGAATTAATGTGGTTTGACTCAGCTGCTCTGTCAGGTGTTGTTATCTGATGCATAAACAACCATCGCTGGATATTAATGAGGATGATTCAATTAAAAATCAAGCATCATCTTGCAGTTAATATTCGCCATCGCAATCAGGGGTGCATCATCGCTTTGGTTTTACAAGCCAGTGAGATTATGACACAGCATTGTGAGGAGGGCAAAAATGTTTCTAAGAGCGTGAGGGTTTGTTCAGGGGTGGGTGGAGATTGTTGAGCTGTTAAAGGTATTGGCAGGCAGACCTCATCATGAAACACTACACCATCTCTGTAAGCACTGCAGGGCACACTGAGTAAACATGTCCAATGGTGACACAGTTTAATAGATTTTACTAAAGAAAAGGCCAAAAGTTTTATCCTGTGTGTGTGTGTGTGTGTGTGTGTGTGTGTGTGTGTGTGTCCACTTATGGGAAATCATAGATATATGTTGAAGAAAATTGAGCTTCTTTCATTACACAGTTAGAATTGAGTGAAAATAATTAGAGAAAATGAGGGATTGGAGAAACCATAAAGTGGTGTTTTTGTGTGCTTTTAGAAATTAAAGAGCCCAATGTTCTTGAGTGTGTTTAAAGGGAGACTTAAAGATCGAAAAGAACCACAGGATTTTCCTGCAGCTTTTATTTTTGCATAGAATGATAGAGTATAATGTTTGTTTTTAACACCATAGTTGCTGTATAATTACAGATGTTGATTTCTTGTCACTTAAAGGAAGCACAGCATTTTCAAGGGGATTCATTATGCTCATTTAAACTCCTAGAGTGGCTTTGCACAATTCTCAGTTCAAAATTACCCTTGTTTATCTTGTACTGGACCTGAGTGCAGACCATTACTTCATTCTGACTGACACAAACCATTTTAGTTCATCTTTAAGACCACCCTCCCTGTTTTCCATTCTTATGACTGGCTGCCTCTCTGTGTGCCTGAGAGATCAGGCTCTTTACTCTTTATGACATCAGACAGAGCTAAGAGCAGAAAAAAAATGGCCTTGAGAGAGTTAACAGAGTTCAAGCATTACTCGCATATATGCTTACTGCATTACTGGTAAATATGTCCACATCCATTTATAACAGTATGTAGACTGAAAATATGGAAAAGCCTGTTAGTGTTGATGTTTGTTTTTTGTTAACAGTGATATTTATTTCACAAAACCGTTAAAAGAATTCAGATTTTATTTCAAATTAATTAATAAAACAGCAAAAACTGTATGCTGGTTGTAGAGCTTTTACAGGTGAAATGCAAATATGTGTAACAAAATGCCACAGTAGTCAAATAATTGGTCCAACAAATGAGCACATTGACAGCCATCTGCACAGGTTTAGGGAAAGCAGCCACTGAACAACAGAAGCAAGCCAGCAAATACGTCTGTTAGAAATTGAAAGGGGCCAGCTTGATGTTGATTTGAGGGTAGAGCTGAGCAACCAATCGCAGGCTATAACAGTAGTGCAGGCAGCCAATCAAAGATGGATCTGCACGATGTGCAAAATCTTGCATCAGGCAGGAGCTGGCTGTATTCCAGGAGTTTGGTGTGGAGCTGCTGTAGAACCATCACGAGGAGCCGGCTCACAATTTTCTCAGTAAAACCCACCCATTAGTAATATGCAGTGGAAAAATCTGTCCACCAGTCTTTGATTTGCTTATCCTGTTATGGCGGGCTGGAGTCTCTCCTAGCTTACAGTGGCTGACGAGTAGCGCAGTACAGTCTTGGACAAATAAAGTCTCTCACAACACTGACATAAACACACACAGACACAGAGCATAGTGAGAAAAGGGAGTTCACGCCTACAGTCAATTTAGAGTCACGAATTCACCAAACCTGCATTATATTAGACTGTGGGAGGAAACCCACGCATGCATGAGGAGAACATGCGATCTTCACACAGAAAGCGTCACACACTAATCCAAAATTAATTTCTGTAAGATATTTACAGGTATTCATTTTCTTCTAACCTGATTACAAAGTCTTTCTGTGATACGTTTCAGCACTCTTGTTGTCCAATCTGGTCTACAACGCATGTCTACCAAAGAAATGACAGTTATGTGGCATTCTGGTCCTGTGGAAGACTTGATCCTTGGCTTTGGGTTGAAAAATTGCACATACAGATTTCAGTGTCACAACCTGTGCATAACTGAGGGAATGTGTCTTGGCTAGGATGAGCTGTCTTCATTTATCATGCATTCACGAGCAATGTGTAGGTTCGTGCAGGTTTTAGGTGCATATTTCCTTCAAAATATTGCTCTAATAAAGGCAATCCCTCAGTGCTGTTCTCCGTATTCAGTCACTTTTGCATCCCGTCCACTTTGTTGAAAATGCAGACTTTGTCTATGCTCTGTGCAAATACTGAAGAAACTCTTAGAGTTCAGGTGAACACACAGAGCAGGCACTGCAATCTTTATGTTTACAAAAATTGAAAGAGAGAAGTGGTACCTGCAAAATTGGTAGCTTCCAACAGCGTTTGAGTTTTCCTGTGGAATTTCACTGTGTGGTTGTGGACAAAAAGGTTCAGTCTTTAATGTTTGTTTGACTTTTGTGCTGTAGACAACGGTGGTTTGACCATCCCTGTTGCTAGTTAAAAGCTAGATCCATATTGTTTTAAACTGTTTATCAACTTATTTACAGCACATCTCCAATCTGACACATTTTTAGGCCTCCCACAGGCACACAGGGTTTCAAGCCACTCATTCCTTTGGTACAATTAGCAACCCACAGAACTACATAATGGTGTCCAGAAGCACAGGATGGAGCGCAGCATGACTCCTACATGCCCATATGCTTGCTGACAGCATTTATGCCACCTTTCATACTGCAGTGGATTTCCCATTACCCAGCTGGCAAGCCAAATGTCTCCAGCAACATGTTTAATATAAATACATCAGTGCACAAAATTTGGGAGTATTATTTGTATTTAGCTGTTTGTTTGTTTTGCCATTATTTTGAAAAACAAACAAACAGTGTCGTCACACCTTCATATGGCATATAATAATACACCAAACCATTATAATGGGGACTGACATCCTGTCCATAACTTTTTCTTTTCTTTTCTATTCAAGCTTGTCCATTGAAAGAGATGCAAATTTACATTTTAGTGTTGTGTTTAAAGGGATTATTAGAGCTTTGTTAGATTTCACTATAGAATTATTTGCTTAGGGGTTGTTTGGATGAGGGGAGTTTTAATGATGTATGCATTTTAAATCTACATATGTATCTAATCTACATATATACTTTCATACTTGCATTACACACACAAGAAAGAAGACGGTTACTTTCAAAGTCAGATGCAAAAGATGACTGATGATTGAAAGATGACTGATTTTTTTTGTTTTTTTTTTTTAACTTTGCAATTATACTGTATGTCCAAGGACTGAGTATAGCTTTATTATTCTGTTATAGAAAGGTCCTTATGATTGGATCTCCCTTTGAAGTTTCTTGAAAGGACCTTTTTAATAGGAGTCTGACTAGAAGTAAGCACAGCCAAACTTTGAGTCATACTTCCCTGAAGGCAGTTAACAGTTTGACCTGATTTCCTGTTCTTTGAAACTAAAGTTCAGGCGGTGGTCAGGATAACAACAAAGAATACAAATGTACCACCAATTACGATTGCATGTGCATATAACTGTAAATCCTGCAGATGGAATATATATTTAGATTCTGTGATGTGCAGCCTTTTTGTGCCTATAATTGAAATTAAAACTGCAGGAGGAAATCAGTGCACATGTTGCTCTTTTTTTCCCCCAAGATTAACTGTTAGAAGGAGCTTTCATTCCCAGATTACACATACAAAGACGTAAAAGAGCACTAACCTTTATGCAAGTTCCAGTGGCATCGGACTGATCACCCAAGACTAAATTACACTGTGGCAAGAGGTAAAATAAGAGCCGGGTTGACAGATGGACAGGATTTTTGAGCAGTGAGAGTGAGTAGAGCAGACAGATCATAATTCAGTTGGGAGGTTGTGATATGAGCCAGAGAAAAGATTAGTTTTCAGCTTGCAGAGGCAGAATGACACAGTATTTCACCTCAGGGTTAATGTTTACCTAGCAGCGTTCTCTGTTCTCTGTCCTCAACGACCTCGTAGTGCTCCTCCTCCTATCGGTCCATTTGAGGGCCTCTTATGGTTGACCTTGGACCCAAGTTGGAAACGTCATTAGTCAAGGGAAACGGGAATAATAAACAGATTTTAAATACTGTATACAAATGAAAAACACTGAGCTTTTTCTGTATGTCGTGTTTACTACCCCAGCTTTTGAGTGTTGTCTTGGATTACTTTTAGATACTTTAAAATATATAACATATATAAAGACAACTACTGGGTTTGTGTCTCCTTGTAATTTTTGTTTCTTTCCTCCTCGTATTTTAGCAGAAGGTGTGCCTCAGGTGTTTTACTTTGGGCCCTGTGGGAAGTACAATGCCATGGTACTGGAGCTGCTTGGCCCAAGTCTAGAAGACCTCTTTGACCTGTGCGACCGGACCTTTTCACTGAAGACCGTGTTAATGATAGCAATTCAGCTGGTGGGTTTGGAGCTTTGTATGACACCATCACAAAAACTTCTACTCACTTACTATGACTGATGAAACCAAATACATTGAACATAAAAACTCTGAAATTTCTATGAAATGGTTCAAATCACCATCTACCTAGATGCAGAAATGGCACAAAACTATTTGCTACTTAATATAGTAGCTGGAGTTAGACTAACAAGTTCATAATCAAAAAATAAAATGTTTACTGTAGTTTAACAATTTGCATGGCAAGTTCAGCACAATTTACATTTCCAGTTAATGACATATTTTCAGTACAATCCATTTTTCATACTATAGGAATGAACTCTTGTTTCAAAAACTATACTGGCTGGATATTTCAGAGGCTTAATCCACCAAGCCTTTACATTTTATAGTATGCTCCAGAATTCCCAGTACAAAATGATTGGTATTAACCCTGTGCACAAGAAAATGCTAACTTCCTGGTTTGAGACCGGATGTGGGGTTGTGCATTTCCGGTAGCTTTACTTTGCGGTCAATCGCTACTGCGAAGATATACTCCAAAATCATGTTCAAAACTCGAAAATTGATCAATTTTGACGTTTAAAGCGTTTAGATCGATCAGTTGTTTACATCACTCAACACAAGCAGAACTGCATTACTGCATGCAGAAGACACATCGTCCACATTCAGAAGCACATCTCTGTATAGTGACTGGTCTTATGATTTAAACAGGCAAATGTTCAGCATTCAAACTACAGGTGAAGAATAGTCAAACCAGATGTTTCCCCCGTTATGTCGATATCAGCTAGTCAAGTACACACCTACACAGCATGTTAACAAACCGTGAAAAAAAGCCACACAAAAAATGAATGATTGCTGGTAAGGGTTTCTATACATTAGTATGTACGAAGGGTATGTTGTGACTTACCTTCAAAATTACAGTGGTCCCTCGCTATAATGCGGTTCACCTTTCACCTCGCTGATTCGCGGATTTTTTAGTGCAAGTTTGCATGCTTATTTTTTTTACATTGTGTCCTGCGTCCTGATCGCTGCAGACGATCTCCTCCGTGACGTCTCTCCTGTACAGTACAGAATTGCTGCATTGATCGCTAGCAGTGTGACTCTGAAGTGCAGTACTGTATGTCCACGAAACGTTTTACACCATCAAAAAATAAAATTGGCTACTTGATTTCACCTATTGCTGGTTATTTTTAGAACATAACACCCGCGATAAACGAGGGACAGCTGAGAAATATAACATTTGAATCCATTTTCTCTTTTGCCCTGAGGTGCAGGGAAAAATATCGACAAGTCGATGAACATCATTTACAGATATATTGGGTAAATGCCCGAGACATCTATAGAAATGCAAATCGCCGCTTGATTCATTCATTTGCTTAACTTGTTTTGGACCGTAAACAAGGCGCGAATAGGACACCGGAAACAAAGCTCCCCACAGGAGTTTCCGCACCAGAAGTAGCATATGCTAACGTGCACATAGTCAATTGAGTGAACTGTCCATATAGCTGATTTTACAAGTCTTGCCTGAATACCTGAGGTTCTTGGAGCTTGTGGAGAGTGAGTCTCCTATTACCTAGTATGCAAATTAGCAATCTGTTAGTATATGCATTCTTTTGGGCAGATTTGGGTAGACTGGAAGCTGTCGTGAAGTTCAAAGCCACCACTGATTCACATCAAGTCTGAGCAGCTCAGAGGGTGTAATAACCCAGTCTTTGAGGCGCCTTATGCACATCAAAATTTCTGACGTTTCATTTTGTCAGCACAAAAACTGCAGTGCTCTTGTAATATAGATATCCTCTGAAAAAATGTAAAGACCTACATAGAAGCTCAGCACAGAGGTTTCCTAAAGACTGCATCGCAGCCACCTCACATTATGAATTTATTATGTTGCTCACCTTTAATTCTTTCCTAAAAAAAAGACCGCGATTCCACTGTAAGTGCAACAAGTTAACCTTAAGTGTTAAAAAGTTGTCGTGCTTTTTTAATAAACCATAATGCTGAAATTCATTATAACTGAGAAAATAATGTCAACTTGGTTCATCAGAAAAACTCATGTTCAATAACTGTGACTCTGATTTAGTGGCCAATTTAAGGAATTTTGTTCATTTACCATGACTGATGTGTTCTTCGTCACCAGATTTCACGAATGGAGTATGTGCACTCTAAAAATCTAATCTATAGAGATGTAAAGCCCGAAAACTTTCTCATTGGACGGCAAGGAAATAAAAAGGAACACATCATTCACATCATTGACTTTGGCCTGGCCAAAGAGTACATCGACCCCGAGACCAAAAAACACATTCCCTACCGGGAGCACAAGAGCTTGACTGGTACTGCGCGATATATGTCCATCAATACACACTTAGGCAAAGGTAAGATTTTATTGTTGTTGTTCTGGGACGTCTGTTTGTAAAACAGATGCTTTGGCACATAGTTGTTGAATTGTGTCAGTGAGATGTTATCATATCTGTTGATACAGAGCAAAGTCGGCGAGATGACCTGGAGGCTCTGGGCCACATGTTCATGTATTTTCTTCGTGGGAGTCTACCTTGGCAAGGGCTAAAGGTATGTAAAGTATATTGACAGTTTCCGAGATTCTTTCATCAGGACTCTCGTCATTAAATTCTAACACACTCTGAGTTGCTGTGTAATTTATATTATTTACCCATCAGTAGCTTCGGCATGTGCTGAAAGTCTGTTAAAAATGACTGAGAAAATGTACTTCTGAAGACTTCAGCTTTCATTGTGTTTATCTCTCCATTGGCACATTTAAGTCTTTCTTAATGAATATTAAAAAAAATAAGACTAAACACAGGTTACAGTTGAAAATGAACCAGCTGTTATTTTGTGCTCACAGTTCAAAATTCATAATCTTTAGAAGCTTTTCTTCAGGCTAATGTGTACAGAGTGGTACAGTTGGTTGTTAATTGAAGCAGTAAGCTTCCTATTCCTCTTTGCTTACTACTCTGAATCCTTTCTGCTTAACCACCTGAAAATCTCCCAGAAAGTCTATTCTGTTCATCACTTGACAAAACGTTTCTCCCACTGAAAACGCTACGTCCGGATGAACAGAATCAGCTTTCTGAGATTTCCTTACTTTGATTGAACATGCAGCAAGAAACCTTAAATGGTCTTGATGGCAATAAAGTGATCAGTAGTATCATGCTGTAACTGTGTCTTTGTGAAACACATAATACTCCAGTCATGGAAGCTCAGTTGATTTTTCAGAGAGAGCGTTTACTTCAGACACATTAAACAAGAAAAAACACTTTGCTTTGAATCTTTTTCAGGCTGACACACTGAAAGAACGATACCAGAAGATTGGAGACACAAAACGAAACACTCCCATCGAGGTCCTCTGTGAGAACTTTCCAGGTATGCTATTGATGGCTGTAATCTCACTCTTGGATCAGCTTGTGAGCCTTGATAGTGTGAATACTGGCTGTGATGTAACCTGATTTTTCAGATAAAATGATCTAAATGTCGTCCCACTACACAATTCGTACGGATTTATCCTCATGAAAGGTGAGAACATTGTTGTTGGTTCTGTGTAATACAGAGGAGATGGCCACCTACTTGCGATATGTGAGGCGGTTGGACTTCTTTGAAAAGCCAGACTATGAATATTTGAGGACTTTGTTCACGGAACTGTTTGAGAGAAAAGGATACACCTTTGACTACACCTACGACTGGGTTGGCAGGCAGATTGTGAGTAACGGATCACATTTTACATGTCAGTAATTTCACCTGTTTGACTGCAGAGCTGAATTCATTGTTATTCCCCTCAGCCCACACCGGTGGGGTCTGTCCATATAGACTCTGGAGCATCTGCAGTCACGAGAGAGAGCCATCCTCACAGAGACCGACCCTCACAGCACCCACCAATCAGAAACCAGGTACGTCCGGTTGAGCAATGGGGACCAGACTGCTTCTTGCCATGCTGTGGTCCAGTGGATGGACCCATGGTGCATTACAGCCTGAAACTCCCTTTACTCTCTGTATGATGATCTCTTTGCCAAGCAAAGCTTATGTGCATGCAGTGACAATAGGATGTGCTATGCAAGTATTCTTTTGAACATCTGTGTATATTTAAATGCTGGAAAATTAGTTTTAAGGCATCAGGGCAAATTTATCCCAGTCATCTTTGCCTTCGTGTTTTTGGGTTTACTGTGCGCTTTAGATATTGTAGATAAACTTTTGGCAAGTGTTTAAGACCATAAATTAAATTAAACTAAATTCTGGTAATTAAAAGCAGCCCACAAAGATGAAGGCTGACTGAAATAAAGCTTTGTAATCATTCACATATTCTACAGTGTAGAATAGATGCACTTAGGGAGAACTTTTTTTGGGTATATATGGGTTTTGTGCCCATGTTGTCAGTGCACCTGCTTTTTGATGCTATTTGGGTGCTTTAAATGCAAATTTCAGAGCCAGGGTTGAATTGTCGCAGTCTATGCTACAAATGAAGGACTTGAATAGCTGTTAGTTAGTCTGGTTGAATTTGATCTACAATTTTGCGTGTGTAAACACATTTGCTTTGATTGCAATTTAATTCATTGCTGGTATGAAGATGAGCTGTAAAATAAATTGCTGGCTTTATAAAGCTCTGAGCATTTCAAATAGGTTACTTGTTAGTGGTTTATGCTTATTTTTTTGTTATTCAGGTGTAATGAGATTGAGGCCAAAGTTTGAGACCTGTGAGCTTGGCTCCATTAGGCTTCAGGCTCATTAGTTTCTGATTCAGTTTTATGGCTGAAGCCTTGCTATGATTTTGATTCACTTTTTTTTTTTTTTCAATTTTGTTCATTTATTTATTTTTTCTTCTCCATATCTCATGCTGCTTTGCATGGTTACCTTGCCTCGCACACCCAAATATCCATCTTTCCTTCACCCCCCTCCCCTTCCCATTGCACTTTCAAACCCACTTCCCTTCACATCACCGACGCCACCCCCGATTCCTAAGCAGACAGCAGCCTCAGATCGACGAGGAGCATGGGAGGTGCAGCCCGCACGCCAAGCAAACTCCTCCTATCTGACCTCCCACCTGACAGCGGACAGGCACGGGGGCTCAGTGCAGGTATACACCCCTCACCTGATCAACCGGCAGCCCCCACCCAATCTCCATGGAGTCAGATCTGTCTCAAATAATCCAAACAAAGATAAATACACTCATAAATATGGCTTGTAAATGGAAGGGAAAGGCGCAAAGGCATTTTTGTGTGACACTATTTTTCTCCCCCCGCTTGGGGAAACAATATATTTTGAAGGGATTAGTCTTATTTTGAGACAAATATTTTATTTGCGAGTTAAACAACTATGAATACTTAGGAAACTCGTGTTTAGCAAAGTACTCAAGCATTTAATTCATATTATTTTGCAAATAATTTCGCTACTGAACTGGCATTTTTATTCATCTTCATTATCTAAAAGCTCATAATTAATCACAAAACACTGATATAGTAACTAATGCTTTATGCCAGACATGAATTGCATTTGTTAAGTGTTTTAGCTTCATGTGTGAGACAGATCTACAACCATATACCTTCCCCCCCTCCAACCCTTTTGCCCCTGGCTGGGAAATGTTAATTTTCTGCTCCACCATATGCATGTCATCTGGTGCTACCCACCCCAGATGGTGAAAGTGTGATTTAGATTTATAAACAGCAGCCCTTCTTGGGGCATTTTGATCTCCGGTCCTACAACTCTTCATGATGCTTGGACATTCTTTGCAAGATCAAGAAGCCTTCTGCATGGCAGAACGACCTGGCATAGCTAGCTAATTGCATGCTTCTAAACCATTATAGGCCTTTATGCTTAAAGGAACATATTGGTGTAATTTTGTCTCCTAGCCCATTCCAAAGATTGTCTCTGTCTTCAACAGGGTTTGTTTTGCTTCTGGGGATTCCTTTTACTAAATGGCATTCACTTAAAAATAGTTTGGAAATGTAAACATTTTTATACATATATTGTGAAACTAGATCATTCCCTGGAGTGCCATTGGTAGAAGCATGGCACTCTGTGAACACAGTGTGGAGAAAAGGGTGCTGTGACCAACGCAGTGGTCATCAGACTTGGCTTTTTCAGGCTTTATTATATTACACATCAGACTCGTTAAAGTATAGATCATCGAAGAGCGAAATCTCTCTTGTCCTTTAATGCAAACGCAACTTATGTCTTTTAGAATAACTGCTACACTGTTACAGAAAGCTCTTTTTTTTTTTAATGTTCTTTTTTTCCAACATTTCGTACACAATCAGGTGTATTATCCTGATCTACTGATGCGTACATATTCAATCAGGTGAAAGTGTAAGGGGAAGTTGTTGGCTTTTTTTCATATATTTGGGCAAGTAAACCTGGAAGTTTACAGATAAACACAGATTCTTTTCTTTTTTTTGTGTTGGGGGGGGAAAAAGTCAGCATATCAGCGAGACAGGCTTGGCTTTTAAAGAGGCAGGCAGGGACTTTCTGTTGTGTGGTTTTTCTTTTTCTTTTCTTCTTCCTGTACCATGAAAAAACAAAAGGAAGCCAAGTTAATATCTTTTTTAGCATGAAATGTTTCCTTAAAAGTCATTATACAGCTCAGGAATTCTCTTTCAGTTCAGTGAAGGTTAAAAAAAAAAAAGACTGAATAGGTGTGCTTGTAATTAGACACTCGTTCAGACATCTGGGATGTGCCTTTCTGGGAAACAGAGACACACTGAGTGGAATTCAAGTTGAGATTTGATTTTACTCGTCTCTATGGTGCCTTGGCTCACATGTGTGAGCAATTCTGCTGACTGATTGCGTATGATAAAGTAGGTCCACAACAAGTGCGTGATGTGAAATGAAATTAAATGTGTGAGTAGATGTACAGTCACATTTAATTTTTTACAGTCTGGCTACACTTTACTACCCCACCATCTGCACTGCTAGTTTGTCTTATCCTATCTGTCCTGTCCTATCCTTTGCATATTCTCCTGTCAGGATTCTTATAAATTCAAACATTGGGGGAAAAAAGGATGCCTGAATGAGGCGTCTTTTTGTGCCTACTAGGCCCTGGGCCAATCAAAGACAGTAGGAGTAGATGTGTTTGGCACAGACCAAAGAGCTTTTCAGGAGAAGACCCACACACACAGTGTGAAGCATGTCAGTAGATATGGTTTGGGGTTTCTTCCCCAGGGACTAGAAAGCTAATCGATTGAACTATTAATCCTGGAGGTCACCTTTTAACAGTGTAATGATTGTAAGCACACAGCAAATCCACCAAGGCCGAGCAAGAACACATGGAGGGTTATGAGATTGGCTACAATAGTCACATTTCATATATGAAATATGTCTGGACAGTTGCTTTCAAGAATGCATACAAGAAATTATTATTTATGCTTAACATCTCAATACTAGCTTGAAACCAAGTGTTTGTTTACTTCTTCTAGACAGGAATATTGAGAATTTTCATTGTGGTAGATCAAAGAAGATATGTTTGCTTTCCTAAATATGTCCAAAAAGCCAACAAATCCACTTTTCACGATCTATATGTACTCATGAGTGCATGTGGGCGCACACAAACCCATTTTTGTGACAAATAAAAACATTGCTTCTTTTTACAGGCTCATTGGTTCAAGAATAAATGGCTGCTACTGGCATCTTGATTTTATGATTTGTCCTTCATCTAAACATGTTTTTTACAGAGCAGGATTACAGTCACAAGGGGTGTGACTTTTTTGTTTTTTTCCTCCCCAGAATTCCTGCTTTATTTTTAATAACTAAAAATTTTGACTTTCATCTCAGAATCCTGATTAGTTCTTCACAGAACTAAAGAAAACGCCAGAATTCTGAGGCTGAAAAGTAAAAATTCTGATTCTTTTAGAATTCCGAAAAGGGTGGAAGAGTCATCACCCATGAATACTTATAATAAAAATGTTTTTTTTCTTTAGTGGGCCCAATCCTCTTATGTATGTTTAAGAAGTACTTTTACTCATTTAGTTTTATTTTTAAGTAATGAGTCTATAGGTTTGCTGAATGGATTCCACAAGCAACGGAAAGATGTTGGTGCACTTTCGCTTTATACCAGGGGTGGGCAATTGATTTTTCCAAGGGGTCACATGATAAACCAAGACTGTTGAGGACTGCACCAATAAGCTGAACTCAGTTCTGCGCAATATTAACTATTTCTTTGTTAGCTTACCAGTGCAGCCCTTCTCAGTAGTCCCAGTTTCTCATGGGCCCTTTGGTGAAAATCAGTTGCCCTCCCCTGTTCTATACAAATCTATTAAAATGAGTTTTCTACATGTAGTTGTAATTCCCCATGTTTGGTGAAGTCTTTACTTTAG
Source organism: Neolamprologus brichardi (assembly GCF_056152115.1). Taxonomy (NCBI): domain Eukaryota; kingdom Metazoa; phylum Chordata; class Actinopteri; order Cichliformes; family Cichlidae; genus Neolamprologus; species Neolamprologus brichardi. The sequence continues at coordinate 29,622,817 of NC_142104.1, forward strand.
TTTCAGGTGTGGTCACTGGTGAGACCTAGCCCTTGTATACTGTAGGGACACAGCTTGTTTGTTGATGGAAAGCTAAACTGGACTACAGCCCTGTATTTACGTGATATTGTAATTACTGCAATCTGAAATTTGCTTGCCTCCCTCCCAACCTTTGCTGTCTTTTGGGATTAAGTTTTTACTCTTGAAAGTCTTTTATTTTTTCTCTCTGGAGCATTTCAGCATTCTAACTTTGGTGACTCGTTGCTGTTTTGGGGCAAATATCGATACACACTGATAACAAACAAGACTATGCTTGTATGACTTAAAGCTACAAAATAGTAAAAAAAAAAAAAATAGCAGAACCATTCAGACTGCAAGCCAGGTTTTTCTTCATGTTGTGGTGTTTTTTTTGTTTTGTTTTGTTGTTTTTGCTGCCACAAAACCAGTTTCTCCCAGTATAAGCAAAACTAAATGAACTAGGGTATTTGTGTTAACTTGTTCTTTGTTAACCAGGTAAACTTTCTGTCACAGCAGTATCTGGTTTTTCCATACGTATCTGTTGTGTGGACACACATAAGTGGTTTAACTGAACTTAACACCAGTCTGTGTCACAGGTGGTCAGTTCAACCAACGGGGAGCTGAATGCAGACGATCCGCTGGCTGTTCATTCCAACGCCCCAATTACAGCTCCGCCAGAGGAGCATCCGCCCGACGAGGCCAAGTATGTGTCATAGAGCCACCACGACTCTCTTCCATGTCCATCTGTCGCTTCCTCTCTTTCCCTCTTTACCTCCCTCTGTCTCCTTTTGCTATCGTCTGGAATTGTGACAGCTCCAGCCACCAGCTGTCATCTTCCACCTGCCCCTCTTATCTGTCTGGGTGTGTGGGTTTACGATCTGCAACCAGTCTCTATATCCCTCAGTGAATTTTCCTTTTCTGTAAAAATAGTACTGTGCAAAAGTAAAAGCCAGCCCTCATTTCTTTAATAGCTCTTTGGAAATCACCCTGGTGGAGCAAAAATACAAAACTATTATTTTATATCTATCAAACAATGTTATCTTTAAGATTTTTCCTAGATTCAACTTAAAATGGAAACAAGTTTTGTTTTTACGATGGGCTGCTAGTAACAATATGCCTAAAGTTCTTTGCAAAGTTGTTTATGTGTAGACACAACACTAGTTCATCCTTTGAGTTAGGTGCCATTTTATCCTTGAGTGATTCATAGGTCAGTGTTAAGTGGTTTAACATACTGAAGAAAAAAAGCAGCCACTGGCCGACAGAATGCCTGGAGAACTATTGCTCTTAAAAAATTACAGGAAAGCCTGTGTCCATGGCAGCAAAAAATAAAGAAATGAAGGGTTGCCTCAAGACTTTTGCACAGTACTGTAGATTAACTAATGCACCCCCTCATGCCTGTGCCCAGCCAATCAACCATTAACATAGACTACAATCTCTACAGCACACAAGTAGTGTAAAAATCATTGAAATTAGTGTTGGCACTGGTTTGAGCTGGTAGCAGGAACTAACCGGTAAATGGTGCCAGTCTTAAGCATCAGCAGCTGGAATGGTGCCACGCTGCATGGCTGGTCAGCCACTGAAAAAACTGCTGTGCAAGCTGAAGATCACACGGTTCGTCTGACTGACAAGAAGTGAGGGCAGCTCTTAGGATTCACACAGCTCTCAGACAAAACGGTATATAATAATGAGGAGATGCATAGTTTGAAACGGAAGTAATAACAGAAATGTAGGAATCAACTTTAAACACATTTTCTTTATCCACCATGCTTTATGATATTGATTGAGGGCCATTCCAATTTAACTTCAGCACTGGACCACTTGACTGGTCTAGATTCAAGTCTGCAGTGGAAAGATTTATGATGCTGGGCCCATTTCATACAACGCTTTCAGCTCCAAGTGCTTTAAATAACAAAGTCCAGACATCAAACAAAGTCAAATAAGACCAATAAAAATAGAGGAATTTTAAAAAAGAAAAGAAATATAAGTAAGCAATTAGATTAGATTGTGCGTAACTTTTAATTTTACATGCAAATAAACAAAATTTGAGAAAATTCGAGCAGAGGATAATCAATTTTGTACTTTTTACTTTTTTACTTTCAATTATTCACAAATTTCTTCAATTAAAATCAATTTTTAATAACCGCCCCACTGAGTAAGTAACCTCAGAATCGGCAACAGCCCAACTGAGCCTTAAAAAAATTAAGTAGTTAACCCAAAAACAAAATTGTTTTGATGATTTTAAGACATTTCTGCCCGCAGCCTTCGGGCAGCTGCTCGACAGCTAAAACATCGTGAGGATTGAACTTCATAGCACGTCCCTGACAAACTGTAACAGTGTGTATATATATAAATAAATAGTAAGTGTTTAACAGAACACCTTGCTGAATTGCTGGTCCATTTTATGCTTTTACTTCATGTAGTTTATGTACACACTGGTGTTCTAGTAACACATCAAAATGAGAGCGAGCGCACTATTGAACCCCTAAACACACCAGGAAAAAAATCACTCATTGTGTACTGCGTTTTAATATGCTTTACATATAATTACCTATGAACTTGTTTTAGATAAGCTTCAGTTCAGCTGTCTGGGAAAGTTCAATGCTGAAGCGATTAACCATAAACCAGTTTTAACAACAGTGTTTATAAAGTGTTTCCTTGTTGCGAGTCGCCTCCTGAATCTCCGAGCTGCGTGTTCTTTTTTTAATGTGCATTCATTTCTGTCTCTGCCCAGATGGGCGGCCTTGCTGCTGTTGTCTCCTTTCACACGATTGCGTGATATTATGATTGGTGTGTTTTGTGCCCATCTCTTTGATGCCCCATCAAACAAGAAATTTATTTTTATTTTTTTAATGACATAATGATGGCAAATTGATTTAAAATTGGCCTTTATAGGAAATATTTGGTGTAGTTAAGCTGAAATAATACGACATTTTTATTCACAATCATCTACTCAATCTAAAAAAGACAAAAGGCTGTCTTTATAGGACCAGTTTAAAATGTTAAGCCTCAGTTGCACAGCCCTAGAGACTGGTTGGTGATCGTCTGGCAAACACAGGTTGCTAGGGAAATTTGTCTATTCTCCCCAAGTAGTTGGTGGCTGTTGCCGGCTTTTTCCATGTGAAAGTAGTCACAAAGAGTGCGTCGCAGTGAAGACCTCGGTTTGGGCGCTAATGATACTGACACGGTCGTTTGTAGTTTGCATGAAACTAACTTGTCTGCAAACATTGTGAGCTGTAGTGGAACTAAGCCTGTGGGCCTAGAGCAGGTGTGGGCAATCTCAGTCCATGAGGGCCGGTGTCCCTGCAGGTTTTAGATGTGTCCTCGAACCAACACAGCTGATTTAAATGGCTAAATTAGCTCCTCAACATGTCCTGAAGTTCTCCAGAGGCCTGATAACGAACTAATCATGTGATTCAGGTGTGTTGACCCAAGGTGAGATCTAAAACCTGCAGGGACACCGGCCCTCGTGGACTGAGATTGCCCACCCCTGGCCTAGAGACTGGTCCATTAGACTCTACAGCACAGGTGTCGAACTCCAGGCCTCGAGGGCCAGTGTCCTGCAGGTTTTAGATGTGTCCTTGATCCAACACAGCTGATTTAAATCGCTAAGTTACCTCCTCAACATGTCTTGAAGTTCTCCAGAGGCCTGGTAATGAACTAATCATTTGTTTCAGGTGTGTTGACCCAAGGTGAGATCTAAAACCTGCAGGACACCGGCCCTCGAGGCCTGGAGTTTGACACCCCTGCTCTACAGCATCCTGTGTCCAAAATAGGAGACAAGTTAAAGTCACATGACATGTCATGTGACTGAATGCCCAAATGTTCGGGTTTTTTTTTTTTGTTTGTTTTTTGCATTAATATTTTCACCTATTTATGGGATAGAACAAATCTAGTTGCTTAATTGTTTTACTAAACAAAAATAGTTACACTACATTATGTTAGTAGTTGTAGCATTAGTCTGGCCACCCACAGTGCACATTTGGCCAGTTTTTTAAGTGAGCACTTAAATGTCAACTCTTGTGGTCGATTGTGTTTAACATAGAAAATGAAATATTCAGAGAAAAGCAAAATACAGTAAGTATAAGGACACAATGATCTACACACCAAACAGCTTTTGTTAAAGGATTTTTTTTCCTACGCTAACATTTTAGAAACATGCTCAAAACATGATGCCATATCACCCTCGTTCCCGGGAATTCTAAGAGACATAATAAGCTGCAGGGATGTTCTGTGACCTTCTCTGTGACCTTCTCTCTTTTTACCTCTCTTAACTTTCTGTCTCTGTGTCCACCTGTGTCCTGTTGGTGCGTGGGTGTGCATGTTTGTGTGGCATGTTCCCAGCCCCATCATCTCGGTCTCGCTGTATTAATCTATCTTTCTTTTCTCTTTACACTCCTCCCTCTCTCCTCCTCCTCCTTCTCCTTCTGTAGCTGCGTGAAAATGCTCAACCTGTGGTGAGTCCCTCTCTGCTCGTCCACATCAGACTCATGGGACAGGGAGTGGACCAGCCTAGGCTGGGCCCAGTGGAGTTATTTACAAAATGTAACCAGACTCTCACTGGTGCATATTATATAGTGCCCACAAACACTGTCAGCTGTGTTTACTGCCAAGTTTCTGCCCGTTTTCTGCATTTAGTAAACCTTGCTGCCTGACAAACATTAATAAATAATATCAGGCCAGAAAGAAAAACTCAGTCTTTTTAATTATGGCTCCTTTATAACTAAACATTTGACTTTAGGTTACAGCCTTTGTGCATGGAACATCACTATTTGTTAAATATTAAATGAATCTGAGGGTACCCAGTCACTGTCCTATGTCCTAATCTGCTTTTTTCTTGTCTTTGTATGTTCTTATTAACCGTTCAGGCTCACCGTGTCCTGTGACTTTTGTGTTCACTGCTTCCTTTTTCATTTATTTTTAAAGATTTTACCTAGGAGAAGTATTGCCTTCAGAGTCAGTTTGTAGTTTTTGTTCCTCTGCCATGTCTGTTAAAATGGTGGGAGGTGAATACGCAAACGCTTGGTGGATGGGAACACATCCATCGTGTCCATGTTAAGGTGTTACTGAGTTCTTACTGTTCTGATTTAAAAGACAAAGTAATAAGGCTCAGATGAGGCTCCTGTGATATTTAACACACTGCTGTGTTTGTTCTTTCTCGTGCTTCATCTGACGCTTCTCTCATCCAAGCGCTCATTTAACGTCCACGTCTTTCTGCAGGTGTTGCTGTTTCTTCAAGCGGAAACGGAAGAAGAACACGCCACGGCAAAAATGATCACGCAGCACCAGCCTGAAACGTTCCAGCTGTTCGGCTCAGTCGATTGTGATTTTATTAGAAATCAGTAAGGTCCCGTTCAGAATAGAAGAGGGAGTCATCTGAGAGATCTTGATTGAATTGTTCTCCGTTTTTTGGACAAGTTTAAAAACGGTTTGCTGAGATGTACAAGATGCTTGTGTCTTCTTGTGGGATTTTTTTTTTTTTTTTGTCCTTTTTCTTCTTCGCCCTCCACCCCTCTGTCAAGCTGTGCTGGGTTGTGTTGCAGGTCAGTCGGCCAAATGGGGGAAAAAACCTTTCTGATGGAATTTTGCAGAGGATAATCTTTTTTCCTTCCTCCCCCAAGACTCCCAACATCAGTATTTTTTTTTCCTCTTTTTTCTCCTGAAGAGGAAGAGATGGCACCTCCTGTGGAAACTTGCTTCACTACGATTCCTGCTTGACTCATAAAATCATCAACTTCAGTTCCCTTCTAATCTCCTAAATGCATCCTGCCCTCAGTTTGCAAACTCATTATGACACAAAGCCCTTTATGATGATTCCTGATGTAGGAACTGAATGTAACGCAAGAAGAGCCAAGAGTGTAACCGCCTATCGTCACATACAGGCACAAAGAGCATCAGTCTGCCATTTGGCCTCTGCACGTTATATTTTTTGTTGTTGTTGTCGTTTTCTTTTTTCCCCCCGTCCTCCAAAGAGGTCAACTCTGGCACTGGGACGGGGCCTGAGACATCAGAAAACAGAGACGCCTCGTGTACAGTGTTCTCTGTGGATGATTTCTGCTCATGCTGCTTGGTTAAAACGCTCCCCTTAACCTCGCTGCTGTCAAAACACACTACAGTCTCTTTGGACTCTCCTGCAGTTTTTGCTCCTACCCTTCGCTGAGCAGCAACATGACACTTGTAGATGCAGGGGGTGGAAAAACAAATGCTATTTATGCTATTTATCTCTCGGTTTCCACCTGTTTTTCCTACTAATTCTTAAACATACGCACTGAATGTATGGACAGTAAAATAAATGACTTTAAAGCATTTATATAATCTGTCACGTGCACGGGAATGAAATTGCAGTTGGGGAGCTGAGACCAATGTTTAAAAAAAAAAAAGAAGAAAAAAAAGGTGACCAAAACTAGGTGGGAGGGTCTTAAATGTTGTTGATCTTGTAGACATTGGGGGATGCTTTGGAATAACATGAGGAAAAAGTGATGTGAGGCACTTTTGGAGAATCACAGCCTCTGAAACGCTTCTGTCCAATGCCTTAACCCCCCGACCAACCTACTGACCGACCAACCGACCGCAGTCACATCACCACTTGGATGACACGTTGGCGGCATAGTTAATGTGAGATTTCAGTGTCTTTTTTTTCCCCTTCTTTTCTTTTTCCCGTCTCGTCCCCTTTTGGGCATCCTGTGTAATAAAGAGTACCAGACTGTTCCCAGCTAGTGTGAGAGCAGTTAACGACTTCCCCTTTGTTGACACACTGAAGATGTATTCCCAAGAAAGTGATGCCAAATGGAACGTTTTGGTGTAATGATGTGTAACGGTGTTCCAGATGTCCCCCAGATGTCCCCCAGATGTTCCCCGTCCCCCAGTTACCCTTGTGCGTACCAGTGTGAAGACCCCACGTGCTGCAAAGTGGTGTGTGACGTTTGGACGACTGCTGAACCCCCTTCTCCTTGTCAGCACCGGGAGAGGAGAAAAGAGGGCGGAGAAGTGAACGTGTCTGTACCATTCTCACTCTTTTAGTGTCACGGAGGACTGCCTTGAAACAAAATCCTCAGTACGTCACCTTGCCTATCCTCCTAACAGAATGAATTACCATATGTGTGTTCTTTTTCTTTTACATTTTACATCTTATGCTAATGTGAATTTGTTGAATGCAATTTTTTTTTTTCCATTCATTCCAAATAGCCATGGTTTTATGGGGAAAGAGAGGTTAAACAAACAAACAAAAAAAGCTTGAGACCATGACTGCACTACATTTGTTGACCCCGGCTTTCCCTGACAAGACCCTGCCTTCTTAATACTGTACTTTAAATGTGCTTATTATTTTAATTGTAGCTGCCTCGTGTGCTAGGCCTTCCCTATAGGGTGCAGGGAATACACACACACACACACACACACACACACACACACACACACACACACACACACACTCTTCTGTTTATTTGCCCCACCCACTTTTTTGTTTGTGTGTGTGCCATGACAGCTTCCATTTACTCCATTTCCCTCTGTCCACACACACACGCACTCACACACACACACACACACTCACTCATTCATCCAAGACCAAGATGAGTGGAGTTTCAGGTTTGTCTCCATCATCTTTAGAAATATGATGTTGTAGATGTTGCAGATTTTTCTCAATGAATCAGTATGTAAACCTGCTTGTTATATGTATTTACACTGTATAGCTTCCAGTTTATTATTATTTTTAACCCCTGACATGTTGGTTACTCTGGGGTCTAAGTTATTGTGTTATTGAAAGTACTTGAATTTGAAAATCTACGGGACCTTTTCTTCTTTTCTGTTTTTACCCCTTTTCTTTTCTTGGGCGTTACCATAGTAATTCCACACATAGGATTTGAGGGGAACGGTGGGGAAACCAGGCTATCTGAATGACAGGTATTCATGTCTCTGATATGTCTTAATGCCTCTTACAGTTTATTTTTTCCCAGACAAACACGTGATGTTAGCTGCCTGCGATCGCCCCTGCTTTCATCAGCAGCGGCTCGGCCATTTCATTCCAGCTGCCTGAGGAAAAAAACTCAAAGTATTCTGATATGGATATCCAGACTGTAGCCTTCAGTCTTTCCCCCCATGGATTTCCCTGAGTGCCATTTCCTGAGACTACTAATAGCCCATGCCTTTTACCTGTGCCAGGAAAATATGAAGTTGAATGTTTTATTATTTTAGTTTTTTCTGTCTTTGGATGATTGCATTCCACCTTGTGTCCTTGAAGGGGTCCGCTGTCATTTTTGGGAAGAATCCTCGAGCAAACGTGGCTTAGCGCAGCAAAGCGTTGCAGTGAAAGTGTTTCACGAGTCGTTCCCGTTGGTTTCTTTCATTCACAATGTCACTGGAGAGAAACCGGACACCAGGTTTATTATTCCCGAGTCGGATGTTGTGACTGATCATCTTTGCGACATTTCCTTCTTCCGTTAAAGCTTGCGGGTTGTCCAGCTCTTCAGCTCCCGGCTGAAATGCTTGATATGTTACTCTGATGTATCCGCTTTTCTTACTGTTGGCCTCATGCAGAGTGGTATAGGAGTGCTCTGCGTGACTTGTATCTGCATGGCTTACCTGGAGACGATCGATCTCTCTCTCTCTCTCTCAGTCTCCAGCGAATTTCCTCACCTGTAGGGCTCGTATACTGTTGGGTCAGTGAGTCAGTTTTGGCTTCCAGGCCTCATGTAAAATACATCAAACATTTTCATGTCTTCATTCCTTTTCAGCGGCCATTATTTCTTACACAGTTCACTTCAGTCAGACTTTGGATGTGTGTAACTTAGTCAAAGCAGAGGACGGTGTGAAGTGTGAATGAACGGCTTCGGTCTCTTTGGTTTCTCTGGCACTTTTTCCTCGTTGCTGTACTGTAGACTTACTGTGTGTTGGATTTACTGTATTTTTTTTTTTATTATTATTTTTTTTGAGGGAGAGGTGACATTTGCTACAATATTGTGATGATTATTTGAACTGTAAATTGTACAGAGTTCACAATTGTAGTCTGTTTTCTGTTGGGAATCCATATAAAATCGTATTCTCTGATCATTTTTTCCTTTTTCTGTTTTTTGTTTTTTGTTTTTGTTTTTTTTTTTTTCCCCCTGACTGTGGAAAATCAAATTGTACAGCTCCAGAGTTTATCCTCCTCCCTCGGCATTGTTTTTTGTTTTTGTTTTTTAGAGCCTATGATTAAGAGGAATCTTAAAACTGTAAATAAATATTATTGTGCTGAAATATGAATGTCACTTCAAAAATGTATTTGAATGAGTTAGTCAAGGGCTTCAAGAATGAAGGACCCACATTTCTTTTTATGGTTTCATATTTTTGATTTGCAGAAAGGTAAAGGTCCTTTTTATCTGAGATGCCTATGTTTTATTTTGTGTTTTGTTTTTTTTTTGTTTTTCTCTTTGGATTCATATAATACAATGTGTCACACATGAACCTTATAAAAATCACTTTTTATTCCCTCCACACCTAAAGGGAAAACTCCAATTTGCACCCTTTTTTATGTAAAATAAAAGATCTCTCCACCTTGTGGGCATGTCTCTTGTGACGTGATTTTTGTAAAGTCTACTTCAGGAAAGGTTTTGACTTTGATCAATTTTTAATGTGTGTAACTTATAAACCCAGCAGATTTGGAGCTTCATATTCAAAAACCGGAAATGCTGTTTTCAGCTCATAAGCTGCATAAGGATCTCTGAGGTTTTCTATCAGGTCAGCTGTTTGAAGACAAGTTTTACTTTGTTTTAGAGTTTGACTGATAGAGGAGACCAATACCAATATTTAGAGATATCAGCCAATACTTTTTTCCTTACGTGGAAGTTTTATACTGCCCTCTGGTGGACAAACAGTGCAACACCACCTACAAGGTTGAAGGGTGTTTCTTCCATCTTTTTCTTAATTGTATTGGTTGATATTAATGCTGATACCTATAGACTGGCAAATGTCTAATATTAGGATTGCAAATAAGTTGGATGGGTTGATAAAAATTGACATTTGTGTCACAGCAGCCAAAACAAATGTGGCTCATAAAAATAAAGCTTTTACCATCAAATAGCTGAGGAAAGAAAATACACACATGAGCTCACTTGAATTAAGATGTGGAAAGGTCAATCTGCAGGTTTTGAATTAGAATTGGAATTTCATAACAAACTCGGATTTTGCTCTTTAAAGATTTTTAACACCATTATGGCCGGCCAATGTAAACGGACCATTTCAAAACAAACTGGTGCTGGAGGTATTTTGACAAAAGTTTTGTTTTGCATCTGTCACAATCAATAAGGTATTGCATGTAGTTTTAAATGCCACTTCAGCAGCTACATTATCATGTAAGTTGTGAAATGGTTTTAATAAAGACAGGTCACATTTCTTTTTTAAATGTTTATATTTACAAATCCCTTTACTCCTAAGGTTTATATTTTGTTGCTAGATAGCTTGAAAACTGTCACTTGGCAAAATGAAATATATTTCACGCTCAAAAATCAAATTTCCCCAAATCCATCTTGGACTGAGACAGTCTTAGTCCATGGGGCTGCTTTGCACAGAAAATATTTCAAAAATAAACAAAAAATTTCATTTTGTAGCAAAATGTTAAACCTCTGAGCAGTGCACTCCGGGTTTTAATTTACTGTATCAGTCTAATCAGTTAAAAACATGAAATGGTGACTGTAATTTTAAAAAATGTAACTGGTTATTTCTCAATTTTTCTATTGCTGCAAAGCAATGTATGCATATGAACGAATGTTTGTGCTGTTAAAGCAACTTGTCATCTGTAAGACAAAATTACAAAATTTGGTTCAAATCTCAAAATGTTGATTTAATTTAAGTTTCTTTTGCATCAGTTGGAATTATTTTCTCAGCATTTCGAGTTTTTAAGGCTCAGCTCAACACTAACCGTGACCCTGACACTAATCCTAATTCTAATGTTGATTTATTAAATTGAAATTTTGGGATAGAAACCCAAATCTTGATCTATGTGCAAAACACAAAGATAGTTCACAAGTAACGTGATGTTTTCTCCTCCCACCGCTAGGCGGCGACACTGCTCGCTACGCTGTAGCAGCGCAGCCTCTAAACTATAAACTTCCGGTGTGAGCGTGCGTTAACCCTTTTCCACCGGTCCGAGTCAACATGGTGGGTCCACGGAAAGCATTTCATCTACTCGTCCTCCACAATCCTTCACAATCCTCACTGGCTGTCCCGTCACCGAGCGGCTACTAACGTCAGTCTGCACACAGGCGACACGAAGATTTATAAAAGCGGGTTTTCGACGCACTTTGGTGGCGTTAACCATGTAAACACAGACTGACTACTCCCGAAGTAACCGGGCACCAAGCCGCAGGTTCGCGGTGCACCTTTAACAGTTTAGCTCCGCTCGTGTTTGTGTGCTTCTCATACCGAGTTCATGTCCGTTAGTTGTTGGTGGAAAGTTTGTTCATAAGGACAACTTTCGTTTAGCCGTCTTTACCGTGGCAATGTTTTGCACGGGGACTAGCTGCTCGGTGACTTGAGGATGGTGATGAGTTTGTGTTCAATGTACTCAAAATATGTTTTAACGTTTATCGGCCATTAATGTCTAAATATATAAGTGTCGTCTGTTAAATAAGTCGTTAAATGTGATTTATAGACGTTTAGACTCACTTGACATTCCGTCATATGATCGGTCACTACGTGATTTTAACATGTGACACACTTTGCCACTAAAAGCTGTCATACCTTTTCTCTTATTCCAAAGTTTTTAAACTGCAGACAGTGTTTTTTGGGGGGAATCAGTGAAGATATTTGAAATTCCTTCTTCAGCAATTCATACGGACGAAATCTAAGTCTGTGTGCCTCCTCCTCCTCCAGGGTCGAGTCAGGACGAAGACGGTCAAGAAGGCCGCCAGGGTGATCATCGAGAAGTACTACACACGACTGGGCAATGACTTCCACACCAACAAGAGGGTGTGCGAGGAGATCGCCATCATCCCTAGCAAACCTCTGCGTAACAAGATTGCAGGGTGAGTGGGGTTTCAGCTGTGTGCACTCCTGCTTTAGCCTCAGATCGTGATTTGTTAAGCACAGATTTAAGGCAGAGGATTTCAGCTACAACATCCTGTTATTTCTTCAGCGCAGCTTCACTATCCTGAGAGATCAAACATTATTTATGAACCTCTGTCCCTGTCCGAGCACACCACACAGGAGAATGTCAGAGCAGCCCACATAGATGTATTTGAGGTCTGGTGGGGCCAAGCGTTTAGCTAGCTGACTTGTAGATGGTAGTAATTTTTTCCAAGTGTAGCTTTAAATCAAACTCTGGCTTGGTTTTCCCCTTGGTGTGGTTCCTTTGTCCTAAAGTGGCTCAAAACGGATGTAAAAAAACAAAAACTAGTTAATTTATGTTGAACTTTATCCGACCTCAGTCTGACAGCAGGGGTAGGGTGTTTGCAGTTCGCTGGCAGTCCAGGGATGGCCCGTCTACCTGCAGTGAGCTTTGTTGTCAGATGGAGGCAGTGTACAAAGTATGTGGTATAACTGGTCTGTGGGCCACTCTTGCTTGTCTACTGTTGGCCCATTGGCCATGTAGAAGAGTGAAGTTGGAACAAACAAAGAGCTGAAGTGAAGCAGATTGTTTAAAAACAGTGAAAAATGTACACTGTCTATGCTTTTCATGCCGTATCTCTGAAGTTGTTTTTCATGGTGACAACAAACTTCCCGAATCTGTGCCCCTTGTCAACCAATCAGCATTAGGCAAAGCAAAGCAGCACATGTGGAGCTGTTGGCGTAAAAAAATGAAGTTTTCCAATCAGCTGTTGCATGTTTGGGGTGCAGAGGTGGTGCACCCCAAGTCAGAACCTCTGAGAATTCCTCCCTCTGATTTCCTACGGCTCGTCATGTTAATGAAACATGAACGCTGTTTTATTCTTTAATTCAGGCTTTGTCTTTATATGTGCGTGTTTGTTTTTTGATATTGAATGAGATTGATATGTTGTGTTTATTAATTTGGGGGGTTGCTTTTTGGGTTTTCTCATTTTTCTTTGAGAAAAAGGTGACACTCACATGATGTAGCGCTGATATATCTTCTTTGTGATCTCTTGAATGAAGCTGGTGAAGAACCAGAGTGGCAATAAAGTTTAAATGTGATTCGGGTTAGGGACAGTGCATTTGCTTTACAGCTAGAAGGTCAGGTTCAAGTCTGCCATTAGGCAGTTCGCATGTTCTCTCCAGGTACTCCTGCTTCCTCTCACATTCAAAATGTAGTTAAGTGTGCATGTGAGTGGGAATAAGCCCTGTGACAGACTGCTGACCTGTCCATGGTGTAGCCTGCCTGTCAGCCTAATGTGATTCGGGGGAGGTTGTTTTGGGGGTTTTGATTAGTTGGTTCATTAAAAAAGAAAAAAGACTCAGCTGGTATGAGTTTCACACCACGTTTCTGCAGGTTAAACGAGTTGATGAGCTTGGAAGACGATTCATGTGAAGTGGTTGTTTTTAGCTGAAGTCATTTTTCTCGGATTGTTAGATTCTGTGTGCGTGATGTGCTTCTGTTATGAACCTGAGAGCTGGTGCACAGTAGCCACTCATTTAAACTCCACCATTGCTGTTTTGAATATTTTCTGTGTTTGGTCTGAATTAACTAAAACTTCAGACATGTTGAAGTTAAATCATAAAACTGCTAAAAAAAAAAAAAGACAAAGTTAAACTTAGAAACATTTGTATTTTGCTGCTGGAGGTTTGGAGTACGTAGAAATATGAACTGCTTACAGTCAGAAAAAATGTGTACTAATCTGCTGTAGGTTTCTAATTGTGTGTTTGTGCTCACTTGTGTCTCAGGTATGTGACACACCTGATGAAGCGTATCCAGCGCGGTCCAGTCAGAGGAATCTCAATCAAGCTGCAGGAGGAGGAGAGAGAGAGGAGGGACAACTACGTCCCAGAGGTCAGTTCACTGTCTTCTGTCCTACCTGTGACGGCTGACTGTAGTGCTCCCCGTGCCTTAGGTTGCACACCTTGTGTGGGGCTACGTTGAGCTGCCGCTCGAGTGTCCACGGGTTTCCTTAAGCATCTTTGTTGTCACTGAGCATTTCTCTCCAGCTGTTGCTGGAGTAAACATGGAGGTGAAAGGACAGTTCAGGTGGCTCATTTGTGTCTCTCATCCTGTAGATTTCTGCTCTGGACCAGGAGATCATTGAGGTGGATCCAGACACAAAAGAAATGCTCAAGATGTTGGTGAGTCTCAGATGTTATTTGCTGATTTATTTGGTTGCCACATAATTGAAAGTCCTTCTGAATTTGCAGCAGAACCCTGACGTGATTTCCGTTAGTAACACTTAATATTTTGATAAAGAACATAATGGGCACATTGCAAAGAAATTGCCAGGTGTAATTTATCAATAATGGCCATTTAAGTACCAGTGTGTTTAGTGGGGGTGGGAAGGAAGTAGTTCTACACACATTAAATGAGTGCCGTAAAAGGGTGGAGCAATCACCTGTTTTTTAACTGACATTTACATTATTTTACATTTTTAACTGACTGAGTCTTTGCACAGAGTTAAAGCACGCCCATATTTATACGTCATGCGTCCAATTTAGGCTGTGGTGTGTGGTTAGAGCAAAATTAAGAATCCAATACATAAGCAGAGAAAAGATAAATATAGAAACAGAAAACACTGGCATGTCTTCTCCTTTTTCTGCGACTTCTGTAAACATTTTTCTGAGTTTATGGACTCAGAAAAATGTCCTGGACATGTTACATCCTGTGGAAAACACTAACATGATGGAAATGACTTTTGCTAAACACTGACTGGCATCACAATGGCTGCATCCACCTGTAATCTAGTCGGGGTAAAAATGAGAAATAGTCTGGGCAACAAAGTCACTTGTTTATCATTAGTTTTAATTTATTCTGAGGTGTCTTTGCTAGCTGAACTGTCATGTCACAGCTTTTAACTTGGTTGTTTAAATCACTAAAACGTTCTTCTTCTTGTAGGACTTTGGTGGCCTTTCCAATCTTCAAGTCACTCAGCCATCCATCGGGATGAACTTCAAGACGCCACGAGGACTTTAAAATCATGTTTGATGGCCTCTGAATAAAGACAGTTGTTAAAAATGTTCAATTTAAAGCTTTCTGGATCTTTCCTAAAACATACATGAACATTAAGGAGCGCACGTTCTCATCAGCCAAACTGCCCTTACTGAGAAAGTCAATAGAAGCGCTTTGGATAGGTAGTCGTGGTAAATGAGAAGAGGCTCATTGCATCATGGGAATCCACAGTATGGCGATGGTACTTTTAAGTGAATTTGAAGGACTCACAACACTATTCTGCTTCAATAGTTGGGCAGTGGTATCAACAGAATCAAGTGCTTCTAAAGCTGTGAGCAAGTAAAAGTAACCAAGTTAACACTTAAATGAAGACTTTATACATTTTAGTTCTATAGCCTCTTAAATCATATTACAACCAATTTTTCTACACGGCATTAAGCATGCACTGAATTGTTAATGACAATATTTGCCAAGGAAAATCTGATTTTCAAAATTTCTAAAAAACTTTAATACTCAAAACCTTGAGTAGGCTTGAGGTTTCTACTAAACAAATGAAAACATTTGGTAATGTAATTACACTGGGCTGAGTCAAGTCACACAAAGTAGTTGGTGTAATTAACCCTCATAATGTATAAATTGTCAATCAATTCAGTGTTACATCTTAGTTTTACTTAAGACCAACACATTATCACAAAATTTAGCCTACATTATACATTCTAGGGCCACCAGACCTTGTTTACATAAAATATACTTTGTTTTTAAGCAAAAACAAAATGAGAAAATAAAATATTTAAATGTTCAGATTATTTTGACTGACTAACTACAGAATGCGGTAGTTATCCCCATGTCCCCATCTGGTTTGATACTTAATTAATATGAAGCGGATTTTTCCCCACTTTTAATTAAAACTTAATTCAAACATTTTGACACTTTTTTATTCCATTTCAAATTTAAGTCTGATAAAAACCTGAAAAAAGAATTTTCTCTTTGTTTTTGGGTAAAAAATAAATTAAATCATCAGTTATTGTGATTATCGTTTCACAACCAGAGTCGGTTGCTTTAACAGATTATCACAGATGGGTATATGTCAAAGTTAATTTAGAAAGCTGTTTTTAAACAAGTTTTTTACTGGCAGCAAAAATCTCTTGTCCTCTGGGCTCAAAAATGACCCCGTTTGCTTTGACTGTTTATAAAGCAAAAAGTATAAAATGGAGCCTAGCCCAGCTGTCAAAGGGCGAGAGGCAGGGTACACCCTGGACAGCTCGCGTCGCAGGGCTGACACAGTGAGACCACTGTACTCACATTCACACCTATGGCCAATTTAGGTTGATCAGTTAACCTAACCCCAATAATTGCATGTCTTTGGACTGTGGGAGGAAGCCAGAGTACATACACAAACTCCACACAGAAAAACCCCACCCTGATGGTGGAATTGAACTTAGGACCTTCTTGCTGTGCGGCAACAGTACTAACCATGCTCTGGATACTAACTGTATTTCTCTTGCACAAAACTGCCAATTTAGATTTTAAGCACAACATTAAGGTAGAGTTACACTAAATTAGTGTCAGGTTCAGAAGCAACTTGTAGGGAAGGTTTGACAAGTTAACATGTATCAACCTTGGAGGGGCCTGTGATGTCCCATTTCACACCATTCCCAAGCGTTTGGATGGTTTAGTTGGGCTGGTATAGAAGCTGTGCGCATGTTAATTTCAGCTTTAATTTTAACTACAAACGTAAAACACTGCTTTGTGACAGGGGGCATCGTCTGAACATGTCAAACCTTGTAATTTGCCATTGGTTCCTTTCACCACAAACTATATAGCTCAGTGACATTCCACTACCCAGTTACCATCATGTTTCCTGGGCTTACAGTTTACCATCTCTCGCAGGTGTGATCACCTCTTTAATTAAATCAGTTTAGCAGCGACCTGCAGAGGCTGTTGACCGAGATCTCAAAAGAATGACAGCACAAACAATTAGGAGTCCAGACATGGCTAGTAATGCTTAAACACCTTTATTGTGCCCAATCTGAACATACTCCACAACTGTTAAGTAGCAGCAAACTTGGCAGACCACAATGAGGTAGACTTTCAAAACTCTAAAAAGCAGCTGGGCTAAGGGACAACAAGCTCAGCATGACAAACCTAATGGATAAAGAAAAGACACTTCGTCTTTGGCACACAGCTTATTATGCATTTATGTCCAACTGGAACAGGAAGGCAAAATGGGATAAGAAAGCATTGAATCATGTACTGGTCTACTCAAGCTCTGGGATAGATAATTTATCATCAGCTAAGTGGAAGTTCTTACATTCAACAGGAAACAAGCAGCTGTTCTAACATAGGCATGTCCCCCTGCCGATGTACAAAAAGTGATTAAAAACCACTGCCACCTCTCCACACGTGCAAATTAAAAAGTGCAAAAACAGAAATCAAACTATGTACAAATGATTTGCTCACTGTACTTTCATCAAGATCTATCAGTTGCTTGGAAAAAAGAAAATGGATTACCAGTTGAGTTATCCAGTACTACCGTTACATTTAATATAACTGGACCAACAAAGTCGAAGTAGTACATCCAACAATTTGTGCCCATTCAGTTGAAATTTGGGAGGGCAAATTAAAAAGAAAAAAAAAGCCAGGAAAAAAAAAAATAAAAGGGGGTTTTCCCATAAACAGCCACTGGGTATAATTGTTCAGAATTTTCATGTCATGACTTAAAACCGTTTGTGTACAAATTAGTAAAAAACTGCGTAAAAATGTCTGAAATGCGACTGGTTAAATGAAGCCCAACATTCAACTCCCAAAAGTAAGAAACACCAGTTGGCTTGCACAGGAAAAAACTGATGCCAACTGGGGGTAGGGGGAGGGGGGGGAAATAAAAATTTAAAGGCACTGTATGGCGTTTGCCAATGAACGGCAATGAGACTTGCGTGATTGCTCTTCACTATGCAACACATGTAAACCAAAAAAAAATAAATTTAAAGAAATGGTGTTTTCATCCACTTCTTAACCTTAGGCTGACTCCCATCTTTCCATCTGGCCACAAGTCTGGGAAAATGCATAAGAGTGAAGGGCTCCTTGTCTTTCCCAACAAGGTCACTGTGCATAGTGCCACTGTGAACAGCAAAAATGTAGCAAGTGCAAAAGTGAACATTTTCTATAGTGATATCCCCAGTGCCTGGTGGTGTGCCATGGTATCCTTGTACCGGAGGTCTGGCACACGTGCTCTCCTTGGCGGGCAGCCTTGCCCCGTGCAGACGGGCACCTCCTCTGGCCCTTCAGGGACTCTGAATCCGTCTCCTCTAGCTGGAGTCTCTGTTCTTCTGGTTGCGCATGAGGGGCCGGTGGTTGCTTAAGATGTCCATCGAGTGCTGCCAGTGCCAGCAGGAGCGGCAGTAGTACTTGAAGCAGGCCTAAGAGTGAGACAGGTCATTATAGAGGCACATCTGATTTAAAACAAGTAACAATATTGTAACTTAAACTTGAATTAAACTACCAATTAAACAAGACAAGTTGTAAACTTCTATAACAACATCACTCCCATATTTCAATAGAAGATGAGGTTGAACTACAGTTAAGACTCAAGCTGCTTAATTCCCCTTTTCTGTGTCCTCTCATATACAAACAAGCTTAAAGGATCATGATTTAATTACCAAATTTTACTATTCTGGTTCAGTATAAGACATGAAGTCTACTGGACAGAAAGCTTGACCCAGCCATGCTCACACAAAAAGGGGAGTAGGAGATTCCACTGACCTGATCTCTGCAGAAGAAAGGTCCAGGTTGGCGAAGGCAAACTTGACACATGGAGTCTTCCAGGTAGGGATCAATCTGAACCTGAAGGGGAAACGATGCGCAATTTATAGCAGACAAGTTTTGAAAATTGACACTTTACTAAAAGCAGCATAAAGCTGTTGAAAGACTTCTCTGCTGCTGTAGAGACCACATGCAGTAAACATGTCTTTACCTTCTTTGTAAACTTGGGTGTTTTAATCTCCACAAATGCTGCGCACACAGCCTTCAGGTAACTGCGCTGATTATTGAAAGTGACACGTCCAGAGCCTGTACAGAAGACAAACAATGTCACTCAAAGCAGCTCTTAAAGGTCAAACCACACCTACACACCAAGAACTGAACTGCAGTAGATGCTGACTGACAATTCAAGACTAGCAGTCTCACCTATTGGGTACTTGTGCTTGTCCGTGTCGATGCCAGCATACATGACTCCTCCAAAGAGATCGTTCATGATGCTGGCCAGCGCTTCAGCATTCAGCATGCCGTGCAGTGCACCAACAAACACCGTCTTACTCGGGTCCAGACGTTGAGCAGGGCAACGCACGTAGTTGCTGTCAGAGATCACCCAGGGTATCACCTGCACCTGTAGCAGCCAAGAGCCACAGCATTCAGGACAGACATCCTTGCTTCCCGTCCTTCACTAGGATCGCTCACTAAACAAAAGCCAACTGTCTCATAATAAGTGTGCTCAACAAGAAGGTCTGACCAAAGAATCCATAGAAGCTTTCTACAGGTTTCCATCTATATCAATGTGTGCTGGTGATCTCTAATCCTGGAAAATCCATTTCTTGGAGTTGTATCATAGACAGAATTCAAACTATACCTATATTTCTTAAACATACTTTATGAGTACAATAGGACAGCTATTTGATTATTCAGCATTTCATAAATTGTAAATGCAGTGAGTAAATAATGCCTTGCATGCTTCGTTTCCACCTACATCCTTGCATCGCATTCTGCGGCTGGACATCTTGAAGTAGTACTCTCTGTTGTCCTCAGGGTGGAACGGGTCCTGGGAGCAGGCGTGGAGCAAAGCCCGGACAGACTTCTCATTCTCAAACACCAGGTAAACGTACCCTACAGACAAACACCAAAACACTTTAAAGAGGCTTACTTGCTGCATCATTCTGCAGGGCAGACCGATACCATTGGTGCTACAGTGCATGTTGCCTCTTGAACTACAACAACCTGAGACTGAGTAACACAGCAACTACAGTAAAACTTGATAGCATTTTATACAATTTCCAGAAGGTCCTGACAGATTACAACTTGTCTGTAGCTGATTTGCTGAAAGCTTTGAAAGGTGCCAAGTACTTGACACTGAGCCAGGTTTAATGCTGTAACTGCAGAAATGAAACACTAAGTTCATCCATCCATTCGCTTCCGCTTATCCTTTTCAGGGTCGCGGGGGGCGCTGGAGCCTATCCCAGCTGTCATAGGGCGAGAGGTGGGGTACACCCTGGACAGGTCGCCAGTCTGTCGCAGGGCCAACACACAGGGACAGACAACCATTCGCACTCACTTTCATTCGCACATTCACATCTAGTGACAATTTGGATTATCCAATTAACCTATCCCCACAAGCTGCATGTCTTTGGACGGTGGGAGGAAGCCGGAGTACCCGGAGGGAACCCACGCAAACACGGGGAGAACATGCAAACTCCACACAGAAAGACCCCGGCCTGATGTTGGAATTGAACTCAGGACCTTCTTGCTGTGCGGCAACAGTGCTAACCACCGTGCCACTAAGTTCAGTCCAACCAAAAAAGTTGGGAGCGTGAAGTAATGTATAATTAGACTAATAAATCAGTGATGAAATGCTGACCAATTTTAGCCCAGGTCCATATGAAATGTAGATTTAAGAAAATTTGAGGAAAAAAATGACTTAGAAAAACTATCATAAAACCAGTTTACAACTTTATGGCCTTGTGGGGGTACGTCACCGCTGGAAGTCCACAAAACTCATTCATACAAACTAATTAGCAAAGTGTTACTGAGAGCATTAGCCCACCCCTGCTTCTAACACCATGTTTTAAGCTCCAGTAAAGCCCAGTATCACCATCAGTTACTCACCACCTTACTACATGCTCACCACAGTGGCACCTTAAAACCAGAAGGGAAAAAAAATAGCCTACCAGCTCTTTGTTACCTTTGGCGACATTACCTTTGGGAGGACAGCGAGGGTGCTTTCCATCCTTACCCGGCCATTCCACAGTCAGAGGACCATAACCACTGAAGGTGTTGATCAGGCCAGCTGAAATAAAGCATCAGTTTGTGAGGGTGGAATAACAATGCATACCTTTAATGTGTGACAGTGAGATGTACCACGATAGTGAGGTTTTAACCAATGCCTGTAATCTCTGCCAAAAAGACTACAGTAAATAAGGGTTTAAGTATAGTCATTTTTAAAACTGAATTAAAAGAATGCATGTTTATTTCACGCTGCCATTAGTCCCAAGTTCTAGTTTTCAGTGGCTGCCATTTATAGCCACACATCTGCAGCTGTTGCCAAGATACTGGTTAGCAAACTAAACAAGTCAGCATTAATCAATTCTGTAAAGCTATAATAAAAATGGTTGCATGTACCAAGTAAAACACACTATAGCTGACTGTTACACTGTTGGTGAACTGTTCAGAACCATCAGGGCCACACGTGTTGAAACATTAAAGTAGGGCCAAACCTGAAAAACCCAAAGGGAATAAAAGAGTCTGCTATGTGCATCCACAGAAACAGATGTAAGCATGTCTGTATCTGGGATTTCAATAGACAATCTTTTCAAATCTTCCCCCCATAATATCAGAAGAACGTGTTTGAAAATAAAGACCGTTTACAGCCACAGTTACCTTCTGTGATGTCCCAGGGTACACCACCAAGAAAGACCTTGCAGGAGTAAAGAGGATCTTTATTGTTACGGGGAGGCAGCTGTCCACTCCAGGTGAATGTCGCCTCATTCACAGCTGAGTTGAAAACAAGACAGACAAGGTTTGTGGATTGGTCATGCTTGAACAGTTCATGATTAACGAGTAGTGGCTACCTGCAGCCTGTCTATGCAGGCGGGCCTCCCTCTCAATGCTGAAAGCATCCTCTGGCTGATCAAGTACATCTGCACCTGGCCATGAAGAGCCAGCACGCCAGCGACGGGAAATAGCCAAGGAGGAAGGGCTGGCACTGGATGGAGGGGTCAGAGGAGAGCTAGTGTCCTGAGGGTCCAGGCGAGAGCCCAGTCGCAGCAGGTCCTTCTGCACGTTTGACGTGAGATAAGGCAGGGGAGGGGAAATCCGCAAAGTGGACTGGAGAAGAAGATATGAGTTAGTGTAACGTGGCCTCATATTTTCCTCCATTCTGTGTATTAAAATAAAAAGTCAAAGGAAAATTAAACTGACTGAAATTCACTGAAGGGTTTAGACTGGGTGCAGTATCTGACTTGATAATCAGAAACTTTCAGTCGACACTGTCTGCTGCCAAAACTCAAAGTTAATAAATGCCAATGTGGCACAAAAATAAAAACCCTACAGCATGAAGCTCCACTTTGCCTGCCTTAATATAACTGATCAATTTCTGACATCCATCTCCAAAACTCATTTCTGATGTTTTACAAGAAAAAGCCAGAAAGTTAATACTGAAAATACCCGGTGATGGAAGCTTGAACAACGAAGCTAACGATTGCCGTGTCCCCAATAGAATAATGTCAAACCCTTTAAATCCTCAAAGTTAAAAAGCAAGCAAACGGTTGGTTAAGGTAGACTCCTGTCAGTTGAGAAAGTAAGAATCTTTAAAAGGGTAAAGTGTAAAATCTCATTGCTAGATATCAGTATACTGCAGACAACCAAATTCGATTTAGTGCCCCTCGAGATTTAAGTTCATAATCTTATCTACAGTGGCTGCTGGAGGAAAAACAGCTCTGGCCACTATTCATCTGCTGTCAATATGCCGAGTGTCCATTTACTCTGGAAGTGGCTGTAAAACTTTGAAAGGCGTCCAATACGAGTTGGTGAGTCAGTAAAGCTCACTTCTGTCCAATGACAATATTGAGATGAGCTGAAGATATCAGTTTTGGTTGTAAACACTGCTTTTTCCAGTATTAGGGAAACTGTCTTTGAGGTAAATCTAAAACGTCTGACTTTAGGACACAAAAGCCTAACATTAGCTGGCATAATGTTAGCTTATAACCAGCTGCTGCCATTTGGCTGGGACAATAGACTATTACACATAACCCAGATCGTTGACAACCGTTACAATATTGGGACGAAATAAGCATGTTTGTGTGTTAGAGCAGACTTCAGTTCAGGTAATGAGCTTTGAGGTGATGAGGTTATAGTTTAAATGGCGATCTCTCTCAGTCACTGTATACAATATGGCAGGGCAACATGGTGGCTTCCCCAAACGGTCTAATCTTGTGCATTTCTAATAGATTAATTTTAGATTTATGAGAACGCATTAACTGTGTGAAGATGTAATTACACATTGATGTACATTTCTTAGAACAACATTGTTTCCCCTTTAAATAACCTTAAATTACTTTATCATACCTTTAAGTGCAAGACCCTTGCAGAGAAATGAAAGCTAAGTTCATGCACACAAATCACACTCTAAGCCCATCTTTTCAGCCACACCCTGTAGATTTGGATGCTACAGTAAAACAGTAAATGGGTTGATTGGGGTTTGAGATATTCATCTCCCACCAATTCAACACAAAGCTCGAGAATAAAAGTAATCTGCCTTACCAACATGTCACACAGGTGATCCGAGCCAGAGCTGAATCCACTGGTCTCCGAGTCTTCAGGACTGCTGGAGCGAGAGTCCAAAAAGGAGCACGAGTCTAGACGGTTTGCCATGCGAGCAACACCGGGAAACTTCTCCAGAAAGTCAGCCGTCATGCTCATGGAATCGGGGGGCAGGTAGCCTGGGGGCTTTCCAAGGAGGCCACTGAAGGGACTGTTCAGTAGACCCAACACTGAAAAACAATTACAATTAGTATAAAAAGAGCGTGATCTGTGCCAGTAGCCATGTAAGGTTACTCGATAGCTTGTTTGCCATTTCAGCTTTTCAAGTAAACTGAAGAAAATGGGATTTGTGCCCAAAGAGCTGCATTGATTTGTCAGGAATGAAGCGACACAGCAAACTTGAGTTTCAAAAGGTGCATCTTCAAGGGCATCTTAAATTGAGTTGTGCTGAATCTACAGACAGACATTGATCAGAACTAAAAAGGTAGCCATGTGAACTGAGGTTTCCAAAAATATTCTTGCTCAACATACCAGATGTGCAAGCTGGCTGCCAACAGAGCCTTCAAGTGCAAGTTGTTGAGTCATTCAGTTGGTTTTATTTTCTAACCAGAATGCTGATGAAACAATTTCTCCCCTCAGATGCTAGATGCCTTTTTATAAGTCAAATCAATTGGAAGCCAGCGTTTAACACAAATCCAGTAAATGCCAAGCAACAATTCCTTAAGCATTAACAAGTCGCTTGGTCTTGATGCCCAAGTGAGTCAGCTGGCAACAGTGACGGGCATGTACGGCATGGCCTGTAAGTCAACATGAGGCTCTGAAGGGGATTATTCAGCTGTAGGCCGCATTCAAAGCTTTGTCACACTTTGTTGCAGGCCCAGTTTGGAAAGCTTTAAATGAAGTTACACTGGGTTGGTGTGGACATGCAGCAAAGCTATAGTGCTAAAAATGGGTCAGGACAAATGGGGCATCCTTATCAGTGCTGCCAAAATGGCAAAACAGTCTTAAACAAGACATGTCTGAAATATGTCAAAATTTACAAATACTTGGCGTACATCTGTCAATCAGCTTTGACTTGGGCTGAATATGTAGGGTTACTGCAGTTTTCTGACTGACATCCCTGACTCAAGTTTGATCAACAGGTAACAAATATTTAACTTGACTCTCAGGCAACATGATGAGAGTTTGAGAAAGAAAAGTAGCTTCACTGGCTGTTCGTGTGTTTGCTAGGGATGCAGT
The DNA here is from genome assembly GCF_056152115.1 of Neolamprologus brichardi. Taxonomy (NCBI): domain Eukaryota; kingdom Metazoa; phylum Chordata; class Actinopteri; order Cichliformes; family Cichlidae; genus Neolamprologus; species Neolamprologus brichardi. The sequence goes on from NC_142104.1 coordinate 29,647,589, forward strand.
AAAGCAAAACTGCCACATCATCCTCCGTAGTGACGCTACAGGCTGTTCCCACACCGACTGCTGTTAACCAGCCATCTTATTTTGATATTAACGAGATCTACACAATAAAAACAATCTTACTATATCCATTCCAATTTTCTCTTTAAAAGTAAGAGCCAGAAAAAACTTTTAGGGAAACTGGTACCCCCAAACAACACAGAATCCTATAACACACAGTTCAAGGTCTGGCACTTACTGGAGGGTGAGCTGGTTTGAACGTGAGATGGGGAGGTGTGTGTATCTGCCTCCTGGCTGCTCCAAGGTTTGTCCCAGCCAGACAGACGGAGAGACTGAAGACCCAGGCCCAGGTCTGTGACACCCGACGCGTCCCTGGATAACGACATCTCCTGAGAGCCAGGCATGGCATCGCAGTTTGGGAAAAGCATCCTCCTGCTGCCCACTGCAGCCAGGTCCGACTCTGTGCCAAAATCCAGTTCACAGATTAAGCAAGAGCGAAACGAGATAAGTGTTAGACAGCCACAAAGAACGTTTTTCAGCCTCCCATCGGCATCATTATACAGAAAAGATCAAGGCAAGACTTGTCAAAACCCCTTCTGGTAAAGAAACCACAATAAACTCCCTCAATAAACACATCTCCCCTACCCTGGCTGACGGCGGAGCTAACCTGCTGCCTCTGTGCCCGGTGCAACTGCCATGCATCTCCGTCCGCATCACTGACCCACCTAGCAGCATGTGACATGGCTGCTGATGCACTCGCACACCCCTGCTAATGACATCAGCTTCCCCCACCTCCCTGCTTCCTTGCCTAACAACTAATGAAAAATTCCTGTTTGAGCTATTGGCTTGTTGATAGAAGTACTCCCCTCTGGTAGGCACAGCACGTCTCCGAGTCAGTGTGAAGACAGCTGCTGCTGTTACTGCTGCTTACTCTGTGTCTAGCCTTGTTTCCCTGAGCGAGCTGACAGAGGCAGGAGGGAGGGAGGGAGAGAGGGGCAGAGCTACAGAAGCATGGCGGGAGGCAGCATGGTAGCAAATGACTCAGCAGACTTCAACTAAAGTATTGTAGACTTGAGGATGCTCAGGGCATTTCAGTTTCTGGCTTGTGAATTTATTTTAGCACACCAACACTGAACAAACGGGCAAGGAGTGTCTCGCTGTAGCTGAAGCAGCTGACTGATCAGATGTTGAGGACAGTGATTTGCACCACCAGCTCCTCCCTTCCCAGGCCTGGAAAGCTTCCAGCTGCCAGTTACACCCCTGATTCAGCAGGGCCTAAGCTGGAGTGGATGGGACAGAGACCAAAGAACAACTTCAGCTCATTGTGCATCAAGACCCAGCTTACCTTTGCTATGCGACATTTATGCTCTGCTCATGTCAAACTAAGGATTGTATTGTCATCTAAAAACAAGACCAGAAGTCACAAGAGCAGACATGCTTTAAGCAAACTAACTGAAAGGACTCCAGCACTGTCCTGAGCCAAAATCTTGGCAAATACCACCCCTGTGGTTTAAAAAAAACCCCACTTAGAACTACTGCAGTGCTGCAGACCAGCAATGCAGTATGAATCAGCTGCTGGCACCTGAATAAAAAGACAAGGTGAAGGAGGTTCAACAGCTTTAAAAAGTCGAAGGGGGATTTCCATTATAGGCAACGCAGGCTCTCATCTTACAGAGCACTACATTGGTTTTGCACACTGCATGCATGTTCCTTCATGGTTTTGTGGTTTTAAGGAAAATGCAAAACACAGCAGCAGGAGAAGCTACCACTGAGGACAGAGGTCATGTGACCTGCTTTCTCACACTTCACTGTACATGAAACTAAAAGCATCAAAATTCACACAACTGAGAAATACTGGGAATTTCCAAAGAGATTCAAGCACTTTGGGACTCAAATTGTTACAGTATTGCTTATGTAATATCCCTCAATACTACAGTACCTATATTACTAATACAGCCCAATCTTTAGGTTTACTGAAAAATAATTCGGTTGAATAGCTAAAACACTTCCTTTTCTAGCATTTGCACAAGGATTTCCTGCTTTCTGTTATAAATATCATCTCAGGCTGTTTCCTGGTCAAAAACTGCATTTAAGATGAAAACACTGGAAAGGAAACCCATTTGGGAAACTAGTCTACAAGATTAAAACATTTTTATCAAACAGTGAAAACAGCTGTTGATACCATCTGGGGCCCAAATCAAGGCCTTCACGTTTCCCTGACTGCAAGTGACCACAATGAGCACTTGATGTGTAGGCAAATAAAGTTAGCAGAAAATGCAGCTTGACTATTAGAGCTTAATAAAAGTACTACAGATTTGCGCGGACTTGCTAAATATTTAGCTATTTGAGCATTTCTAAAACGTTTTAAACCCTCATGGCTACAGCCTCGTTTTAAATAAGTTTAGGCTGCAGTAGTGTCGGATACTAATGGTTTTTCGCCGTTGCACTCAAGCCCACCCAAGTTTAACTCTTGCAGAGTGAGTGAGGGTTTACCGGACATCAGGTTTGGTTTTCCCTTGGTGTTGGGTGTGGTGCACACACCGGTGAAATCCAGAGCGTTGCCCAGCATAGTGTTCATCCTGCGGAAGATGTCTGCGTTGCTGCAGGTGGACAGTGCCGGAGAATCGGTGTCCGGGCTCTCAGGCCTGCGGGCTTCGTTTCTCTGCAGAAGGAGGCCGTGAGAGGGACACAATTAACCCAGCACTCATGCTAAAAGCTAAAGGTCAAGCTTGTGCACCATGCTGCAAAGTGAATTTTTGTTTGTTTGTTTTGTTCCGGGGAGGAACTAATGGGCCAAATAAGGCGGACATACGGTCAAATAATAACGTTAGACGTGGCGCAAAACTGACTTATTTCACCCATTTAATGCCGTTTCAACTCACCAGGGAAAACGCCATGATGTGGACAGACAGCCTAAAAGAAATGTCACAACAACGACCGCTGGCTGCAATAAAAGGTCATATTTATGAGGCGTGCTAACAGCTAATTAGTCATAATTTAGTGAACGTGTGCCCAGCTAATGACAGTGCTCGAGGGCCTCGTTCCGTTCACGTGCTCCACATCAAAGAGCAGGCCGCTGAAGGGAAAATCACGTGTTACTGCGGCCAATAATTTAAAGAGAGGCTTATTTAAAAATTACAGGGATATTTATCAATATTATAGCAGACAGAATATGTTTTATACGTGCAAACGTGAATTATGTCATTAAAATAAAATAAAATGCGCCAATATCTAAAACCACAGTGCTCTCAGTGCTTTCTGCGATGGAATCACAGCATATAGGACAAAAATAAAATAAAAAAAATAGTATATTACTATAATTTCAGATGGATGTGAACTACCTTTTTTTCTTATAAATTAATGTAAAAATTGTTTTTTTTGTGCAAACTGAACTTAACTGAAATATGACTCTTCAGTTCAGAGCCATGCCTTTAAACTTTATTTATCAAGAAAGGCAAGACTTAAAAACAGTTGTGAAGACCTCTAGTAATAACCTGACTAATAATAACTACTACAAAAACAAATAAAAACAATGAAATAATTATTAAATATGTTCATAAAAACACGTTTATACAAATGTTAGACAATATAAAAACAATAACATTCCAGGGTTATTGGAGCTTTACTTTGAAAATATTCAAATCAATTGAAAGGAAACACATTGTGTGTCTCATTCAACAGCTTCATATGCTTTATCATTGTGACCCAAGTTTCATTAAAGCAGATCTTAAATTCTTTCCTCTGGTATTTTACATCGTGTTGTAATGCAGCCTATGAATCCGGACACACCACAAAAACAAATAAATATTAAACTTGGAGCCGCAGCCTCCCACTCTTTTCCTTTGTATAATTATAACGAATTACCACTTAGGGACTATGCTGCTGTACTCCTATTTATGAGATGACCTGACAAATCTCTTGAATTTTGGTAGGGCATATGAACTGAGAGCTTTAACATTAAATCACCTGCTTAATATTGTGCTGCAAAACAGCTCTGTGATTAGTGGGATTGACATGGTATCTCTGGGGTTGGGTCCTGTGGGTTGCCTCGGTAGATTGGAGTTGTTCCCTGGGGTCTCATGCAAGCTTGTTCAGCTTGAGATGTGAGATGTTTGGAAGCTGGGTCAGCACCTGGGTCTCCTTGCTGTGTTCCTTGTGTGGTAGATGCATTGTCCTGCTGGGGGAACCCCTGCTGGTGTTGCAATATTTAGGTGGGTGGTTTGTATCTCCTTAAATTCCAAGACCTGAGGTTTTGTAGCAGAGCGTTTTATTAAAACAAGATGATTAATTTTATACGCTTTACCTGCCAGTGGATTTAATGCTATGGCTGGTGGGTTGTCATTTCATTAAAGGAACTCTGGAGGAAGTCATTTGTTGACATCTTGTCATTTTCAGTGAAGTGTTGCAGTATTTTTTTGACACCTTTTTTCTTTTATAATTCTGGTTCCAGTGTTACATAAGTCTGTAAGAGGTTAAAAAGAGCTCATGATCTAACTCAAAGATTAGTGCAGACCATCACAAACCCAGTTGCAGTTATGGGAATGAAGTGCACTTTCGCTAACCTCCGCCAGATTTCTGTAACCTTTACAACAACACAGCAACCTTGTACTCTGCACCTGCACGTTGATAATATCAGACATGAGCAAGATGCCAAAAACATTTGCTAAAATTGTTCCAAGGTCTTTTGTTTCAGTGGTCCACAGTTGGGCTTTGCTCCTTTGGCCTCTCCTCATCTGTATCAAGGTCATTTGTAGGTAGCTAAAACTAAAAAAGAAAGAACGAACATTCTAGTTAAGTGAAATAAAACAAAATCCAGCAACAACTAGCTTTAAGAAGAAAAAGGTCTATATCACTGGGACTTAAAAATGTTGCTTGTAATAGCTTCTATGAACTTGTTAAACCTCTTCTGTGAAAAACACCCATTTTAAGTACAGAAGCTAATTAAACTTAAAGTACAAGTAAAAGTTCAAATGAAATGACAAGTTTGCCTCTGTACACTGTCAAAGTTGCTTTTAAATAAAACAAGATGCAACTGAAATTAAAAAATCAGCTTTTATTCAACATGTTCAGCAGAACTGTTCATAATTTTTTACACATATTCGTTTAGAGGCTTGATTTGTACAGTCAACTCACAAGTGGTTTCAAGGCTGTGTTACTGTTATTCTAATGACAAATGAAGTTCTTTAACAAATGCAAATTAAGAATAAAAAAACTGCACTGGTGAGTATATTTGAAATGGGACCTTTTTCCCTCTTAAAACTAGTTGAATAGAGTTTTATTACCTGCCAGAGAACAGAGTACATTAACATAAAAATATATGTATATTTCATCGCAAATATGATTAAAAAAACCACGAAACAGGATCAACTTGCGAACCTGCAGATTGTGGTTTATAAAGAGGCTTAGGTTATGATCCACTCTGTTGTGCAATGAACAGCAACTGGGTGTTTTTAGATTGAGGGATGCGACAAGTTTATATCGTACAACAATAAGAGAATAACAAAGAGTACACATAGCAGATGACCAAAATAGCATTGTAGGTGACCTGTGAAGGGATTCAAATTGTCCACTTAACTGACTCTGGCTGGCTTTTCTAATAAAATACGCTTTCTGAGACTGTAATCACAGACAAGGAACCACTACTTACTTGCACTTAAAGATGGATGACATATGCATCTATTGATTTGTGAGGGTGGAAAGTCTATGCAGCAGCAGACTTAGTCATGTGACAATATAAAAATAGAGCAAAGCACACTTAAAGTACATCAAACAGCAGTTAATACTGGTATAGAGCAGAATTATGTTTGCTGTATGTCAAACTCATGATGTACTCTGTGCCAAATGAGTGACTACTCACCTGGCACTGAGTGCACCTGGAAATTTAACATTATGTGGTTGAAAACTATGAAAGAGAGAGTGCACGGGAAAAATGAGTCATTCAAAGGCGAGTTCTAATGAGAACACTGCTGGCTGAAGACGCTGCTGTGTAGACACTCTTACTTCCACGAGAGGTCTCTGTAGCTGCTGCAGGTCAGCTGCTCATGTGGGAGCTGAGCCAGCAGAGGGCAGGACAGACCTGCAGTGAGATACAACTGTTTTAAAAATAAAAAAATGAAAAAACACCACCAAACTGGAACAAGTTAGTTTTGTTACGTGAATACATTTCACAGAATTCTATCCGATACACAATTAGAAAAAAAAGTCTTACATTTATTATTTATTTACTGTGTTTCAGTTAGTACCTGTTCTCCTTTCTGCAATGCTGATTAAGATCTGTGCAGAAAAAATATTGAATCCTCTCGATGAAGGAGCAGATAGTTCAGGTTTACATTTGGCCCCAGCCGATGAAAACAGCAGAGAAAGAGAAACTGTTCCTTTCAATCTGTAGCATCCCCATCTTAGCACTCTATTGATTTTATGTCAATCCAAATACTCTGAGATAGTGATGTTAAATGACCCATATTTCCATGAAGGGCAAATGGCTGATTCTTGGGAGAATATTGGCTTCTTGTGAGGCATTTGTTGCTCTTTTGGGTTTTTACATGTTTTAGAGTCACTGTCACCGTCTCTGGTTTATTTTGATTAGGTTCGGAAAATTCACAGAAATACTCAATATGATAATAATAATATATACATGTTTTCCAAGGTGATTAAATGACTTGCTTGATCAACTTTTCTTTAAAAAAAAACAAGTTAGAGAATTTTTAAAGATCCAAACAGATCAAACCCATTTTAACCCATTATAGTGATAGTATGAATTTTTTTTAGCTTTAAATGACAATGTTCTAAAGTCACCAGAGGAATTAAACTAAATGTCATGAAGGAATTAAACTAAATATAAATGTAATTTATAAATCAATTCATAAAATAAAAAGACTTAAATATGAATGTGGACTATCAGTCATGTATTTACACAGGGAATTTAATGTTTTTGCATATTTTTCACACTAAAATGTTTCAGATTATCAAACAAATTTTAATATTGGACTAAAACTACTGATGTAAATACGAAATGCAGATTTTAAATCATTTAAGGGGAAAAGGTTTTACAAACTTACCTGGGCTTACGTGAAAAACCCAAATGGTTCTTCCATCCTTGTCAGCAAGAACTGCAGGAAAACATTTGTGATAACTGGTAATGAGTCTTTGACATCACTTGAGGAATTTTGGCCCAATTTTCTTTAGAGAATTCAGACACACTGGAGGGTTTTCTATCACAATAGGCATTTCATTAGGTTCAACTCCAGACTTTGACTACGCCACACCAGAACTTACTTTTGAACCATCCACATGTGGACCGTGTGTTTTGACTCATTGTCCTGCTGCAAATCAAGTGTGCTTAAGCTTCAATGCTTGAAGTGATGGCCAGATATTCTCCTTCAGGAAGCGGCAAAGCAGCATCAGACCGCCACACTACCACCACATTTGTGATGTTTTGTAAAATATGCTAATTTTACACCAGAGCTAACAGGACTCAAACCTTTCAAAATGTTCAGTTCGCCACAGTTTTCTGTATCTGTTGATAATTACCCTTACTGTGGCTCATTGAGTCCCAAAGCCTAGAAACTGCTTTGTAACCCTTTACAGACTGATAGGCATGAATGACTACTGGTCATTCATTTAGATCATAGCATAATGTGTTGATTTGCTTTAACCTGCTTCACTTTATCAGACAGGTTCCAATTTAAGGGATTTTTGACTTTATTCAAAAGGTCTGGCAGTAATTTGACGTGGGTGTGGCCATTGAAAATAATAAAACAAAATCCTCATTTAACCATGGGAGTCGATCACATTTGACAGTTATGTCCAGGGAATGTTTGTAAAAGCTTTTTTCACTTCAAAATCATTTAGGAATGGCACTTTGTATTTATTAGGGTCATCTTTACCTGGTATTAAATTTTCCTTTGATGGTCTGAAACATTTAGTGTGACAAATGTGCCCCCCCCCCAAAAAACAAACAAAAAAAACAAAAAACCCCAAACAAACAAAGGCCAAATACTTTTTCATGGCACTGTCGCTTAATTAGCACAATATGGTCAAATATAAATAGTTACCACCAGCACCACTTCAATTAGGCAGCTGGTCATATTGAGGATAGTTGCTTAAGAGTCCCTGGAGGATCCATCACGGTAGGTTGAGCAGAGCATTTTAGCAGCTAATGAGGGCAGAGTGTGGAGGTCAGCTCCACATATGACGCAAACAGATATTAATGCAGTGGTGCATCACAAATGAAAAGTTGGTATGAATTATTGATGCCAACATCTGATGTTTCTTTGAGTTAGCATAGCGTTGGAGCGTTTAACTTTAGCGACCAACTTGACGCAGTGAGAAATGACAGATGTCCAGATATATGCATTCACTTTTTATTCATAAGATGGGATTATCATTTTTTACATCTTATGCACAGCAGATACAAAGACAAACAGGTTCTAAACCACAAACTAAATTCCTCCATCAGTCTAATCCTGCTTCCCATTTCAAAATGCCCCCACCCCCCAAAAAGCAACCCTTTGTTTGTAGTCCAGTTTCACATTCTGACAGATAATTTTACAGCAATCTCATTTTAGCAGAATGGCACAAGCCACGTTCAGAATACTTCCATGTTTTGACAGATACCCACTTCCCCTTTAAACAAATTGCACTTTTTCTTCTTTAAAACTACTTCAACAGGATTATAGGCTCAAAAACACCAAAAACACAAGAGACGACTAAACATCCAACTTATACAGGATCATTATTTAGTTGCACAAAAATGCATAAATATACATTATGCAAAAAGTACAAAAATATTTGTACTTTCCTTTACTCAAATAATGACAAACATTGATATGATCATAAGGACTGGGATTGTCAGAACATAGGGATGCATTCACAAGGTCCATGCGAGATAAGCCATTTACACAACAGCCTAGCTTTCACAGAGGTAAGACCAAGGTTCTACAGATAAACAAAACATTTCGCTGTCTAGGCCAAGGAAAAGCGGCAACACATACACTAAGAAAATTAGGATACACAGAACTCTGCGTTCTAAATTCATGCCAAAAAGACTTTAACATGCAATGACTTATAACGCTTCTAAACCTCCCAGGAGCAGCGGCAACCCAGGGAAGGACTAGCTTAACAACAGTTACTTCAATGCATCAATTTTCCTCAGCAATTATGAGCCATGGAGTTTGAAAAGGTTTTGCATGAGGTTTTTTTTTTGAAGTGCTAAGATGGTACCACAATAGTTGCCAAGGATAAGCTCAGATTGTCGACAGCAAACTGGTCTTAACTCAGGCTCCCCCAGAGACAATCGGAAGGAGATATAAATACTGTTTGCTTATAGTAATGCACATTTGTCCATTAAATAAACTGATTAAATTAATGCAGAGCTTGGCAAACCTCACTTCAGCTGGACAAAGGTGTGGTTTCCAGAGGCCTGAAGAAAAAAAGGGGAGGAGACAGACAAGACTATCAGTTTTAATGCCAGGTAGCTTCCCAGTTTAAAAAAAACAAAATGATCTAAGACAGTGCGAGTACTCAGACTGCCCTTTTCCATCTGTGGTGCTCAGCCCCAAAACAACTGGTTCAAATTTAAGTCAAACATCTTAACAGGACATTTAAAAAAATAAAAATTTGGAAAAAAAAAGATTCAGTTACCCAAACTGTTAGACACACTGATAGTATATCCTGTATACTAAAACAAATTTGCTGGGGACATTTCAGCTGTGGACTAATGGACATTTGATGCATTAGTAAACATTTACAGCAGAATGCAGACTGACCCCAAAAGGAGGGGAAAACAAACCCTACAGTATCTGTTCATGGTAAAGTGTCAGCCAGTCAAGAGTCCTATGATAGAAAAACTACATCACTGGTCTAAAAGTTCAATGTGATGATAATCACCTATTCACAACGATCATACCCCTCTGCTGGAAACACCCATTCATGCACCAAATATGTTAATCCTCAGCTCAAACACCTGCAAAGCATCTTAAAACAGATGAAAACTGCTTTAAGTGGGCAAAGAAATTCATTTAAATACACAAAACTATATATAAGAAACAAAAAGCATAAGAGTTGTGTTTTAGGAAGCCATTTTACATTATAAAAACATCAAATTTGAGGCCTTTTTATAAAAATGTACATCTTTAATGAGAACAAATAATTTGGGGCCGAGTTACAGAAAGGCTTGGGAAGTCCTGGCTACATTAACGTCTTACTGGATTTTGGCAATAGAAATCAGAATATTGCCAGCCCTGTCCTTTAACAGTCAGATATTCAGGCATATGTATTTGTGTTTTTTTTATTGTGCTGTGTTTACTTATAAACTATGATGTGTCATTATGCAGGTTTCAGTATGTATGACATCAGGCTAGTAGCAATAAGTGGGACGGGTGACAATTCTAAAAATACTGTTTGACCAAAGGTTACTCACTAAATATCTAACAAAACTGCCGGGACTTCCATCCAGGCTGGGAAGTCTCAGAGGGAGTAGGGTACCAGCGCATCTAAAGAAACACAAACACAGTCATGTACACCAGACCAAAACCAGGCTTCAGTGCTTCAATCTGCAATTCTGCAGATTAACAATTAATACTCTGAAATTATACTTTTATAGGCAGGTTTAGGAGGACCGAGTGTCCCTTTAAGCCCTAGTCACTGAAGCCATGGGAATGTGGGTCACGTAGCTGCTCATTCAAGACAAGTCCTGGAGTAATTAACAGGCATGGAAATGTGGAGAGGTGAACTTCTCCGTGTGTTAAACATTTCCACAGGGTAGGAGCTGTATGTCTGTACCTTTCCTTACCTGTGACTAAACCTTAGAAAATGAGGCCTCCTGTTTCTACAAACTGTTATAGGCCACAACTGCACAGCCAGAATGCTCAACATAGTTCTGCAGTTATCAACACTTGTTTGGAGACATGTCGAGGATTTTCTGGCCGTGTCGTAGATAAAACACACACACAAAAAAAGCCAGGCAGTGGAAGAGCATTAGGATCGAGGCATTTTAGGGATCTTTCATCAGAATGCAATTAAAAGCTTTTCCCTCCTTTATGTTTCTACCCACTCAGCTTATCTTCCAGCAGGAACATAGACAGTAAGTTGGCACCTCCAGAAAAGGCCATAAGGTCCGACAATTTCTCCAAGCAAATGCCTTACATTCCTGAGCCCTCTGTGTGTGACAAGATGGCCAAAGTAATAGCTGCCTACTTTACAGTCTAGCACTCCCCTGCACTCCTATTGCACAACTGCATTAGCTGACAATGAACTTTAAATGACCCAACACAAGAAATATTTTCCATTGCTATTGTTACTAAAAGCCCTGCCTACTCCCTGGTAGCTGGCTGCACTATTGCTCTAGCAAATAGAGTGCAATTAGCTTACAGTGTAAACACTACCCATTTCTGTACAGATTCCTCATCCTCCATTCATCAGAAATAGAGTTGAGATTAAAAACCAGATTCCTCCCCCCCCCAACACCAGACTCCAGCTACAGTCTACTGTAAATGCAAAACTTGCATCAAACACACACTTTAGGCTCACACATGGATGCGTTTAATATTACAGCGTTATTCCATGTTGAAAACCAAATCACAGGTTCTCATTATGTGCATCTTTAATCCCCCAGCAAATACAGAATGCAGAGAAATCTATAAGTCACGTCCACAAAAATGTATCTCTCGTGATCAAAAACAGAAGATTTAAAGAGAGTGCTGTATTTAAAGGTTGCACTCAAAATGCACAAATCTCCACTGATGCATAACCATAGATGAGAACCTAAACCTTTGACAATTTAAAAATTGCCCTGTGGGGGATTATCAAATATGATCCTGATCCCAGAATTTCCCATTTTAATACATCTTTTTATTATAAAAAAGATCTTGGCTCACCGTTTGACAGGACTACAAAGTTGCACCGACAACCTCAACTCAGACTCGATACTGTCATCCTTTTAAGCGACACATGCCGATGCTGTAACTGCATTACCTCAGACCACCACTAGGTTTGTTTCTAGAAACTGAACCTCTGCTTTCAGCAGCACAGTTCTGGATCCTGAATCTCAATGTCTTAAATTTTTGGATCACATTTAATTTTACAGATTAAATGGACAAACTGAAATTAACACTTGTGCAAGAATCATGAACTTTAGGTTATGATAATCAGCATTGTATCAGAGTGTGGGCATTAATCTAACAGAATTCACAGATGGGGATGTTTAAAAAGAAAAAAAGGAAAGAAAGAAACACACCGGTTGGTCCCTCACCTGGGCGTGGAGGGCTGCGGCTGCAGCGGCGGCCGCTGGGTAAGTGAAGGCTGCGTGAGGGAGGCCTGGAGTCAGCTCAGTGGTATACAGAGGGTAAGGAGTCCACGCATCCGGTGACGCTGGGATCAGTGCTGCCCCAGTCAGATCATCTGAGGAAGCACAGGGTGGAAGGAAACAGAGCTGACTGACCTACCTCTAATGGCTTTATAATAATATATATGTAAAATAAAAACCCCAATCGACCCAATTTTTAACAATCATTGTTCTTGAAGTAATAAAGTTTTCTTTTAAAAAATAACAAACATTTTCTATGTGAATCAGACAAACTACAATTTGATTGCAAATTAGCTCACTTAACTTTAGCATTGGGTCAATTTGCAAAAGTAATAGGAGCTCTAGTATAAAAGATCAGCATAAGATACAGTCTGGATGCTGCAAGTGCAACAATGCAGTGTTACAGTGTAAAATGCTTGATAATGTTTTGTGAACTGATGTTTTTTTTTGGTTTTTTTAGCCCTGTTGCTTCCCCTTCTTGCCCTTTGAAGAAAAAAAAAATCAGTGGGGAAAATATGATCTGAGAGGATCTGAAAAATTGTTTTCAAACCCTAAAGAATCACTGAGGTGTTCAGGCAAAGAGCGCAGAGACGACTGCTGACTAAAACCTGGGGGTGGAATTTCCCAGCTGGACAGAAGCAAAGCCGCTGTCAAAAGACTTGAGATGACGCATGCATGCAGAGGTGAGTTAGTCCTTCATTTGTTAGAAGTTTAACCTACAGGTATTTGCCTTAAAAAAAAAAAAATCCCACAATATCCAAAGTTTGTTTAAAGAAAAGGGCAACAAGGACAGCTATGTACTGGCATTGTCAGGGTGAGAGTGGATGAGAGCCTAGAGTGGTGCAGCGGTAAGACTTACATGGGTCCCGTGCAATGAAGTGTGCTCCTAGAGCAGGGTGGATATTTGTGGGGTTCGGTGTGGCCATCAGCTTACTCTTTGCCATCTTCGTGTTGGCTTTAGCAAACTCTAAGCGCAGGGTCTGGGGACTTTCAGGGTCAAAACGGATTCCCTGGGGGAAGAGACGGAGGGAGGGAGGGACACAGTATCGTAAGGGAGGTGGGCTCAGTTTGCGGGGCTGTAGCTCAGTCTCACATGGCCCCCTTTCCTTAAGCAGAGCTTAAATAGTCAGAATGTATCCTTCAAGCTTCCCTTGAACCAACTACTGTCACTGGGATGCTAACACACCCGCTCCAACGTCACTAAACTAAAACTACTCAAAAAGAGACGTCGAAATAAGGGCAGATTGAAGGACACTTCTGAAATATTTCAAACACGCTTGCATCCCTTTCTCCTCATGACAAAAAACAGAGCGCAGGCGACCGCAGGTGATCAGTCACGTGAGCTCAGAGGAGACGGGGATGAAGAAAAGGGCCAGTGGTGAGACGTTGAGTGTTTGAGTTTGTGGTTTGACCCTGCTTGTGTTCTTGTGCCCTAAGCGTTGTGCCCACATGCAGGTGAGTAGTATTTTGGTGTATGTGTGTGTTTGTGTGTGTGACTGCTGATGTGTCTAAGAGGTGATGCTCATAAGGAATGCTAGGCTATGAGAGAGAAGTGTTAGATACTGCCAATGTGGGCTACTGAGTGACAAAAATAAGAGTTACACTACAGAAGATGTGTCCATATAAACACTACACATGTGGCTATAGAACAAGTATTACAGTAAAAGCAGTGATATGCAAAATGAGGAAAGCTACACAGGACTAAGAAGGATGTGTATCAAGGTCAAAGTAAACTACCGTAAGGCTACGGGATTCTGGCCTCTTTCCAAAAATGGCCCTGCCATTGAATTATAAAAGACAAAATGGGTTGGCTTCGAGAAATTTTTAAGAAAGGGTCCAAAAGACTTTCAAGTCCCAATCACTCTCTTAGGTTAAAGCAAAGGTTAGAACAAATCTAATTACATTTACGATTTGTTTTATTAAATAGAGGGAAAACAGAAGACCGTAAAAACAAGCTGTTGCTTACATTTAGTGCATTTTTTGCAGCTTCAGCTCCAGACCGACTGTCAAAGGTTACAAACCCAACAGGCTGGAAGAGAAAGAAGGGAGGAAACACGCACTGTGACAACACGTGCTGACAAAGCTACAACTTGACACACACGAGCACCATTATTTTCTTCAAATATCACACTCATTATTTTGCCGTCACAATATAATGATCCGGAGTAAGTAGGAATTTCTGTGTCTTGTCGAATTAAAAAGAAAACGAGTGCCAACACAGCCTGCAAGTTTATTTAATATGGCATTAAAGCAATGATGAAGGCATCTCACCTGTTTTGATGTTAACTTAATCAGTGACCCTTCATAACCCTGCGGGGAAGAAAGATAGCCAATTATCCACCCTGGAGTCACATGCAGGAAGTCAAGCATGAATGTCTCACTATATGAAGAGAAGTCTGCTTTTGTGCACCTTCACTTTGAGCTCCGCAGCAGACCATCCCACACTCTGTGACAGTTTCATTTACATTTGTCACAATCAAATTACATGCACATTTCCAACAGGTGAAGCCTTCTGCAGTTTGACTACATGTAGAATACTGAGTCAGATTTGTTTTCAAAGCTAATCAAAGGAAAACGAGGACTGTAATAGGCCAAGCATGTGCTATCAGATATGCAAGATTCTCTTTTGCATTAGTTTAATAACAGCTTGGGTATGACTTCCAAATACAGCCAGTTTAAGTAAAATAAAAAAAAAATAAAAAACAGCACAAGGTTTAGGAATTTACTCCTGTTTTAACTAAGAAATGAAGGGGAATTTTGCCTGACTAAACTATTGATAAATGGGATCTTTCCTAAACCTGATTTACAGCTATGGAAAATTAAACAACTTTTAGTGGCTATGATAAATCCTTAGCACCAGTCCAAACCAGACTCAGTTTCAGTAATTCAGAGCAAGAAAAGAGGCAGAATAGGTGAAGTTACAGCACTTCTCTTTAGAAGCTCCAGTATAAGGACACAAAGTCTTTATTTAAATGTAGTCCTGAATGTAAGAACTGAGATCAGATTAACCCTATCAGTCCACAATGAGCAGTGTTTGCCTACTGTAGATGTAAAAAGGGCAAAAACAAAGCAGTGTTACAAGTGCAATCGGTGGTTTCACAATGCACAAATGTTAGAGGAAATAAAAAAATTTCCCTACACAGTGGGCGAGCTGGGTCATGGAGAGGATTGGTTGGCCAATCGCGAGAGCTACTCATTTACACATTCCACAAGACCATCCATGTGCGAGGGATACCACTTCCAATTTGGTTAGTTAGGACAAGGGTGGGAGGGGTGTTTATGGAACTTGAGTCCCGTCAGGAAAAAAACAGCAATGGGTGAACAATAATGTGGCCTCATTTCCATATATGCAAATATCTACACTTCCATTAAGCGCAGAAAGGAATTGGGTGGGCTTAGTTACACTAAAAAAGAAGCACGGTATGGTCTGGCTGTTCATAGGCACTTGAAGAGATTCTTCACTTTTACATGCAGGTAATCTTTATAGAAAGTGTCCACAGGTCTCTTCCAGAGCCTGGCACGCAGGAGCTACCCTTGATTTTTAAGTACACTGATAAATCCACATCCAATCAGCTGATATAACCCAAATGCACCAGTGCAGTTTCACGACGTGCAACACAAATTCCATCACATGTACCTAAAACTGCATTAGAGACAATAGAACTTACTTTAAAAGGTCTGAAGAGAAGGTAAAGTTCCCGTGGCTTGATATCAACCGGTAGGCCACTGACAAACAGTGTTCGTACCTGCAGACAACAAAAAAGAAAGAGGGGGATCACATTAATCACATTATCAATTGTGTGTTTTATTAGACCACTTATCACTCAAAAGATTTTAAAAAAAATCTTGATAATTACCAAATACCAAAAGAAAGCTCAGATGGTGGAAATTTGAACTGACCTTTAAAACAATTATAGGTCTGCTGCTCCAGTAGCAAGAGCTTCACAGACCTTTCCTAAATTACTTCAGCGGCTAAAACGCTGAAATATTGCAGTGTAAAGTTGTACTACAAGAAAAAAACATTTCAGTTGATGTTACTTTAGGCCAATGGCCTCAACTTCCAGTTTATCTGGCCAACAAGAGGCCTCAATTCTTCCCGACACCATTACTTTTAAATGTCACAAAGACCTACAATTATCCACTGATGAGCGCGAAAGTCATTTTTGTACTGCAATTTTCCCCTTTTATATTAGTCTTAATCATGCTGTGACCTCTGAAAATTAACAAGTGAACCCTTGGCTGGGTCTCGAACCTAAAGTCAGGAATCGCCAGAAACCCAAACAGAGCTCTGCTTTATTTAAGGGATTACAAAATGATGAATCAGGAATAATGAGTCATCGATGAGCAAAAACTGGGAGTACAGCATTGTTTCAGCCATACATTTCTCCAACATGTTACACAGAAAATGGTGAACATGAAGATGTAGAGGATCTTAAAGGCCATGTGCCCCCCCCCCCCCCCCCCCCCAAAAAAAAAGAAGCCTTGAACCTGCCTTGATCAGATACTGAAAACTAGTGCTGTGTATAATCCAGTGTGGGCAGGAAAATGAACAGGGCGGTGTGAGGACCCATTAGTTCCCAGCCGGTGGGAAGGCCCACAGTACAATGGGGCTGCCAGAGGAACAGCACTGGACAACAGTGCACAGCGTGACACCATTTCCTTCCTCTGACCCGCGGCCCCAACCCTGTCGGCCCTCCGGCATTTTTCAGGTGCCGCACAGCAGCAATTCTCAGCTCTTTACAAGTCAGCATATACAGCGACTGAAAGCTGGCCCAGCTGGACACAACTCAGTGGAGATGTTTTAATTTATCCTCCAGCTTCTCACCAACAGTGCCTCCAAGATGGCAAGCATATAGAGCTGGAGCTGCGAGGGAGCCCGTGCACCCTGTGTGGCTTCTGTAAAATTCACAATAATCAGTTTTACACAGATTGATTTCCAGAAACAAGCAGAATTGTTAATGACTGACAATGAAGCTTTTTCAGGATTCAACAGATGACAAAAAAAAAAAAAAAAAAAAAAAAAAAAAAAAAAAGAATTAGGAGGGGGAAAAATTTCTAAATGTATTCTTTGCTCCTAATTATGAAGAAAAATGTTAAAGGAAAACGGGCTGTAAAAAAAGAGAAAAAAAAAAGTCAAGTGGCTACTCAAGGCTTTGTTGTAAGACAATGGGAACAAAGAAGGAGGAACAAAAGGCCTGGTGCTCCCCTCAGTGTCTCGCTATAAGGAGTCATTAAGGAGGAAATATAGCTGGCCACACAGAAACAAGAGTGGCTGCTGAAAATAATTTAAATTAAAAAAAATTAAAAAGGAGGGCTTTGAAAATAAATATCACACGGCAACATTTTTTTTTAGGTTCTAGTTTTATGGTGACAAAAATGACAATGGCAGATTTTTGTAAGGGGGGTGCAAAAAAGAAAAACGCTACACTATTCACTATGAATATGAATTATTTTACTGGCATAAATACAAATAAATGAAATGATAACAAGTTAGTTGCGTTTTCAAAGAAAAAACAGCGTCTACAGGATATTTCGAAGACAAATTTAATTTCCAAGCCTAATTTTTAGACAAATTGTTGGATTTGACATGCTCGCATGTCTCACAAATTCACAGAATCTCAAAGGATATGAAGAGGAAAAAAAAAGAAAAAACAGACGGGGTCATTTTTAACAGAGTCTTTGCACGCTGCTGCTAACAATCTGCAGAGGTAATATTAACGTGTAAAACGAGTAGTAGTGAAAGTTGAAGCTCACAGCAGCACGCGTTCAAGTAACCATTTGGAAAATATTAACGGGTGTGCAACTTTGTGAGGCTCCTCAGGTGGCGCGGCAATGCCCCTTTAATTTTTGTTCATCATAAAGCGCTTCGGGGCCGACTTGAAGAACGTAAAAGATAATTTGGGAGAAGTCTGAATGTGCGGCCGGAAACAAAGTTTTCATTAAACATGAACGTGACCGGGTCACAGCCCTGCGCGCAGGAAAAATACAACTTTGGCTAAACTCACCTCCTCCTCGATGGAAACGCTGTTATTCGGCTCTGCGTCAGCTTTCAGACTCATGTTGACGGTCGCGTCGGCTGCTGCTGCTGCACAGAGTATCAAGTTTTTCCTCGTCGAGTGATATTTCCCCCAAGTGCGCCTGAAGCTGCAGTGAAAGTCCTGGTGGCGTTTGAACTTGAGCAGAGAAGATGTGCCGAGGTGAGTCTGTGCGGACGAGGACGGCGAAGTATCCGAGGATAGTTTAACAGCAGCACTGCGAGAGAGAATCATTCATAAAAGGGAGGAGGAAAAGGAAAAAAGAAACACAGACACGCTATAAACTAAAGGTGAGAAGGTGGATTTGTGCTCCGTGTGTGAGGGTGAGAGATGGGGGGAAGAAGTGCGCGTAAAAAACTGAAAGCCTCCGCGCTCACATCAATGCCCTCAGCTGTGGGACTGTGCGGAGGAAGAACAAGTAAACTTTTTCCTCATTGGAGCGCGTCTTTCTCTCTCCCTCCTCCTGAGCTCCCCCCACCACCCCGTCTCTCCTCCTCCTCCTGGTTTTCAATTAGGTCATCAATTATGTTGGAGTCTGCTGTGAGCCGTAATCAGGCTGCAGATCCGCCTCAGCTGTTGCAGGAAGACCCGGCCCCTGCGCCGCTACATCACCGTTTCTATGGGACCCCCTCGCAGCCAATGGTAACGACCGCAAACCCGTTAACTTTATCGAAAATTAAACTACTGTTGGTGTTACTGGCAATTAGCTACATGCTAAACTCATATGTTTGTTCTTTTTTTCCTCTTTGGCCTGCAACTTCTACGACCTTTCCCAAAAAGAAAAGAAAAAAATCTTTTCAGCAAATATTAAGCGCTGATTTTTACTGTAATGTTGAATTTGTAGTTATATATTTACTTAACATGTGTTTCACGATTAAGCGAAATTCTGGTCTTTACATAATTGGATGTATAATTCTGCTGCACACTAATTTAGGAGATTATTGCGCTTTTGGTCTTTAATTCACCGTTTTTTTGGTGAAGAGTAAAATACAGAACATTATACAGTAAAGTGTTTTATAAAGTGAAATAATAAATATAATTCAGTGTGTCCCGATGGCAGAGGCCATTTCAGATTTACAGTCAAGTATATCTTTATATGCCCTTTTTTTATCTCTTGCTGACACTTTTGCTGAAGGATGAAGGTAAATGTGGTATTTCTGCTTTTCCCATTGAAAAACATCTGAATACCCATTCCAGCACTGACTGCTGATTTTAGGAATATGACAGAATGAGGACATATAGTGAGATCTAACTCCTCTAATTTAGATCATTTTGAATATTTCTACTATATCAGAGTAAAATGACAAAACTGAACCGATGATTTATGGTTTACCTTAACCTTTAATAGCTGGTACACAAATACTCAGAAATGTAGAACTTAAAATTTCCTCTTAAAATATATCACAAGACGCAAGCATAATGCTGAACAGCCTAAAATATTTTAAAATGTGCTAAAAAAAAGAGAGAGAGAGATGTAATTTTGCTGATTTGTGTGAATTTAGTTAATAAACTGCAAAATAAATGAGAGAACAGGGCCTTTTTAAAATGTGATATAAATGTGCATCATAGAAATGTTGTAACCTCTACTAATCTAAACAGAATCACGTAACGACGAAGAAATAATAACTGTGTGTTAATTGTTTGGGCTCAGGTTGATGTAAGAGGGGCGTGGGTGGAGGGACGGCTTGTGTTGTGTATCGAGGCTCAGCACTGGATGTGAGCCCAGCCTACAGCGTGTTTCCTCACAACAAGTCAGCTCTCAGAGGCCAACTGGTTTCCTGACTTTGTATAGGAATACAATCAAGCCCACGGGGCGAGGAGCAGGGGGGTGGACCGACGTATTCTCACTGTTCTTCTTTAGTGATTTGAACTAAAAATAGTGAAGCTGCTTTTTCAGTGTGTTTCTGCACACACTTAACCCAAGTGCTTAATACATGTACACACATATTGGAGACAAAGAAGAGTCCAGTCGCTCAATGAGAGGTGAGACATTTCAACACAAGCAAGAAGGTATTAGTGCAAACCCTTAAACAACGAAAAACAATCTGTTTATCGCACTGTGATCGGCGTGCGACTGTATTTCAATGGAGGCCTAATTTTATAGCTTGCAGATTCAGTCTGAACCTTCTGCACTGTACATCAGCAGCAAAGTGATTTTCTGATCAAGACACTGGGAATCGTTTCCTGTTTCTCTTCTCCTAAAATATACACATTTGCTTCTTTTTCTTTGTTTTGCATGACTGTAAATGTTTAAATATCTTTATATTTTTCAAAAAAGAATTGAAGACAATTTCAAATTTTGCATATTAGCTGAATATGAGAAAATAATAATTTGTTGCTGCCCTCCATAAATTTGTGCACAAATAGGCAAACTTTAATGCTTATAAAAATGGAGAAACTCTGAATAAAGCAGCCTATGATTGTTATTATCGTAATGGTTCTGACCAGTGAAATTAAGGATTATAGTCTGCTCTATAAACTGAGATAAAGATAAGTCGGGTTTTAAGGTTCTGTTCTTAGTAAGTAAATGTATCCTTTAAGATACAACTCATGAGCTGCTTCACATCAGTTAAAACCAGCAAAACAAAAAAACATACCATCAGAAGTAAAATGACACCAAAATAAATGTAAAAGATGGAATTACAATAAAATGCTACCCAGTTTATATTCTTATAACTGGACAGGTAGTGGACTTACACAATTTAATGGACATTTACATTTTACTCAAATCTCCTTCCTAAAGGATGCGTTTCTCATTTTGAGACGAAGCTCCTTGCCACAGGATGTAGTTCTACAGTATATATAGATAAATATACAGTATACATTAGATAAGGGGAAGTGTGGCTCTTCTCTACCAGAAGCTAGCAGCTAGATTATGCTTGAGTTTGGAAGATGTGAAAAAAATGACATGTATTATGTTCTGTTTGTCTCTTTAGTAACGCTGGCTGCTTACGAAATGTTAACTGTGTTGCTGAATGATCATTAATTTATTCAGCCTTTTCCATTTAAAAAAATGAAAAACATTAAAAAAAAACATAAAAAAAAAAGACGTGTGTACGTAGATAATAGAACTGATCATTTTCTGATGTTCCCTTTTACAAATATCATTCATTACATCAAATTCATATATCAATTCCATCAGTTTGCCAAACCATTTTAAAGAAATAAAAATAAATTGCTTAGAAATCAGAAGCAGAAAAAAGCAAAAAAGAAATAAGTCATTGAGGCTCTAAACCTTTTATGTCACAGCCATCTTCACTGCTAAAGATAACTTTGTGCAGATGTACCAAACAAAATATGTCTTATTTATTATATGTCTCTTCGGCTGATTTTAAAAGAACACGTGATGTTGTTTGGAGGTGCACTCATAGACCTTTGTGCATGGAGGCTTTACATAATTGAGTGCTGAGCCATTTATGGTTGAAAAGAGATGTTTAGTTTTATTCTTTATTTGTGGATTGCTTTCATACATTTGAGTATGTTTTTTCTGAGCTGAAGAAAAATGGGAAAATCAGTCTGCTCTTCTGGACTGGATGAGTGCCGCCTGCTTTTATTGATGAATGCATTTGTCAAAAAATGTTTCCTTTCAACTAAATCAGTAGTTTCAAAGTGGTCTTTTCTGTGTAGCATGATTTGTTTTTTATTATGTCTTTGGTTGCACTCCTTGGGCTACTGTCATTTTTGATAAGCATATAGTACAATATATGAATCCAAAATATTAGATCTTGCAAATGCAACATCCTGTCTAGTGTTCTTCTCAGTTTAATTATATCATATCTATTTTATATTTCACATGTTAACAAATGTACCCTTATTTAAGCTATCTCCTGTGATATTTCAACACATTATTTAACCTCACAATCTCCACTGTCCTGATGGGGGTCCTGCAAACATTGTTCAGAATTTAACTTCAAATTGTAGTTTAGATTGTATTTTTACTAAACCACAAATCATAGAGAAAGTTAACGGACATGAATTTTAAGGAATAATTCCAATTCAGGAAATGTTTCAGCCATGAATATATGCATTTGTATGTTTCACTGATTGTAAAAATTATTTAGTTTCAATCAGAAGACACTGTGAAATAAGACATTAATTGACATAAAAAAGTGCAAAAGTAGATTTTAAATATGGCTCCTGGGCATTACCATCAATAAAGTGTCTTGTTAAATTACCCTTCATTGTATCCACAAGATAATCCACACAGTTCAGGACCATTAAATCAGATTTTTCCGCCCTCTCTTTCAAACCACAAACACCTGACAGAAGCAGAGCCTGTATAGTTCAGAGGCTCTGGATAAGCCTCATGTTTTATTTGCGAAAAGCGGCCCCATTGTCCCATAAGTCACCTCGCACAGCACTCTTCTGCTTCACGCCACACTGAGCCTGTCCTAGTGCGTTAGCGTCACCCGCTGCTAAAGCACTTAGCTTGTGTTCTCCGTGTCCTCTGTGGTACAGCCAAACATCCATTTTGAGGTCCTAGGAAACTTTGAAGCTTTTTCACCCACTCACTGAGCGAGGGAGGCGCGGGATACATTTGTGACGTTTCATGAATACTTTGTCCAATAAATAACTCCCTTCATGAATACATTAAAACCAATCAAAGGTGTGGATGTTGCTAGGCTTTCATTCTAGATTCCATATAAACTGAATTTGCTTTTATTGAAAGAGCTTTATGGCACTAAAATGTGTAGGATGCTCTTCACCAGTGATAGCACCATTTATCCATTTGGTTGCCACATTTTTCTCCTGCCTTTTTTGCTAACACTTGTCAGACATTGTCACACCTGCTGTGAGAGCCAGAGAGGACAAGAGCGGGGTGACAAAGCAGCTTCTTGTGGTGGAAATCAATCAACCCGCATATACTGCACTGTGCAGATACATGCGTCAGACATACCCACACTTCTACGTAGATTCATTGGGTATAACGTTTTACTTGTTAATTTCCATTTAAAGAGTAAGCAACATTTGTTGAGTAGTGGAAACAGCGGCCTCTGTGGCTGAAAGTGTTAAATACTGGATTTTGGTTGATTTAAATCTGCTGGGCTCAAGTTAAAGTGTTAAAAGGTCGACAGTCTATCAACAACTCATGGAACCAAAAAGAAATCCTTAATTAGCACAAGTAACCGTTAATGCTTTCGTATGTCACATCTTTGTTGTTGCAATATTTATAACAAACAATGTGCAAACAAGGTGAATCATTATTATTATCATTATATGTATTAATGGCTGAAAGGATAGAACTAGCTTCATTAGCTGTTGAATGATTTTTAGCAAAAAACAAACACACCCTCATCCCCAGACTCTGCTTCCTCCTCGGAAGACGTGTCAGTGGGATTAAGGAGGTCCTCGAAGTATTCCTTCCACCGCCTGACAATTTTCTCAGTCGAAGTCAGCAGTACTCCACCAGCACTATACACAGTGCAGGTTGAGCACCACTTTCCCCTCCTGAGACGCCTGACAGTTTGCCAGAATCTCTTCGAGGCAGTCCGAAAGTCTTTTTCCATGGCCTCTCCAAACTCCTCCCACACCCGAGTTTTTGCTTCAGCCACTGCCCGAGCCGCATTGCACTTGGCCTTTCTGTTGCCTCCGAAGTCCCACAGGCTAACCAAGCCCGATAGGACTCCTTCTTCAGCCTGGTGGCTCCCTTCACCTCTGGTGTCCACCATTTGGTGGGGTTACCACCACGACAGGCACCAACCACCCTGCAGCTGCAGCTCAATGCAGCAGCTTCGGCAATGGAGATGCTGAACATGGTCCATTCGGACTCAATGTCCCCAGTCTCCCTCGGAATGCTGTTGAAGCTCTGCCGGAGGTGTGCATTGAAGATCTCACGGACTGGGGCCTCTGCTAGGCGTTCCCAGCACACCCTCACTATGCGTTTAGGTGCACCGGGTCTGTCCAGCGTCCTCCCCCGCCACCTGATCCAACTCACCACCAGGTGGTGATCAGTTGACAGCTCAGCCCCTCTCTTTACCCGAGTGTCCAGAACATATGGTCGCAGGTCCGGTGATACGATTACAAAATCGATCATCGACCTGCGGCCTAGAGCGTCCTGGTGCCACGTGCACTTATGGACACTCTTATGTGTTTGTTATGGCCAAACTGTGATTTGCACAGAAGTCCAATAACAAAACACCACTCGGGTTCAGATCAGGGAGGCAATTCCTCCCAATCATGCCCCTTGCTGTCTTGCTGTCGTTACCCACGTGAGCATTGAAGTCTCCCAGCAGGACAACAGAGTCTCCAGGTGGAGCACCTTCCAGCACCCCACCCAGGGACTCTAAGAAGGCTGGGTACTCTGAACTGCCACTCGGCGCATAAGCACAGATGACAGTCAGGACCCGTTCCCCAACCCTAAGGCGCAGGGAACAAACCCTCTCATCCACCGGGAAGAACCCCAACATACAGGTAGCAAGCCTTCTGTGGGTGGTGGGCCTGCGGGAGGATGAGCCCATGTCCCCTTTTCGGGCTGTGACATAACACCCTTAAGACATTATGTCTCAGATGGCAAAATAAGGCGTAACATCGGTCACACTGGTCCACTATGTTGGGTTCAGTTTTTGATAAATGAGACTTTGAGAAGTGAACTCTGTTTAATACCTTAAATTGTATAAGTTACAACCTATTGTGTACCAAAGTGTACTTAAGCATAGCCTTATCCCACCGGAAAAGGTGGAGAAAGATTGAATCTAATGTCTGCAACATAGTTTTGTTTTTGTTTTGTTTTTTTTGTTTTTTTTTTAACCTGTCCCGTTTGGCTCTTTTGCCATCAGAATTATTGTCTAAAGGCGAAGAAAGATGCCCAACGGATTTTCTTTCCCAAATTGACCATCCCAGCTTTGCCGTAATGGTCCATTTGATTCACCTTTTATTCTTTATTTTATTTTCACTTGCTGAATACGGGACAGACTTGACTGGGGGAAAGAAAAGGGAGAAAGAAAGAGGGAAAGAAAAACAGTTGAGAAGAGGGACGGGGGAGAAGGGCAAAAAACAAAAACCAACAGAATAAGCAGAAAAAAAAAAAAAAAAATACATATATCGATCACCTGGATCACCTGTTGAGAAAGAAAAAAGAAAACAAGCAGAAGAAAACGAGAGTAATAGAATAAACAACATCACAATGATATATGGGAATATGACAGTAAATACTAAATATTAAACATTATTGTGCAGCACGTAAGATCGACAGCACAGTGTGCTTTGAGGTAGGAGCCAAAAAGGGTGTCGTTTGTGTGTGTGATCACCCGTGTGTACACCTGTGAGCATGGACGCGCTTGTTTTCTTAAAAGGTTCCTTCATGTAATGATCTGCTAGAGGGTGTGGGGGGCCACTGCCCCGTCCTCCAGGGCATGAAGCAGGTATGGAGGAGATCAAAACTCTAGACATCCAGAGGCCCCCAGAACACAAGAGACCAAGGAAGACCAACAGAGGGGCAGCCGTGCCACTGTCCCAGAAAGAGCTGAGGAGAGTCCCAGATGAGGGGTCACCCAGCAGCCACGGAGCAGAAGCCAGGGGGGGTTGCAGTGACGTGCCCGTGAGCCCCGCCGGCAGCCAGCTGTGCCTGAGTGACCGAGCCCCAGGCCGAGAGGCCGGGGGCACCCCACCTCCGAAGAGGCCCAAGCGAGCCCCAGGCTCCAGGCCCCGATAAGCAGCCGCCAAGGAGTGAGCCGGTGTGTACCTGGACGCCCACCCCCGGACACAAAGAACCACCAACACACCAATGCTTGAGGGAGTCCTCCCCCGGCAGGGGAAGTGGTGGGGGGAGATAGGCCTCTAAACCTTGGAGGGCCTGAGATGTCCTCAGAGAGATGGCGTCTGATACTCAACCTGACATATAGACACAGACATACAGGCACACACAGATACAAACATCCATTCCCACCCTCATGCTCTCATATGCACTTACTCCACACTCAACCAACGTGGAGACAGACATAAAGAGACGCTGTGCACACAATCACACTCCCTAAGCGTACTCTACGAACCGGGTCTAGGTACCCTTGCCCCTGGAGGGGGGAACTGCACCCAGACCCAGGTTGTGTTACCCTTTTCCCTGCAGTGGGGAGAAGCAGACCGCCCCGACTCCGCAGCAGCAGGGAGGCCCCACATTCCGGACCCCAGTCGGACGGCCAACTCCTCCTCCTAGCCCCCCTGCTCCAGCAGGCCGCAGAGAACGAGGGTGAGAGAAGACTCCTAACCTCCCTCCACCCGCTCATTGTAGTGTTGATGTATGTGTGTTCTAAGGTGCCTTTAAAACCCAGGAGGGCATGGAGCTACCTGCCAGAGAGCAGCAGGTAAGCGCATAGTCCCTCCTGCTAGCCCTCAATGTCTACGTGTATTTAAAATTGAGAGGTGGGCAACGACGCCAGGGGTGAGGTGTACACCCTGATGGTAATTGGGATTCCGTGTAACGTGCCCACCCCCAAGATCCTCAATGTATGTGTAATGAGAGTGTGAGTAATGTGAATGTCTAAGTTGTGGGATAAAATTGAGGCAGAGGCAGCCAGAAGGGGACAGAGGGGGGGGGTTACCTCCTCTGCACCCTGGTGACACACCCCTACTCCAAGGCCCTGCATGTGTGTGTGGTTGTGGTGGAGCGGGAAGAGGGAGGCAGCTGGAGATGGGGAGGGAAGGAAGGGAGGGGCAAGTGACCCCTCCCTGGGGCCAGCTCCCCCGCTGACCCCAGTAGGCACATATGTCTGCAACATAGTAATTCAGGCGAGTAATTCAGCCAATAAATCAAGTTATGAAATGTGAAAACCTAAGTTGCACAGGGGCAAGACTGCCACTGAATTTAAATTTTTGCAATGAAGATAAAGATTTGTCCTCCATTTATCCAGTTTGCTCACACCATCTTGAGATATACCAAGGGGTAATAGCTCTTTAGCCGTCGCCTTGTTGGTGCAAAAACACTATTTTATGTCTGTCAAACTGTGTCATGTCTGGTATTTTTGTATATTCCAGTAAAAAAATTGTAATAAACTTTCTGTTTTTGTGACAGACTGCAAAGTGCCTAAAGATACAACTTAAAATGGTCTTTTTGTTAAGTTGTCTGTTATGTGTAGACACAACACTGCTTCATTCCTTGAGTTAGGGCCCCTTTTTTCTGCTGAATGATTGATGATTGGTCAATGAAGTGAGCTAAAAAAGAAAATAAATGTACTCCTCTGCAAATGGTCAGGTACACGGACTCGACTAAAAATGAATGCAAAAGCAGATGTCCAAAAAAAACCTTTCGGAATGCCTGGTCAGGACCACTTTAAAAAGAAGAAAATAAATCCTGGCTCCTTGTAATCAATATATAAAGAAAGAGGGGTGGTTCAAGACTGTTGCACAGCTTTGTAGCTATGTGGATACCATGCCATGTTTACTGTTGGGTTTTACAACAGCACCTGTACTCCACACAACTTTTAGTTTTTCTGATAAGAACGGAGACATTATTGACTGAAAACTCTCCTGGATGACTCATCACTAAAATCAGTTTTATCGATCAACCCACAAATCCCCCGAGAGAAAAGAAGAAGCCCACTTCTGCTGTCGCTTCAACAACATCATATTCAGCTTCTGAGAACTTCAGTTCTTAGAATCTCATTTTGGATGAATTTTAGGTTTCATGACAGAAATCAGTGCATGAAGTTTTTTGTTAGTTTGGGTCTCTAATTCTCCACATTAACACCTGATAAAGGGGCACAGTGTTGTGTTAATTTTGTTTAGTAGACTCTTGTTCATGTAATAAAAACATTGTTTACAAGAGTATTTATTGATTATTGTTTAATTGATAGACCTCACTGTCTCTCCAAGGTGCAGCGCATCTTTGTTACACTGATTGTGGACAGTCACCTTATCATTTTTATGAAGTTTCCTTAAGCATTTCCAAAGTTGAAGGTTCTTTTTATGCCTATATATAAGAAATGACGTACTACTGGCTTCTTGGATGAAATCAAGGTGGAAGAAGTCCCGTCCATCCTCCTGTCTGTCCATCCATCCAATTCAGAGTCGGGGGCCTGGCCCAGCTACCATAGGGTGTGAGGTCGAGTGCGGTGGGTGTTACTAGCCTCTGTAGCACTGTGGGGTTAGCTTAATTGATGATTCTGAAGTCCTTTTTTTATTTTTAACCAGTCTTAATGCAATGGTCAACCAGCAAACCACTCAAACAGGAAGTGGGTAGTGATGCTACCAAACAGGAAGTGAGGTCATTTCTCAGCAACCATTTTAATGCATTGACACCAAATTAAATGCAAATTTTTGTTTGTCACAGACACAGTACAAAATGTAGCTTGTGTCAGAGCTCCGGACATAGCCGCGCCATTCCAGGGCTTGGTTTTAGCATGGGAGGCCTAGACAGTAGGGGTGCAACGATACTCGTATCGATATTGAACCGTTCGATACAGTGCTTTCGGTTCGGTACGCATATGTATCGAACAATACAACATTTTTAATTTATTTTATCAACTTTCCTTCTGACGGTGCTGTCTGTGTTGAGCGCTCAGTGGATCTGTGCTCGACAGTGCAGCCTAGGCGGAGTAGTCGAACACAGATTCACTGAGCACAGGGCAAGCTAGCGAGACAGAAGTTAAGCTTGTTGCAACATGGCAAATTGAACCTCCCCCACCCTCATTCAGATCTGGCGTCTGGAACTATTTTGGTCTTCATGTGACGTATGACCCTGAAGGTAAGGGTGTCATGGACTAAAGTAAAACAGTATGTCAGATGTGCCACGCAATGCTCAATTACATGAGTGGGAACTAGTGTGTTAGCGCAGTTAGCTCGTTAATGTGTTGACGCTGTCCAGCCCCACACACGGGGCAATACGCGGTAGCTCGTTAACGGAGATTTGCCGTGTTGTGGCGTTAACCTCATTTCAGATTAAGGCTGACAGCACTAGTGGGAACACAACGAATATGACTGCACATTTACCTGATAGCATCCTAGTGCAAAGACAAGTGGAAGCAGACAAAAACAACAAGCACGCATACAAACGTTACCGAGTCATTTAGACAGCCGTTAGCACATGATTCTCCTTATGGGGACCTGATATGTTTAATATGCTGCTGAGAATATAGCCCAGAAGAAGCGTATAGTATAGCTTTTATTTTGGAAAGAGACATTTCTCTGTAATAAACTCTCTTTTCCAAAGATGAGTGATTCCTCAATCAGATACAGGGCTCGCAAAATCGCTAGCCCGACGTCCCGGGGCTAGCGATTTTTCCAGTCGGGCTGCCCTGCTCTGCTCGTCGGCCTATCGTAGGAAGGAAAAATATATGTCAATGCTTTTGCATTCGTTCGGAAATGTAGCTGGGTAATTATGTCATTGGCATCGGTGAGCCACTGTCAATATGTGACATATTGAAATTGCGTTTGAATTTGCGCTTGTTTTTTGCTTTCACTTTGCAATCGCGCGAACTGTGTATAGAGAGCGACAGCACTGATTGGTGAGTGATGATAATTTGCGCACCAATTCCTCTGACATCGTCTTATCAATCGTTAGCTTACTATGCAAACATGACAAGTGAAATCTCCCGCAGCAAGCTTAAACATGTGAGAGGTTGATCGCGCAGAGAATCGCTGAGCTTATGTGAGTGCGTGTGTAAAAGCAGCAGGATATATATTTTAGTTCTGCTGAGCCAAATAAGACAGGTCAGGGTGAAGACGTGACAGCCAAAGAAAAGCTTACCACAAAACGGAAAAGTTATGACAAATCAGACTATAAGGCAAAAAGAAAGTGCAGCTTTATGGTTTCATGGACAAAAGAATTTCTGTGGCTGCAATATGACGAGCTAAATAACCAGGGCTGCACATAAGTGGTCCGCAGGTGCGCATTCGCTGTCAAAATAAAAAACGCGCACAAGATAAGAAGTTGCAACGCGTGTTTGCATACATAAGATTTTCAGGAGGAGGACAGACATTTGTTTAGAACTATTAAAGATGTCGAAGAAGCTCCTTTAAGCAATTACTTTGGTGTTCCTCCACCTCCAAAGAAATGTCAGGAGTCCGAACCACAAAAGAAGCGCGTATTCTCGGAAAAGTGGTTGCAGGAGGTGAGCTGGCTTCAAACAAATGATGAACGCACAGAGAGGTGGTGCAGAATGTGCCGTGAAAATTTAATAAATGACAAATTAATAAAAAGGCATGAACATTTTTTTGTGTATCGAAAAAATATCGAACCGTGACACCAAAGTATCGAACCGAACCGAACCGTGAATTTTGTGTATCGTTGCACCCCTACTAGACAGGACCCTCAAACTTGTGACACCCGCTCCAAAAGTGTGTAGTCTTACCACTACAGTATCCAGCTGCCCAAACTTGGTGTACGGACTTCCAAAAGGCCCTACAACCATGGTTTAAGCATTTTCATATTGAGCTAACATGGCAACCAGGAGCTCTGCTAAGTTGCTTGGTCCCATCATCGCTGTTTGCAGCTATATTTAGTATCTGTTAAAAACATCTATTATAATTCATTGCAGTGGAGGAATGAAAGCAGACAAACACAAGACTTTTTGCATTGCTGGTTTCTTTTTCTTTATTATTTTTAGATGTCAAACCTTTCTTCATCTCTCGCTCCAGATGTACAGCACTGACCACTGTGGTAATATCCCTGTGTTCACAGCTTTACTGCAGAGGCCTTTGAATTTGTAAATCACTGAACGTGTCAGCATGAATCACTTTTTAAGAAAAATAAGGTCTCGGTTACATCAGGACTTCGTGGCACAACAAATATGATATTCTATCATTGCTACACACTGTAACCCCAGTTCATTGCCTCCACCACTCTTGGATCTCAGAATTGTTATGTTTTCCAAAATGACAACAAAGTCGGTGCCAGCAGTGACTATGTTTATTGTTTCATACAAAGCAGAAAACAAAACTGTGAGCTAAAAAATGTTCCGAAAGATTTGCCAGATCACGGGACTACTGCGAGACCGTGTGTTACATATTGTTTGCAGCTTTGAAATAAAAAACAAATCTTTTTTTTTTCTTCTTCTGGCAGTCTGTTGGTCTCTGTTTTTCTCACACTCGTTTTTCAGTCTTGCAGAAATGACAGAGCAGAGATGATCATGTTCTTAATCTTATAAGGTATTTCCCATTATGCTGAAACACTCCCACTTCGAGCATTCCTAGCAAGAGGAAGTGCAGAAGAAATAACCCGCCGGGACCATTTAAATAGTAATTTTCTCATGAAGTCAAACTTGCAGATAAAGGGGGGTAAAAAGTCCACTGAGATTTTCCTCATCATGGGAAAATGTGAATGAAATTGCTTTTCTGAATCATACTCCAAAATAAAAGTCAGTGAACACGGCAAACTGCCTGACTACTGCACTTTAGAGGTGGTGCTGTTGTGAAATGCAACGTTACTATGAACTTAGTGAAAAACAAACACTTTCACAACATCCTCCCACAGAATTAAGGCCTTAACTTCCTGTTTGTGTATGGAATATGGGACACGAAGGGTTATGCTATTTAAACCAAAGGGCAGCAGATTCCCATCTAACAGGGGCTGGTGGGATCTGAAAGTCTGCTGCCAGCTTCTCAAGGGAATGAAAAATGGGTGGGAAAAGTTAAAATAAAGGAACTGAAGTAAAACATATGGAGCCCCACCCCCCCAGAAAGTTCAGCTGGGAAGAGAAGAGCCATGTGCAAATTCATATTTATTTTACTTTTTGGCAAATGTGCAATAAAAAAAAGAAAGAAAGAAAAGAAAACAGTTTCTTCACCAAGATGGTTAGATTGTTTTTTCTGTGTTGGTCCAGATCTCCACTAAAACTCCAAATTATTTTTCTGCCTGTTACTGAATGAAGCATATACATTTTTCAAATAATCCACTAAAGCTTAATATGTAAATAAAACAATCATGCTGGAAGCAGACAAGTGAATGAAAAGGGTTTCATGAAACAGGCTTCAGGGATGGACCTCCAAGCAGCGGAAAGACACATTAACTAAACTATGTTGTTGCTTCCTTAACCCAATCTCCAATCTGTAAATAAAGTGAATGCGCTCTTATTCAAAGTCTCTCCAGAGACCAAATAAGATGAATGCATAGCGTGAATGACAGAGAAAATATGAAGGAAGACCTGGCTGGGATCTCTTGCTTGATGTTTTATTGTGAGGATTTTCTGTTAAAATCTCTTCTGCATGTAATATTTAATGCTAGTAGGAGGATGGTAGAGGGTAGCTGCAGATAACTATTCCCTCATCACAGGGATTTCCAACACGGGAAGACCTTTAGATAACAATCAGACCCCCACCCTTCACCCTTTTCCTTCACTTGTGGGTACTTTTTGTTGCACCCAAAACAAGCAGACCATCTTGTGCCGCACATTTAGACTGTGTTTGAACACTTTTTTTCTCAGCTGTGAGACATGATAATGTTCTGTTTTTGGGCAGCGCCTCTGGAATGTAAACGACCCGCTGCCCACTCATAAACAGAAGACTTCATAACAGCTGTGTAGCAGTGTTAGGGGGCCTAATAAAATACGGTTAAATCTCAATTTTCACTTGTAAATCTCATCACATTTGCAGTCATTTATTGAACGATAACATTATTATAAGTGATTTCTCACAGGGAATTTCATTTCCACTTGTTAGACTAGCGGTGCGTGTGATTGTATGGATTTGTGTAAACATTCTGTAGACTTTAGCCACTGAACTAAAACCGTTTGTCTTTTCTCAACACCCCTTCCCCTCTGTTTTAGTCACTTTCATATAATCCAGATGTTTTGTGAGTTCCGTGTGTTTATTAAAGCCAAACTAACCAACCTCAAAGCACAAACTGAGTTATAGTTCTGACAACTTTAAAGCTGACCTGTTCAAAGATGGAAAATCCAAATATGGTTGAACAAATGTAAACCCCTTGCAGCCCATATACTTTTTTTTTCCCCAGGATGTTACATATACAGGCTCTAAGAGGCTTTCAGAGCACTGTGACGACAGTTAAACGGGCCTCTGTCTACCGCCAGTGCAAGCCGAGAGCTGCGGTGTTCTATTTTTGTGGTGTGACGAATGAGTCAACTGTGGAGATGATATGAAAGTTTCCAGCAAATCACTGAGGCTATAACCTGTGATGTGCTGGTTTGTAACCGGCACAAATGGGTGAAATATGTGACGTTGAGCGTGGCAAGGTGCAGAAGCTCAAGCAAGTTTGTGACGCTAAAAAAAAAGGAGTGAAATTCAAAACCACATTTCAGGTTTCCTGAAAACAGAGAAAATCTAATGCACTTTTTAACTTCATACCAATATACAAATACACATAATATTATCACAGAATGAAAAGCATTTTGTAAGACTATATCCAGAGAGCTTGGATCAATGGATTTTATTTAGCCATCTTAAGTCCAACTTAAGTCCAGACTGAAATCTTGCAACACCAGTGGATTGCCATTTATGTTTTTTTACTGCTATTAAAGAACCTTCTAGCGATCAATGCACATGTATTGGACAGTAAACAGTAATACGACCTGTTGTTGTAGCTACTGCTAAGAGCACTTCAGACAGATAGCACTGAAGACAGTCCAATGAAGGAGTTTTAAGAACAAAATCAGAAGACATCCTGACACAAAAAAGCTAACGTGCATGAGTCAGGATGTCACCCACACTGGCAGCCAGTCTGAAATGTCTCATTGAGTTGAGGCATTTGGCTACTCTTGGGAAATACACTAATGATTAAGTAGTGGACCACCTAAATATTATACCTGTAGGAGCTGCTCAGCCATGGAAACCCAATCCACAAAACTCCTGGTGCACAGTTTTTCTGCTGATGTTTTATGCCAGAGGACCTTTGGATCTCTGCAGTTATTGGGTTTAATGAATTCATTATGTAACTTTATGTGTTCAGACACTTCATGGCTTAGTTGCTGTGGTTCCTAAATCTTCCCACTCATCCAATAAGACCACTTATCTAAGAGCAAGAAATGTAAAAAAAAAAACAAAACCCTGACATGTTGCAATGGTGACGTCATATTAGAACACCTCATCCTTTCACAAATGTTTGTAAAGGCAGGCTGCATGGCTAGGTGGCTGACTTTATACACCTGTGGTAATGGGACAGAAAATGCCCGAATATAAAGATGAAGAGGTGTGACCTAATACTTGTGTTTCTATAGTATAATTGCAAGCAACATGAATGCATTTGCATACTTCTCTTATGAAAGTATTCTGTCTATGATTCTTCAGTAGTTTGAAACAGCTCTTTCAGTTTGGGAAGTGTCCGAGTCTGATGTGCGTTCTACTGAAAAGGAAAAACTCAGAGCAGCTCAGTTAAACAAATGCAGAAATAAACAATACTTTTGGTCAACTTAGTTGTAAATTCTAAACTGTGAATATGAATTTGTTCCTTTTAAACAATATGAACTAAACTTGTCCTTGCAAAATTTGAACTTGTACAACACTGGCAAAATAGGGATGAAAAATCTTGAACGCTCTTGGATAGCGTCACATTCATGTCACTGTTATAGATCAATAATAATAATACTAATAATAATACGTCTGACAATCTCTGGAGCCTTAATTTTCTATAAAATTTGTAGGTTAAAAATTTTAACCTATCCAACATCCAACTGAAAATTGTTCACCTGTGAGAAACACTACAAGCAAAGATTGATTTTTTCTATTCGGCAGGCAGCAGGCAACTCCATTTATTATAAAGCTGTTGCCATTTCTCACCAGTCCGTTTCATAAATAGACTCACTTAGATTGCCTAACCTGATATATTAATGTTCATTCATGTAGATTTGCCATTTTTGTAGCACCAACTGCAACTGATTTACTACTAAGTTCAATTGCTGCTAACGTGCTGGTCATCAGCCCTATCAGCCTCATTTCCTGCCTTTTCCCATGACTAACCTGGTTCTCTCTCTTGTTCCACTGCCTTGGATTACAGCTGGGGATGCTAGTCCTTGTTGTTCTCCATGACTTAGAGGGACAAAACCTGCAGCAGGTGGACAACTGCCGTGGTGAGCTCAGCAAGACTGCAGAGTAGAAAAACAACTACGAAGTGCAGTCTGTGGAGTTTGGGATCCATCTGTGGCAGGAAAGACTGCCTGGAGACGCAGCTGGTTATACTATCAGTGACAGTTTTCACAAAGTGTTTGCAAATGAACTACTTGGAGAGAAAGACCTTATATAAGGTAATTGTTTACTCTGTGTGCCTTCTTTGGGATGACAGAACATTTAACCCCCACTAAAACCTCCAGATCTGTGAGAAACACTTTTAGCAAACATTGTACTCTTTCTTAGATGCCAGCAGGGGTGATTGTTTACACGTCTATGAGAAAATTATCCTGATTTATTACATCAGAAAACATTTTCCTAGTTTTAAGTTTTAATTTATTTTAAAAATTGTATTGTGTATGAAGTGTCTTCATTCCTCGGTCAGATCCACTTTCCAGACAGCAAGATGGTGACATCCAAAAAGCCCAGTGAAGGCTACATGTAGCCACTGGCGGTTAGTTAAATTCAGTTTTCCATCTGTTATAAAGTGTGTGATTTCTACCAATGTTTAATTTGCAAATGTTAGCGTGCTATCAATCTAAACGTAGCCATTATATACAGTGGGGCAAAAAAGTATTTAGTCAGCCACCGATTGTGCAAGTTCCCCCACTTAAAATGATGACAGAGGTCAGTAATTTGCACCAGAGGTACACTTCAACTGTGAGAGACAGAATGTGAAAAAAAAATCCATGAATTCACATGGTAGGATTTGTAAAGAATTTATTCGTAAATCAGGGTGGAAAATAAGTATTTGGTCACCTCAAACAAGGAAAATCCCTGGCTCTCACAGACCTGTAACGTCTTCTGTAAGAAGCTTTTCTGTCCCCCACTCGTTACCTGTATGAATGGCACCTGTTTGACCTCATCATCTGTATAAAAGACACCTGTCCACAGCCTCAACCAGTCAGACTCCAAACTCCGCCATGGCCAAGACCAAAGAGCTTTCGAAGGACACCAGGAAAAGAATTGTAGACCTGCACCAGACTGGGAAGAGTGAATCTACAATAGGCAAGCAGCTTGGTGTGAAAAAATCAACTGTGGGAGCAATCATCAGAAAATGGAAGACATACAAAACCACTGATAATCTCCCTCGATCTGGGGCTCCACGCAAGATCTCATCCCGTGGGGTCAAAATGATCATGAGAACGGTGAGCAAAGATCCCAGAACCACACGGGGGGACCTGGTGAATGACCTGCAGAGAGCTGGGACCAAAGTAACAAAGGTCACCATCAGTAACACACTACAACGGCAGGGAATCAAATCCCGCAGTGCCAGACGTGTTCCGCTGCTGAAGCCAGTGCATGTCCAGGCCCGTCTGAAGTTTGCCAGAGAGCACATGGATGATACAGCAGAGGATTGGGAGAATGTCATGTGGTCAGATGAAACCAAAGTAGAACTTTTTGGTATAAACTCAACTCGTCGTGTTTGGAGGAAGAAGAATACTGAGTTGCATCCCAAGAACACCATACCTACTGTGAAGCATGGGGGTGGAAACATCATGCTATGGGGCTGTTTTTCTGCCAAGGGGACAGGACGACTGATCCGTGTTAAGGACAGAATGAATGGGGCCAAGTATCGTGAGATTTTGAGCCAAAACCTCCTTCCATCAGTGAGAACTTTGAAGATGAAACGAGGCTGGGTCTTCCAACATGACAATGATCCAAAACACACCGCCCGGGCAACAAAGGAGTGGCTCCGTAAGAAGCATTTGAAAGTCCTGGAGTGGCCTAGCCAGTCTCCAGACCTCAACCCCATAGAAAATCTGTGGCGGGAGTTGAAAGTCCGCGTTGCTCGGCCACAGCCCCAAAACATCACTGCTCTTGAGAAGATCTGCATGGAGGAATGGGCCAAAATACCAGCTACTGTGTGTGCAAACCTGGTAAAGACCTATAGTAAACATTTGACCTCTGTTATTGCCAACAAAGGTTATGTTACAAAGTATTGAGTTGTATTTTTGTTATTGACCAAATACTTATTTTCCACCCTGATTTACGAATAAATTCTTTACAAATCCTACCATGTGAATTCATGGATTTTTTTTTCACATTCTGTCTCTCACAGTTGAAGTGTACCTCTGGTGCAAATTACTGACCTCTGTAATCATTTTAAGTGGGGGAACTTGCACAATCGGTGGCTGACTAAATACTTTTTTGCCCCACTGTATGCAAAAGTACTCGTCACTGTTAACATGCTAGCAAGATGCTGCTGCCAAGATGATCTCACTTAGCTATTCAGTCAGATCTACTCCTCAGTGCATTTTTAGATAAGTGGGGCCAAGCATAGATATGCCTGAGAGTTGTATTTCAGAGGTGTTCAGAATCAGACGATCAGCAGTTAGAAAGTTAAAAAGGAAGTATCTCAAAAACCCCCAACATCATATGTTCTTTAACCATTTTTGCACATACTTCTTACTTCTTCTTTGTTGTCACATTTACTGTGTCTTCAGCCCAGGCTTGAGTACGGTGCAAGTCCTTTGGTAGCGATGGTGGGTAAATCTCAAAGAGCATCAATCACTGGACTCCAGTCCAAACACATGTTCAACGCACATTCTCCTGTTCCTTCTCCGCGCCACAGATCTCAGGCATGGCTCTCCTCTAATGGATAATAACAAGGCAGTTAAGAGCAGCAGGACCGAGTTCAGTCCTACTCAGAGACACTAAATCAATCTGTCCCAAATAAACACCAGGCTTTTACGCCATTTGCTCATCCTGAAGCCTGAGCTTGGAAAGTAACATCTCTAATTTATTACAATCCAGCTACAAACGGATTAAGACTTTATGTTACCTAGGAGTAAGACTGTGCTGTCAGTGAACTCGTGAGTTGAAATATCTTTGCTCTTCCCCACATTTCTTCTGGTTATCATTTTTCTTTTCCGTGAAATCTAAACATGCCTTCCTGGAATTAGGAGAAGCTATTTTTAGGGATTCAGCATATTTCAGACAAAAAGGGAAATGTTTAAATTCAAAAAATCGTATTTTTGCACAAATGTTTGCACTTCTTAAAAACCGACTAATTTTGTAATTTTCTGATAAAGTTCAAATGTCTTCCAAGATTCAGATACACTAAAGGATAAAATGAACCCCTTTTCTTTTAATTGTGCTAGCTCATTTATTATATTAAGCTTCATTAATTACAGTTTATAGGTCTGATATAGGTTTAGTGCAAAGAGAGTGAGAGCTGGCAGTTTGGGGAGACTGAGTAGTAGGGCAATGTGTTATGAATTATAAAGATGTGGTAAAAAAAAAATCATTTCAGTACTAGCAGTGAACTAAATGTGTTCACTCTGGACAAGAAAACAAGGAAATTACTTTTTAATGGCATTTCATTAGTCTTATGCACAAAAAAGGCACGTGCCAGTCAAAAAACATAATCTGCAAAGAGAAATGCATCCTTGTGAGGAAACATCTGCTCTATGTGCACAAATGTGTTCCGGCAAGCACGGGGATATGTGGCCGTGCACAAATACTTTGGTTTCTAGGTTTAATGGGACAGACGTGGCAAGCACTTCTTGACTTTTTTATATTTCCTTTTGGAAAATTTGACAAGAAAAATCAATGTTAATAATTTTGTTAAAATTTCCATTCATAATGTCTATAAAATGAAAAAGTTTTTTTATAGGCAGTAACGGTGAGGCACATGTGTACACAGATTTATGACAAGTGTAATCACACAGAGACCTTTCAGAGGAAACGTCCCCAAATTTCATCAGACAGAGTTTGAGTTTTGTTGAAGACGGTTACTGTAAGAACTATGCTTTTAACATATGACAGTCCCTTTTTCCATTTTCCATCTCTTCCCTGTTAGAGATGATGTAAACGTAGACATCTACTATGCTCTAAAACATAATTTGTCACGTGCAGTATATGTTTACAGTCTAGAGACTGGTTGTCACACATAAAGGTTAAGTTCTTGCTTAGTTGGTTTCTTCTAAATGGAGCTTTTTCTTTTCAAATAGCTTTAAATTGTCTCACATTAGGTGTGAAACGTCACAAACAATCAAAACCAAAAAGGAAAAATCAGGTTGCAGTTTGGGGCTGGAGTCACTCAGCAGAAGTAAGAGTGCAGAATCAGTGAGCAGAACTAATTTCATCAAATATTAAACTTGGTTTAGCGACTCGGCTGAGCATTGCAGAATTCCAGAGAGAGTTCTCCCCCAAGGCTGACTGCATGAGGAAAGCTGAAGGATCATGGGACATTTCATACAGGAAGGACTGAGGGTTGCCATTTTGAGAAGTAATACAAAACATACATATATATATAGATTCTGTTCGATATATATATTGGCAATATTTAGTGACGAGGCAATAAAAAATAACAAGAAAAATGCTGAAAATTCTTGAATCAAATCTAGTTAAAAACATTTGAGTAAAAACATCATATTGTGGACATTATTTCATTTTTTGGCTTTGATTGATTGATAGAAATATTTTGTGTCTTACTTTATTCATTTTTGGTCAACATTCTGGATCAGTTCCAAGAACACCTAAAATATATATGGATATATGATGAACTTTTAAGCACTAAGGTAGTCTGGCTTCTTTGATGCAACGTTGTTAAAGTTATCTAAAAAACAGCTCTCTGAACATCCAACTCAATCCTAGAAAGTGTCGTTTGTTACAAGCTATTAGTCATCTTCTTGCACTAAGCAACTGCATGAATTTTATTTGGAGACAGTGGAGATTCTGTTCTTCCGGTGAACATTTTAGGCCCAGAGCAGGTGATGTGTAGAAAAGTGGGCGGGTGGCCGGGTGGGGGGCTTTAATGGCTGAACAGAATCAGAGAAAATGTTTTTGGAGGTAAGATAAAGTGCATTACCCACGGGCAACCAATAGGTTGGCACTATCCCATCGCTTTCCATCACCCCCACTCAGCTCCGCCAGCTGAGGCATACTTAGCACCATTCATAATGCATACTCACCATCCCTCCCACAACCCGGCCTGTCATGGCTCGTTCCCTTCGACAACTCAGCCTAGCTCTACTTTTGCCCCTAAGAGGATGCAAACGGTTGCATAATTTAGATGCTACCCGCTGTTTTCAGGGCTCATCTCTTATCAAAAATGTAACACACAGAGTTTCTGGGGGACTTTTATCTAAAGGGGGCAATGGAAGATGCTCTAGTTGAGACAATGGACTGAGACATCAGCTAAAACTTTTTTTGTGCAACTTTTCCGAACTGTGATGATGTCATGTTTTGCTGCCTACATGTGTGCAGCTCATAAAGCCTGAAGGATGAGGATCAGAGACATACAAAAGCAGTGTAGATTAATTTTAATGACCAACAACAGAATTATATTTAAGACTAAGCTTGCACAGACTTATCTGTTGTGTTTTTTTAAAAAGCGAAGGTTTTTTGCTGCATTTGTGGTTTTCTGTACAATCTGAAATCATTACTTGACATAGTGAGCACCATAAATTGTTGGAAAATACAATACCTCAGTTGATTTTTAAACTACAATCAATATAAAAGCCATGGCAAGAACTTTAGTAGCATCCAAACCAACAATCTGGTTCATTCATATAAAGCATAAATGCACCAGCCAGCGCAGCAACACTAAAAGGCTACAAAGACCACAGAAGACAACTGAAGTGAATGATGACAGAATTATTTCCATGGCTAAGAAAAATATATTTAAAACATCTAATCAAGTCAGAAACACTATTGCCATATCATTGTCAAAGTTTACAATCAAGAGACGCCTTAATGAATGAAAATACAGACAGTTTAAAACAAGGTGCTTCAACAAGAAGATGGTCAGATTACACTTTGCTAGAAAACATCTAAAAGAGCCTGCACAGTTCTGAAAAGTTTCTTTGGTTCATTGAAACCTAGATCAAATTGAACCAGAATATTGGGAAGAGAAAAGAATGGAAGCAGCGCAACAGCTCGTGAACCAAAGCATACCGCATCATCTGTCAAACAGAGCAGAAGCATTGCTCCTGCATGTGCATTTATTTGTTTAGGCCTTTTTCAGCTTTATTGACAGACACAGTAAAGAAAGGAGAAGAAAGTGGAGGGAGAGAGACATGCAGCAAAGCACTACGGGTCGGATTTAAACCCAGACCAGCCACAATCAGCCATATGGCATGTGGTCGCCCGCTCAACGCACTGAGCTAAACTGGCACCCATGCATTTAGGATTGCTAGTGGAACCGAGTCACTAGTGTTTATTGATGAAGTGACCTCGGATAGAAGCAGCAGGATGAATTGTGAAGTGTAAAGGGCTACGCTCTCTGCTCAGATTCAGCCAGATCCTTCAAGACTGATCTAATAAAGCTTCATAGAGCAAACAATAGTGACCCAAAGCAAACTACAAAAGCAAACCAAGAGTTTCACAAAGCCAAAAATTAGGATATTTTTCAATGGCCAAGTCAGGGACCTGATCTCATCCCAACAGAGCTTGCTTTTCAGGTACTGAGGACAAAACTGGAAGCAGAGAGACCCACAAACAAGCAACAACTGAAGGTGGCAGCAACACCTAGCAGAGCATCTCATGGCAGGCAATGCAGGATGTGGTGATGTCCATGCCATTTTATATTAAAAGTCACTATGGTGGGGGATAGTGGATGAAGCAAAACTACAAAAAAAAATCATCTTTGTCCAATAAATTGTGGACCTATGTAGAGTAATATTGTACATATGACATATTTTTAAATGACTAAGCATGAAACACTGTGTCTCATCATGAACGGGGGAATCAAAGTATACCACATTAAATAAATGAGAGTATTGTTTCAATGTATTTGATAAAGAGAAACAAAAGGGCCCATTGAGAAAACTCACACAGCCGGTGTGGCCATCTGCAGCCAGGGAAGGTCAAGGTGAGTGAGGCCACAAGGAGAGAAAGACAGAGGAATATTTAAGACAGGAGGAGAACACCTACTGAATTTATCTGTCTTCATTCTGTTAAAGAAAAGATATGCTTGTGTGGGATGTGCATTTGTTTCACTTCATCGTCACTGTGGAATTCTAATAAAGGTTAAAATACAAAAAGCCATTTTATTCCATAAAAATCTTTTTATTTATCTATTAAATCAGAAACAGTGTTAATGTCACTAATATACGAGTGCCCTTCATTTACAAATGATTTTAAATCCAAGGACCCTCAGTAACGACCTCAGTAACTAGCTGGTGGCTGTAGCAGCTTTCATAAACAGATTGAGGATAGCAGAGTTGGTCTGATCCATGATCGGAACAACTACGAATCATAAGCTTGACATTGTTACAAAGAACAAACTTTGTAACAATGCACAAAGCATTTAATGCACAAATTTTAAAGGCCAGATGTGAGGGGGAAAATAGCTTTAATGGGCAATGTGAACAATCAGGCAGATGGAAGTAAATACAGATTTTCTCATGTACCCTGGTCTACTTTCTATAGGGAGAAGAGGACAGAAAGCAGGATGAGTTATCATATTGGGATTGTGATATGAAGTGAATCGGGTGATCATGGTGCTTTTATTCTCTCTCAGCACACATGCATTGCTGTAGATTTGCACGCTTTGCACGCAAGTGTAGCACATAAGCTATGTTGGTTTAGTGGTTAATCAGAATCTAACCAAGAAGAAACACAATGGAAGACCCCTCCGCTGCCCAGCGCTCGGAGCTACTCACGTTCTTTTGAGGTTTAGCTTAGTTTGGGTCTGTCAGTTTCTAAAAGCTGAAAAGCAGCCAGGCGATGCATCAAGTAGAGTTTACATAAAATCCGGTGAAAGTGTATCCTGGTCTTGATCATACTCAGGATATACTCTTTACATGAGAAAGCAGGTTTCAGATCGTCTGAGTGCAGGTGTGTCTGCTTTAACTCCATATACAGCCTGCGTTTGACATTTCCCCACTGAATGAGTTACCTCTGCAGTTAATAATGAACCCAGATTGGTGTCTGGGTTTTTGAACAGTGTCGTGGAAGAAAACAGCAACTAAAATGTACTGTTTAGTGGAGTTTCCTTTTTGCTTTTTTCATGGTTTGCTGATCAT
Source organism: Neolamprologus brichardi (assembly GCF_056152115.1). Classification (NCBI taxonomy): domain Eukaryota; kingdom Metazoa; phylum Chordata; class Actinopteri; order Cichliformes; family Cichlidae; genus Neolamprologus; species Neolamprologus brichardi. The sequence continues at coordinate 29,690,887 of NC_142104.1, forward strand.
TGTTGTTGCTTCCAGTCACGTTTACACAGATGATATTGTCATATATTGTGCAGCGCCCATTCCTGCTGAGGCCTTTGAGTATTTACAACTTCCATTTGATAGAATACAAGTATAACTTTGTCATCTACAAGTTGTCTTAAATGTAGACAAAGCAAAATGTAATTTGTTTACAGCTTCAAATCGGTATTGCCTGAGGTAACAAAATTGAGCTTGTGTCTGTTTGTAATTATCTAGGATTTAAAAAGGATGATATTTTGTCTTTAAAGGAGAATATTCAAGATGCTGTAAAACAAAACAAAAAAAAGAAACTTTAATTAAGATTTTATCGGTGGAGACAACTTTTTTTTTTGCCCGTTGATTATGAAGATGTGTTGTATCTGAATGCTTCTGTTCATTGTCTTCACATGCTGGACTGAGTGTATCACGAGGCCTGAGATTCATCACATCATTTGGGGTGGCTGTAGCTCAGGTGGTAGAGCAGGTCATCTACTGATCGGAAGGTTGGTGGTTCGATCCCTGGCTTCCCCAGTCTGCATGCCAAATATCCTTGGGCAAGATACTAACCCCAAATTGCTCTCCGATGCATCCATCGGAGTATGAATGTGTGTGTGAATGTTACCTTAGAAAGCACTTAGAAAAATGTGCTGGTGTGAATGGGTGAATGTACAAGTTGTGTACAGCGCTTTGAGTGCTCAGAAAGAGTAGAAAAGCGCTATATAAGAACCAGTCCATTTACCATCACCAACTGCAGTCCCCTTACTCACCAATGTGTACTTTATTCTAAAGTCAATTGGACATCTTCATGCAGTAGAAGCCTCAGTCACTGGTATGAGGTTATTTCTAAAACTATTTTGGTTATTGTTCCGTCTTATTTCTCATGCTTGTTAACAAGGAAACATGGAAGTCATGATATCAGCTCTACGGATGTTCTGCATTTTATAATCCACAGAATAAAAACTGAATTGGGGGAGAAAGCATTTTGAGCTTTGGCACCAAGTGCTGGGAGTAAATTACAATCTGAACTTAATTTTAAGACGTTGTTCTGATGAACAAAGTTCTGGTGAGATCATTAAATTTTACCTTGTCTGTGTGCAAGTGTTTTAGTTGTTAAATTCATTTGATGTGTGTCCTGTGTATCTATGTTGCTGCCTTCTTGGTGTGGTCTCCCTGTTAAAAGAGATCTCAGTGAGATTGACCTGGTTATATAAAGGTCAAATTTCCTCTAGATTTCATTTGCTTTAGATTTTCTCTATATTTACTATAAATTTCAAAGTGTACATTTGTTGTATTTTTAATGAAGGCTGTAGCACAGAAATAGGGGGCAAATAATGAAAACTACATTCATGCTTATTCTTGCTAAAGCTTACAACCTTGACTACAGACTGAATATCTACGGATTGTTTTCTCCAGGTGTGAATAAGGTGTAAAGTTTTCTTCTGTGTTGAAATAAGCATGTGACACTTTTGACAAAAGCAGAAATTGTTTTTTGCAGTGATAAAAACAGACGTCTCAGGAGCCTACCTTTGTAACTGGATCGCCTCGCTGAACAATAGGAGCTCATTCTCAGGACCTTATTAGGTAAACAGAGAAAAGTGGCTGGTGTTGGAAGCAGAAACAGAGGGGCACACGTGAATAATATCTAACTGTGGTGAAAAACAAGTGAAAATGAAAACAAGAGACCACCTAAACGCTTTAAAATAAATAAACTCTAACAAACTGACGCTGTGGTGTTTGTCTGAGTGTAAACTGTGTGACATTGATATTTTTTTCAAAGATTACAAATTTATATAAGCTTGATTAGAATCAGCACATATTTTACAGACTTGACAATTGACTTGAAAGCCTCACTGAGGAGTCCTGAGTCTAGTCACTGAAATTAAAATAGAAAAATGACTGAAGTTTTGGTTTTTTAACCTTTTTAACCTTTTTTACATTAACCATGTATTATTATTTCAAGGCCATGTAAATGTTTTCCCCAAAATATCTGCCTATGCCAATATAGTATAATGCCCCACAAAGCCTGCTATTATGTGCCAGCAGCAACATAGCTTCATTTGCCTCTCCATAATAGGTCATATCAGGAGCTCGGCTTGTAATTATTGTTTACTGCTCCTCAACTCCATTTATGGTGAACCGTCTTGATCTGGTGGTGAGCAGCGAGCCTGTAATCTCCTGGATTTGCGGGCTGCTCGCAAAATTACTGTCACGGATGAGAAGATTATTTAATTCCTGAATCCCAGTAAGGTCAGAATTTCACACATCACTGAGTGGCCTTGGCTTTAAATTGGAGCCTGATGGTAAATGGTACAGTCAGTAAAGATGTTGATTAAAGACATAGTTTCATAGTTTAAAGATGACGACTACCTGGTGTAAGCGCAGGTTTGCGAGTTACCTACAATACTTCAAATTGGATGCTGTGCTGAAGTTATTAACTTAAAGATGACAAAGCTATATGACACAGCCAGTGAGTCTTTTATAGCCACATGTTTCATCTTATCCAGAAAGAAGCAGCAGCTCCAGTTCAGTAGCTGAATGAGTTTAATTTGGTGTGAAATGCTGAACTTTGAGCTTTACTTCATGCACCTGAAGCCAACCTCCTCCTTCAGTTTCTAGATTAAGACTTAGGGCAGTAATAAAAATGGCTGTTAAAGAAGATTTAACCCAACACTACAGAATAAATGATCCTTGGGTTCACACTGTGCTTATGTACTCGTGCTAAAAGTCTTGATCCTTCTTAGGTCAGACCTGGAACATCCTGGTGGTTTAGGGGTTAAGATGCTGGTGCCTTCCTCTGTTTGTCTTTGGCCTCTGACCTTTGTTGTGTGCTCCTCATTTCCCGTCATCTTGTTATTTCCTCCTATCTAAAAAAAAAAGGAAGAAAAAGAACAAAAAGATTACACTAAAAATAAAATCTCCAAAAGTTGATTCTGTTCATCTGGACGTAGCGTTTTGTGGGAGAAACGTTTCGTCACTCATCCAAGTGACTTCTTCAGTCTCAGCTGACTGCAGGTTTCCCCAATCTTATAAACAGTACATTTGTATAATGACTGAAACCAGCCCTCTGAAGGAACAATGGGCTGTGAGGACCATCTCTGAATCGAGGAGGGGGCCTAAGGGTACATCTTTCGCCATCTTACAATGCTGTGATTGCAGCCATTCCCCAACTCTCTGTGAATGGTACTCATGGCCATTGATCAGTGGTCTTTGACTCAATTAAGGTTTTTACATGTGGCAATAATAACATAAATGTGTCCTTATTTGTTTTTAATCTAGCCATTTAAGAAGAGCTGATCTTTGCATGGCTCAGGTTCAGAGATGAGCTGCATGGCATGACTGCAAACCATGCCTAACCCGTTCTGAGCCAGATCCAGGTGGGCCTAGAAGAAGCACTGAACTGATTTCGTCAGTCGTCAAACACGTGGTCCCAGCCCTGCATCAGTGCAAGTCCAAAGTCTGGATGGCTGGGAGTCTCCTGTGCTGTAAACCATCTTGGACTTGATGCCAGTGATAGGTGGCTTAGACTCTCAGGATCAGCGATGGGATCAAAGGCTTCAAAAAGGCAGCAAGTTTCATGTTATGTTTAGCCTTTTATGCTAACTGGTGTGGCCCCTCCTCTGGGACTGGGGGAGAGATGAGAAGACGATTATATGGTCACTCCCCCTTGTTCTCATTCTCCTTCACCCCCCCCTCTCTCTTTGACTCTTCCTTCCTTCTCTATCATCTCCTCCTCCTGCTCCTGCCGCTCCTCCTCCAGCGCTAGCAGGATAACATACCGCCTGCCTCTTGTTTGGATAACTTAATGCTGAGATGTCAGCCTCAATTCTGATATATACCACCTGCCTTGGCCTCTGGCTGACCTCATACTCCAGCTCCCACTGCAGAGACATTCCAGTGCTTTTCTGGTGCTTTGTTTACACTGCAGCAGATTGCCATGGTCTCCCTATCTGTGTCATCATAGTGGTTGGCTTCCATGAGAGTCATCCCAACATGCTCGGGTTGTTTTGGAGGATATGCAAGTTCAACGAAGCTTCGGTGACCCTTAAGATGAATTGCTCTCCTTAAAAGTGAAATTTTAAACCGAGAAGTTAAAATTCCTTTTTTCAAAACTTTAGATTTACAGAATTAGAAAAAGGGGGAGGTCACTGGACATGTTTGCTACACAATTTCTTTTGGCCTGGGCCCAGGAGGGGAAGTCCCCAAGCGGCCAACAGTCATTCAGATGCCAAGAACCCTCCCACTCAACACTGTGGCCACACCACGCCTGGCCTTTAAATGAATTAGTGCTGTTGACTTACATTTTAAGTCCATGTTAGATCCAACCTGAAAGACTGATGTCAAGCAAAAAGAAGTTTTCAATTCAGTAGCCTTTATCTTGGATTTAGCTCAAATACATCAGTTTTAATGGGACACGCACAAACTCTCCTGTTAGAAAGCTGTCTTGAAGAAGAAAAACATTGCGTTTTTGTGTGAGCGTGTTTTTCCATTCTTAGTTTACCTAAAGTTACCTTCTTAGTTGTGTTCTGCCACCAGCTGGCACTTGTGACCAGGCAGATATTTTCATCTACTCTCAGTTTATCTTCTGCATGACTGATAATATTCACTTTGACATCTGGTTTAACAATCAAGATTAGCATAAACAAAGCAATGCAATTTTACTTACTTATTTATTTATTTATTTATTTGTTTATTCATTCATTTATTTAATGATCTATTTTGCAAGACATTTAACCAGGCATCTAAAGTGTTTGGTTTACTCCTGCTTGTTTTCAGCTGAGGAACACAGCTGCGAGGAGACCCATTTGTGTCTCAGGGGCTGAGATGGAGACGAGTGCTGACAACCTTTGTAATTCACTACTCCCTCTGTCTTTGCAAATAATCTCTGAATCATTTACTGACAAGCCTTTCAAGGAGCTCTCAGGTAACCGCACTGCTGATCCATCCACTGAGGCTCCCCGTCAAATCCATAATTCATTCCAAGATTCTGGGGTTAGAACCCTCCATTGTATCTATCTATCTATCTATCTATCTATCTATCTATCTATCTATCTATCTATCTATCTATCTATCTATCTATCTATCTATCTATCTATCTATCTATCTATCTATCTATCTATCTATCTATCTATCTATCTATCTATCTATCTATCTATCTATCTATCTATCTATCATTTCTGATCCTTTACTTTAATAAACTCATCATGATATGATTTGGATCATTATCCAACTGCACTACGAAGGGCCATCTGATCAGTTTTAGCAACAGGGTGAATCTGAGCAGAGAGTACAACCCTGCACACTGACCATCCTGCTGCTTCTATTAACAGTCACATCATCGATAAACTCTAGTGACTCAGTTCCACTGGCAGCTGCCCATACCATAACATTGCCTCCACCATGTTTGACAGATGTTTGTAAGAAAGCTGTTCCTTTCACTTTCCATACTTCTCTATTTTCCCCATTCTGGTTAATCTGTCCTGAGAGTCCAGATTTGAACAGGCTTTTTTAGATACCCTAATCTAACTTGACACTTCTGTTTCTGAGGGCCACCAGTGTGACACTAACCTTGCAGCCTGTTTTTTTATTCCTTTGTATTTACATCCATGGAAGTGTCTCTTGTTTGCAGATGCTGACCATGGTAACCTTGTCTGCTCAAGTGTTTTCGCTTTGGCCTAGGGAGGCCAAGGAAAGAGTTTCACCATTGTCTGCTTTAGTTTACTTTCATAGTCTTAAAGACGTTTTTGTGTTGCTGAGCTGGCCCAGTGCTTTACTTTTTTATTTATTTATTTAGAAAATAGACCAAATTGTTAAGTGGTCACTCCAAATGTTTCTCATTTCAAATCAGTTCAATGTTATCTATATATTGCCTCAATGCACTTATTATTGTAAGGTAAAGACTGTACAATGATACAGAGAAAACCCAACAATCAGATGACCCCCTATGAAGAAGCCTCTCGGATGAGAGGTGAAACGTCTTCAAGTAACTTAAAGAAGTCCAGACGCTTTTCTTTGCAAGCTCCTTTGACTACGATGACCTGGATGACTGAGAACCTTCACAGACAACTAATGATAAATGCAGAGTGGTGTATAAACACATGTGAGTAAAAAAAGGTGATAGAAGGAGGAACATTTAATGCATCATGGGAAGGCTCCCAGTAGCCTAGGCCTATTGCAGCATAACTAAAGGAGGAGTCCGGGTCACATGATCCAGCTGTGACTATATGCTTTATCAAAAAGGAACGCTTTAAGGCAAATCTGTGGGATTGGGGTGGGAATGGATGTTTGTATCTGTGTGTGCCTGTATGTCTGTGTATATATGTCAGGTTGGGTATCAGACGCCATCTCTCTGAGGACATCTCAGGCCCTCCAAGGTTTGGAGGCCTATCTCCCCCCACCACTTCCCCTGCCGGGGGCGGACTCCCTCAGACATCGGTGCGTTGGTGGTTCTTTGTGTCCGGGGGTGGGCGTCCAGGTACACACCGGCTCACTCCTTGGCGGCTGCTTATCGGGGCCTGGAGCCTGGGGCTCGCTTGGGCCACTTTGGAGGTGGGGTGCCCCCGGCCTCTCGGCCTGGGGCTCGGTCACTCAGGCACAGCTGGCTGCCGGCGGGGCTCATGGGCACGTCACTGCAACCCCCCCTGGCTTCTGCTCCGTGGCTGCTGGGTGACCCCTCATCTGGGACTCTCCTCAGCTCTTTCTGGGACAGTGGCACGGCTGCCCCTCTGTTGGTCTTCCTTGGTCTCTTGTGTTCTGGGGGCCTCTGGATGTCTGGTGTTTTGATTTCCTCCATACCTGCTTCATGCCCTGGAGGACGGGGCAGTGGCCCCCCACACCCTCTAGCAGATCATTACATGAAGGAACCTTTTAAGAAAACAAGCGCGTCCATGCTCACAGGTGTACACACGGGTGATCACACACACAAACTACACCCTTTTTGGCTCCTACCTCAAAGCACACTGTGCTGTCGATCTTACGTGCTGCACAATAATGTTTAATATTTAGTATTTACTGTCATATTCCCATATATCATTGTGATGTTGTTTATTCTATTACTCTCGTTTTCTTCTGCTTGTTTTCTTTTTTCTTTCTCAACAGGTGATCCAGGTGATCGATATATGTATTTTTTTTTTTTTTTTTTCTGCTTATTCTGTTGGTTTTTGTTTTATGCCCTTCTCCCCCGTCCCTCTTCTCAACTGTTTTTCTTTCCCTCTTTCTTTCTCCCTTTTCTTTCCCCCAGTCAAGTCTGTCCCGTATTCAGCAAGTGAAAATAAAATAAAGAATAAAAGGTGAATCAAATGGACCATTACGGCAAAGCTGGGATGGTCAATTTGGGAAAGAAAATCCGTTGGGCATCTTTCTTCGCCTTTAGACAATAATTCTGATGGCAAAAGAGCCAAACGGGACAGGTTAAAAAAAAAAAAAAAAAAAAAAAAAAAAAGGCAAATCTGTAACATTACAGATTCATCACAGCAAATAGGGGATAAAGATGATAATTATTAATGTTATTAATTTTAATATTAACATTTATTTAATCCTATCTTTTATTTGATCAGTGACGGGAATATAGTTAAACTTACTTGCACAGCAGTTATTTGTGCATTAGACCGTCCCTTGTATTAAAACGATTGTTTTCTAGTTTCTGTTGTTCTTGCAAGTCCTCCATGTCGTTGTCATGGATATGTCTCATTTAATTGCTATCCTGTGTTGTTATCAAGAATAAAAAGATAGAAAGACAAAAAAGACAAAAAAAACCAAAAATAAAAAACCAACAGAAACCACAACTAACTTGAGAGACCCTCAGTAGCTCTGAGAGCTCTCCGTGCCAGAAAAGGCAGAGCAATATCGACTTTGTTCTTGTCATTCCTCTTTGTCTGAGACCTTTATAACCAAAACATGAAAATCTGAAAGCTCTGGACAGCACTCTGCCATCTTGCTTTAACAATGCAGTTCAGGAGGCCATACTCGAGTCTCATTATGAACAAAGAGAAAGCCGACAGATTCAACGGGAGGGCAAATTTATGGGACAACCCCATTTTCTGTGAAGGATGCCGTCACTCCACTGTTTCTCTATTTATAGAAATTTTGCAGTATTTTTAAACCCACTAAAATAAAGCTGCAAATCTGAACTAAACAGTGTTGATTGCTTCATTGCGCTGACATGCAGACGCAAGGTTTCCTAAACTGTGCCACTGTCCAAACACTTGTGAATTTGAGCCTATATTATAAATAAAAATGTGCAAAAGCACTCGTGAACAAATTCTGTCGCGTACTGCTGACAGCACAATGCAATATACACAACCTTGCTTTAGCAAATATGATGGAAGAAACTGGCAATCAACAGCTGTATTAAAAACTAGGTGAGTGCAACATAATCTTTCCAGGTGATGTGAAAAGACTAAAAAGATACATATAAAATCTATCTATCTATCTATCTATATATATATATATGTATATATATATGTATATATATTTATGTATATAAAGTTCTATAGCAAAGAATGTAAAGAAAAATAGAAATGAACAGTCCAAAACACAAACACTGACCAGAAGATTTGCTTTATTGATTGGAGCTCTGCTGAGATATTTTCTGTCTATACAGGAAGTGATGGTGTCGGTCAGCTCAACCTTCTAGTGGATATGTTCTATAGTGTTAACAACAGCTGGTTTTAGTGATCACCTACATCGTTTGTAACAAAGTTCCCTTTACTGATCACACACCAGTGATACAGGCACGGAGTTGTGTTCATATTAACCACCTGCTCTTAATACCATGCTATCCAACATATCTGAGTGTTTGTGTACACAAAATTGATGGCATAATGACAACTATTGCCCGATCACTTAGGATTATGTGTGATTTATTTTAAACTTTTACATCTGCAAGTCTGGCTCCACTGCTCTGTATTCAGCACGTCTGTTAACCAAATTGTGACGGTTATTTTTCATAGTTTATGGTGCAAACTCAGCAGTGTTTTGAGATAAAAATGATAGAGCCATGCTACGACTCTATGAGAAGAATTAAGTGCACGTGTTGCCTAACACAGACCCGAAGGACATTGGCTGGAGTATATTTGAAAGGTGAACACATTCGCCATCAAGTGGTAAGCAGATCACATTACAGAGGAAGTGAGATGGAGCTGGCTGAAGGATGCGAGGCTCAATGGCCCAACAGTAAACAGAGGAAACTTTATTTTTAACGCTCAGTGTCATGGAAGAGAAAGTTATGCAAGAGATGTGGTAAATATTTATCTGCCTCTCTGGGAAAACAGAGCACATAACTTCTATTTCTTTGAATTAATAGTCAAACTGTGATCTCGATTTTGGTGACTAGATGCGTGCTTCAACATGTTGGATTTTTTTATTTTTGAAGTGACAGTTTCACAATTAATTGCGATACTACCAAAAGTAGAGTGTTTTCTTAGCCTCTCTTATGTTGAATAAAAAGTGTTCATCCACAAGACCAATGGCTCCATCAAGTGGCAAAAAACAAGGGGCGTTTATGACAACACAGCCATACAGATGGCCTTTAATTAACTTCAAAATTCAGCATACTGCTTATTACATTGATATTGCTCTAAACCGTGTTTTATTGTGTAAATAAAACACGGATCACGTGTATGACATGTACAAATAAACCAACATTTCTATCAGTTTCCAAATGTTTAATGTAAAAGACAAAACAAAACAGGTTTTGGTGACACGGGTGAAAAGAAAGTTATTATTTTGCTCATTTGTCCTTTTCCTTCTGCTCCTTCTCCTTTTTGTCTTTCTCAGCCTTCGCCTCTTCGGCCTCGTGGCGCTTGATGAGTTCCTCCACCTCTTTCTGTTTCAGCACTTTTATTTTTGTCTTCCCATCTTCCCGTGTCAGGGTGGCAATCTCCACTGAAACAGTCGGTGCGAAACAGGGTTTTATTATCGTATACTGTTGGCAACAAGGCAGGACCCAATTTTGGTCCACTGATAGTAAATGGAAATAACAGTAAGAAAGTCCTTTTGCGCCTTACCTTTCTCTGCCGACAGCTTGCTGACATCCATTGTTTTGTTGAGGACTTTGACAGCCAAAGCCAGAGCAGAGGACAGAGTCATCTCTCCCTCTTTGTAGTCCTGCTTCAGCATGGATACGGCAGCCTGAAGCAAAAGAAGTGAACGTGTCAAACGCCACAAAAACAGTGTATTAAAAAAAAATATGTGTATACATGTGTCACTTAGGCCTCTAGAATTTCACTAGAAAAAACACAAACATTTAGAATATCCATTACTATATGGGTTTAACCAAACCCAAGACAAAAAAAATAAAGAAATAAAATAAAAATCAAAGAAACTAAGGTAAATAAAGGATTATCACGAGCTTCTGAGATTTAAGACTACAATCTGGTTTATGTAATGAGATGATTTCACAGATTTTCATTATCAGAGTATTTTCGGGCTTACAGCGCTGTTGTTTCCAATGCAGGTTGCCTTCCAGCCTCCATAGTTGCCACTGGGGTCGCTTTGGTACAACTGGAAGCCGTAATGCTTGTCCCAGCCCATGTAGAGGAGAGAAACACCAAATGGCCTCTTACCTGTCAAGACAAACCACACAGCTATTAGAAAATGCTAAAATACATCTTTTGTGTTTTAAGCAGAGAGGAGAGCTTCTTCACAGATATCAGGTTTGACACACACACAAAAAAGGTATAAAAGTCAGTGTTATGAAGAGACATTTAAAACTACAGATGTTCCTGGCAACAAATTTACTAGTCACTTAAATGACAGGAAAAAAAACCTCACTAGTTGACTAGTCTCGAATACAAAACACACTGAGAAAACACTAAAAACTGCATGCACGTTATTTGGATGTAGATAAATATTTGGTGAATTTTATTGGCTAGAAGAAACTGTTAATCGCGTTTCTTGTTAATCAAATCGTGTTTTAAATGTTGCTGTTATGTGTGTCACTTTGTATCATGGATGTATAACACTGCAAAAACACAAAGTGTCAGATTAGTTTGAAGAATATTGCTAAGCTTAGCAGTGCTAGCAGCAACGGCAACATGCTAGCCTCCACACCTTGCTGTGGATTGTGGTTGCACCTGGCTTTGGTTGCTGTTTCCATACACAGCTGACATACACCTGCTAATTCTTTCTAAAATCAAAGTACTGCAGCATTACACGGGTTAGCATGGCTGTCCTCTTTTTACTCCCACCTCTTTCCCATTCAAAACTTCCCTTCATAGACAGACAGAGAGCGAGGGTGGTGCAGCTGTCTTTCAGGGGCTATAGCCATGGTTAGCAGCTGCTGGCACAGTAATGACTTTGAACCAGCAGCTACAGTTGTACAATAATAAAATAAGAATATTATGTTTAACCGGCAACATGGTGGCATGGTGGTTAGCACTGGTGCCGCACAGCAAGAAGGTCCTGAGTTCAACTCCACCATTAAACTGGAGTCTTTCTGTATGGAGTTTGCATGTTCTCCCCATGTTTGCGTGGGTTCCCTCCAGGTACTCCAGCTTCCTCCCACAATCCAAAGACATGCACTTATTGGGGATAGGTTAATTGATTAATCTAAATTGCCCATAGTTGGGAGTGCGAATGATTTTCTGTTTCTGTGTGTTAGCCCGCCTCTCGTCCTATGACAGCTGGGATAGGCTCCAGCGCCCCCCGCAACCCTGAAAAGGATAAGCGGATGAATGGATGTTTAACTAACTAGTGTTTCTGGTGTTAAAGAGCAAGGGCAGCAGTGTTTAAATGTCTAGTTGACCAGTCAAGCACATCCCCATTTAAAACACTTTAAATGTAAGGACTGACAATAAGTTGAGGAGATTTGCCATGGTGAGCAATGTAAAAGGCTGTGAGCATTAAAACAGACAGTGCATCTTACCTCCAAACTGTGTGTAAGCTTGCTTAATGTCACACAGAGCTGTGACCAGCTGCTCACAGGGTATTGGCTCCTGGTACTGCAATAAATACCTAAGAAGAATTCAAACTGGTTAGTGGTTGGTGTAAATGAGAGAAATGGTTAGAAACTACAGACACATGTTTAAGGCTGTAATCTCAAACTTCAGATCACCAACTATTTAACACATTTTGTGATAAAATAACTCAAGTAATAAGATTCATTTTGAAAGTGCACCAGTCTACACATATTTAGGCTTTTCTTTATTTATGGGTATGAAAACAACTGCTGGTGGTGGTTATATCAGCCTGCATTCACCATCATCTCTTTGTTTCTTATTACAACCATAAATGTGTCTACTTCTGAAACTCACCTCTGTGCAATTAGCCGCAGCTCATTTGTCAGTACATTAGCATCTGATGTGATCCCAGCAACGCTGCAGGCCATGTCTCTGAAAATGTGACCACAAACGCAATGTTAACCAAAAAACAAAATGAATGACTACATTTTGAAGGTAAGAATCTAGTGAAGCTCACTTACTCATTGAGTTTGTAGATCTTCTCAGAGAAGAAAACCTCATCGAGCAGTTTGTGGATGTTGCGTCTCTCTGCTGCCAACAGCACCCCGTCATTTGCTAGGATACCCAGACACGTTCCAGCGTGACCGATTGCTTCCATTGCGTACTCCACCTGATACAGGCGTCCTGTAAATTACAGTCGGGTTTTTAGATGAACAATACTGAAAAAACAAACCCCTTTAAGACCAGTTTTTGGAAAACAGTGGCTATATGAAATACTAAAGAAAAATACTTTTACAACAGTTTCACTATGTATAAGAGCTCACAAGTAGCCCCTGAAGTAAAATACTAAACTCAAATTATTCATGCGTTGACCCAGAGTGTTTATTTCTAGGGCGTTGTACTAGGCTCATTAAACCACATGTTCCTGCTTTAAGTACTAGTCATGAGTTGGTGTATTTTGATAGCTTGTATTTGAAGTTCATAGAGGGATAAAAATAACAAAAACTCATGAGATTGTAATACAATGTAATTATAGAATGATAGTATTAGACCTCTTGTGTTGGATTATTTTGACCAGTACTTGGTTACAAAGTCTTAGATAAGAAATAAAACATACCCTCTGGAGAAAATATGGTTGTCCGGGAATCATATCTGCGAGACTAAACAATAACAACAACACAAAATTAATGCCTATACTAGTTGAGAAAAACAAATAACATTTTGAGATTTTTAAAAAGTGAAACAGCTACGTACCATTTTCTCAAGTCGCTGGCAATATCCTGAAAAAGTAAAAAGAGCAGCAGTTACAGACAGGCGTAAGCTGCAGAAAACAAGACCCACACAACGATGCCTTTTTAAAATTGACACAAGACGTATCTGAATTCAGAGATAAAGAAAGTGGACATATATTTTGCTAAAGTCAGAAAACAAAATAGGTGCTAAAAGTTTCTGAGGCTGGTTTACAAAAACAACGCGTGCTTTAATAAGCCCATGGCAGCTAGTCGGCTAACTGGTGCAGCAGAATGAATCTGCAATATCTCAGCATGCTAGCTAGCAGGCTAACGAGCTAGTTCATAACAAACGAAGTCGCCAAGCTGCTCCACGACAAAAGGAAGTAAAGAAGTAAAATTATGCTAGAATAACAAGTACTGTAGTGACTATATAGTAATTGTGTATTATTTACCTCGGGTGAACGAGTCTAACTTGGCGTACTTCTGCCCAGGATGAGAGGTCCTCTACTTTCAGTTTGGCGTTTCCTCACAAACACCGGCGTACCGCGTCAGTGAAGTAGCCGCTCAGCAGCGCCACCTCTCAGTGGGAGGACCGATCAGTCCGTAACACAGTGCACAGCTCACTGACTGCTGGTTAGTGATGTACTTGAACACCTCCTAATGGCACTTTTAAAAATGACAACTTTACTGAAGCAAAAGTACATCCTCCTCCTTCTTTCATCTGCTCCCTCTAGGGGTAGACACTGCGGATAAACTGCCTCCTCTGTCACACCAACCCTTTGCATGTAGGTTGCATGTCCTCCTGTGAGGAATTTCTCTGTTTTTCCTGCCTGGCAGCTCTATTTTTAACATTCCTAGTCCAATACACCCACTGTCACTCCTCTGCACATATCCAGGCCATCTCAGCCTTGCCTCTCTAACTTTGTCCCCAAACTGCTCAACCTGAGCTGACCGTCTGGTGTACTCATTTCTAATCCTGTCCATTCTGGTCACTCCCAGTGAAAAACTTAAACTCTGCCACCTCCATCTCTTTTTGTCAGCAACACTGTTTCACAGGTCTCAGTACAATCTTGTAAACATTCCCTTTCACTTTTGCTGCCATGTTTTTCTCACAAATAATCAGTCTTGTGCAGAAACAAAAATACTAAATGACTTCTGAGTCATGGCACATGACACAGTTTAGAGTCATAAGGTCATTAGGTATGTTTTTACATGTTGTGGGTCATTGTTGTCATTGAGTTGAACTATTCTTCTGTTTTCAGTTATACTCAGTAAGCTGTTAGTCTTTCTTTCTTTCTTTCTTTCTTTCTTTCTTTCTTTCTTTCTTTCTTTAGATTGTAAATATTTACTTTTATTAATTTAGTAAAATCAATGGAACACCAAGATTATAATATTCTTGGGAACATATTTTATACCATGAATGGTCAATAAATTAAACCAAGTCGCGTTCACTATAATAAACGCTACTTAAACTAATATCAAAAACTGGGCCCTGATAAAGTATATATTCAAAACAGAACTCGGGTAAGTTACCTTTTCTTGCCTCTTGAACTTGCTGAAATACATTTACTACTCCAACCCTGGTGGTGCGCGACAGTAACGAGACAGCTGAAATATCCGGAAGCGTAAAGTAAAAGAAAGCGAAGAAGACACTTTGCATGTGATTGGCTGTTTGAACAGCATGGCGTTTGAATGGGAGCAGGAAGATCTCTGAGAGTTAGCCGACTAGCTTGGAAGTTAGCCAACTCTGTGTTTTCTTGTCTTTCACCCACGCTAGCTTTAGTCTTACATTCCCAGTCGTTTGTTGACGCGATGTTTCATGCTCGACTTAAACTAAGCAGATGACTCTGAAATAAACATATGTCCGAATAGGTAAGTGGTCACTAAGCTAGTTAACGTTAAACCAATGCTAACATCGTTTACCCTGCGGCTAGCGCGGCTTAAGCTAAAATATGTTAGCTAACAACGGTAAACCAGCAGGTGGCAACTGGCACGTTTTGTGAAGCTCTTGGCTTGATCATTGTGTTAGTTGCTATATTAGGTTACGTGTTGTTTTCATCTGAAACACCGGCGCTTCAGTTGACTCCACGTTTACTCGGGAACGCGGTGTCCTCTGATACCGGGGTCAGCTACATTCTGCTATAATGTGTACATATATAATCAGACATTTGTAAGAGCATGGCAGTACAGTTTTTATTTAAGACACTTATTTCTTTAGAAACAGCCTTTTAGCTTTAATTTGCTAGTGTCAGCATGACCCTTGAACTCATTCGTAGATAACTGGATGTACGTTAAACATTACTGCTCAAGGAGAAGTAACAACCAGTTTTGTATTAAAGGTATTTCGTAATATATTTAGGTAATATTAAAAATGGCAAAATGGTACAAGATCACCTAAATTGGAGAGGTTATTATTGCATCCAGGAGGATTTTCATCAAGTTTCTGCACTTGCCCTTCAACTCCAGAATACAGTGTCTAAAAGAGTTTCAGAACACAAAATGTTTGCCAGTTTTTCATTTTGAATATAAAAAACCCCACACACAGTTTCTTTTAGCTGCCACTTTAAAGACAGTTCTGTTTTCTATCTTTTTTTTCCTCTGTGTGTTAGACAAGAATCCGTCTGATGAGGGGGCACCTACAGCTGTCAGGATGCAGCAGAAAAGGAACATCCAGATCATCGAATGGGAGGACCTCGACAAAAAGAAGTTCTACTCCTTCGGGTTGTTCATGACTATGACAATCCGGGCCACAGTCTACCCGGCCACTCTGATCCGGACTCGACTGCAAGTGCAGAAGGGCAAGTCACTCTATGGCGGCACCTTCGATGCCTTCTTCAAGATCCTGCGGGTGGAGGGCGTACGGGGCCTGTATCGTGGCTTCATGGTCAACACCTTCACCCTCATCTCAGGCCAAGCGTACATAACCACCTATGAGCTGGTGAGGAAGTACGTTTCGCAGTATTCAGAGGACAACACCGTCAAGTCACTGGTGGCGGGGGGCTCGGCCTCCCTGGTCGCTCAGAGCATCACTGTTCCCATTGACGTCATATCTCAGCAGCTGATGATGCAGGGCCAAGGGCAGCACCTCACACGCTTTCGGCTTGACTCAAACACTGAGACTGGAAAGCCAAAGAAAGTGTTTGGCCAAACCAGGAACATTATTGCTCAGATTTTTGCTGCTGATGGGTTCAGGGGTTTCTACAGGGGATATGTGGCTTCTTTACTCACCTATATACCGAACAGTGCTGTGTGGTGGCCTTTCTATCACTTTTATGCTGGTAAGCGGAAGCTATACTGCAGTTTCTTGACTTTGAGGCTGTAAGTCTCTTATCTTTTGTGTTTTCATTGTTTTAGTAAATTTGTAGTGTGAATGAATGCTTCATGGCCTCAACATGTGATTAATAACATATCTGCATGTGTAATGTTCTGCAGAGCAACTCTCTAAACTGGCTCCCAGCGACTGTCCTCATCTGATCTTACAAGCCATGGCTGGACCACTAGCTGCTGCTACTGCCTCTACTGTCACCAATCCAATGGATGTGGTTCGAGCCCGAGTCCAGGTAAGCTATTATATTTCTCACCAAATACAAATGTTGGAAGTATAGACTGTATATAAAGGAAAACTGCTTCCTGTCGAATGGCCAACAGGTGGTGGCACCTTTGGTTGCAAAAAGAAGTCTGTGTGAAAATGACCCTTCCTATTCTTTATCACCAGCAGGATTGCCTGTGCTTCCAGCTTTGCATATCCATTTTTAAATGCTGGTCAAAATGCAACCAAATAAGTTAGAGCATTATTTTTTTTGCATATAAAACTCCAGGAGTTGTGCTTACATATCGTGCCTTCAGCATGTCCCAGACCGCTGTTTCCTTCTGCTAATGTCAATCACATGAAAAGCATGTGCAACAACAAAAACATTATAATGCAGATGCGGGTGTTTTA
Source organism: Neolamprologus brichardi (assembly GCF_056152115.1). Taxonomy (NCBI): domain Eukaryota; kingdom Metazoa; phylum Chordata; class Actinopteri; order Cichliformes; family Cichlidae; genus Neolamprologus; species Neolamprologus brichardi. The sequence goes on from NC_142104.1 coordinate 29,707,953, forward strand.
TCAATATGATCAGCTGTTCACAGCGCTTCCTGTGTCGCAATATATATCACCACGTTTTCATCATAAACTGTTAAATGTTTTCATGAGCGCCACTAACTGTGAAAACAAAAACAAAAAGATGTAATTCCTCCCCCCCTTTTTTCCCTCTCCAAGGCTTATCACAGCTTCACTTGTGTTATTAAAAAGTCATGTTTGACTTTTGTGCCTTAGAAGTTTGAATGCACTTTTGGAAATGGTCTATGTTGATGTGCATGCATACTTTTTGCATATTGGCCACAATATACATTTATTTTCGTTTTTGCTGCAGGTTATAGCAAGAGTACGGTACCTCAAAAATGAAGTTATGAATGAGAGAATAATGTGTTTAAAAAGACATTTTAAGATTTTTGTTGGTCTGTTGCACTTTTAAGCAAGTTATTTAGTCACTCTGGACTTATTGCAAACATATGATTAAAATTTGGGATATAGCGGTTATATTTATGTATAGCAAGTTGAATGTGTTGCAAAAAAATGGCACTAAAGTCAAAGTTAGCTTTATCTTCAAAAACCATATGTACAGATTATATACAGGAATTTTAAATTGCAGCGCTCCCACGGCCCTCAGTGTTACACTAAACAAACATAAACATTTTATATACACAACAGAGTCCAACACAATCCACTTGTTTGAAGTCAAGAGTTCATGTGCATAAGTCAACTGCACATTTCTATGTGAAGCTTGCATGTTCCCTCTGTGCTTATGTGGCCTTCTTGCCCACATGGCTGCCTTGCCACAGTCCAAAAACAGCCATGCTAGCATAAATAGTAGTTATAAATTGGCTGTAAGTGTAAATGTGAAGAGTTGTCTGGGTGTGTGTTACAGTTGAATCCTTGTAGAGTCTGTGATGTAACGTACACATGTGGCCGAGGCTGTTACCAGCATTCATACCTGCGGGTGTTAACCGCCTTGTAATTAATTCAATTCAATTCAATTTTATTTATATAGCGCCAAATCACAACAAAAGTCGCCTCAAGGCGCTTCATAGATACAGAGAAAAACCCAACAATCATATGACCCCCTATGAGCAAGCACTTTGGCGACAGTGGGAAGGAAAAACTCCCTTTTAACAGGAAGAAACCTCTGGCAGAACCAGGCTCAGGGAGGGGCGGCCATCTGCTGCGACCGGTTGGGGTGAGAGAAGGAAGACAGGATAAAATTATGTCCAGGTGTCTTATATGCGATGGCAGCCTTAATAGAAACAAATCTATAAAGTCATTATAAATAATGCTGTGATTATTAGTCTCTATACTGAGGTGGTGATGGTTCTCTCACTGATAAACTGAAGAACTGCAGAGAAAATGTAGCCAGAAATGCACAGGAGGGATCGAAAGTACAGAAAAGGCCGATTACACTGGTTGCTCCATCGATGTGACGTGTAGTTACATTTCCAGAGAGGTGCATGTCATGTCGGGTTATGCCATAGTGTAGAGTTTCAGAGGTGTTTGTGGTTATGACATACCTACAGTGATGTTTCAATGCAGAAGTCAAAATCAACTATTAGCCCAGTGATAAATTGGCAACCTGTCCGAGGCGTCCTCCCCCTCCACCACCCTTAATGGATGGTCTCATTTGGGTCAAACATGATCAGGAAATGTCATTTATTTATTTATTTATTTTGGATCGGTGCTTCTTTAAGTTCTCTCTAAACCGTAGATGATCTGGTAGCCCTTATTTCAAGACCAGATCCAGCTTGTAAAACAAACAAACAAACAAATAAAAAAAACATGACCAAAGAGTAAAACTTTCTTTTGACAATGACTCACAATATTTTATTTTTTAACTAACTCGCAGTTTCTCCCTTAAAGCATAAATATTACATTACTAAATGAAAATAAGGAAATGTTTGCCTTGACTGACTAGATTAAACACATTACCCAGCCCTACTCTTAGCTGTGATGTTTGTGTGGTTCTAAATGGTAATGGGATTTGTATGTGTTTAGGTTGAAGGGAGGAACTCCATCATTGAGACGTTCAGGGAGCTGATCAAAGAGGAGGGCTTCTGGGGATTGACCAAAGGACTGTCTGCACGCATCATTTCATCCACACCCACCGCCATCGTCATGGTGGTTGGCTATGAGACACTAAAGAAACTGAGTTTGCGACCAGAGCTGGTGGATTCAAGACACTGGTAGAAGATATCTGGAGAGACAATAAAAGGACCAGTTTATTGTGCCATTTGTAGCCGTCAACCCTAATTTAGACTTTGTGTGTAAGTACTGAGTGAAAAAGGGTTTGCTTTAATTGCATATAACAGCCCTGGGGTCAAAATGGAGTAATTTAAATTCACACTATGAATTCTAATCTTCAAACTTCAAACCAACTTAACATGAATTACCTGGCTATTAAGAATATTAACCAGGTTTACAGTTTTTATGTGTTGCCGATTAACAGAACCTGCTGCCGTTTGGTACGAATTAAAGGGGTGATGCCATTTTGTTTCAGTAATGGTGAGGGCATGGAAGATAATGCAGCCTAATGGGACTTACTTTATATATTTACTTTATATATTTGATCCTCATATGTGTTGGCATTTTGATGATTGAAAGTCTTGTTTGAGGACCTTTGCTGTGGAGAGTTGATTGCTGACAGTTATTCTGTTTGATCATTTGTGAGAGTAACCAGATGGTTACTGTAGTAACCTGTGTTTGTGCTCTTCTAAAAAAAAAAGCCAAGAAGTGTTTTGATGATGGTTTGCATAAAGTTCATTTAACTGGCGATGACACATTCACACCAGCAGTAAATAAATCTTTCCCAAGTGTTTGTGTCCTTATGTTCACCAGACTGGCTTTTATCTCCATTTGAAGTTCCTTTTTCTTGGCCTTTTTTTTTTTTTTTTTTTTTTAAACCTGCCTTTTTAATGCTTTTTAAAGCTGTGTGCATCAGCCAGGTTGCATTCAAACATTTCACTTTAGAATCAATGTGACAGATTTTTATTTTGATTTAAAGTCATCATGCAATTGACACGATCCAAAACATGGTGCATATACCGTATAATGTTTTATTTACACTTTTTACTGACTTTACTGAGGGGTTTTATTAGCAGTGTTGAAAATATCACTGTGATCAAGCTGGTTAGTAAAAGGCTCATTTAGTGTTTTGTTATCTAACTGGAAGGCGACTACAAGTGAAATCTTTCCATTATGCTCGGGCTGTGACTCTAACCTGGTTGTGAACTAACTGCTGTTTCGCTATTGTGACAGTATATGTGCAATAATGTGAATGCTTTGTCCATTTCAGCACAATGTATTTGTATGTTTCCTCTAAACTGTGTGAATTTTAAAAAGACCTAAATTATTATTATTATTTTTTCAGATTTATTTTCTTTTGGGGAATATGGTGACTAAAATTTGCTTAAGAGGAGTAACTTTGGGCTCACATAGATGTTTTTAGTTGCACTTTATGGAAGGTAGTCTATTACAAAACAAAACATTTATTTTAAATAATCTAAAATGGTCAGATTGTAGAAAGGATTCTAAGACAGGAGAAGGTAACGCGTCTAAACGTTTAGGTGGAGCCATAACTGTCCATGTGTTAAGTTGCGCGTACGTCTGCTGTGTTGGAATAACTCACGGGATCCCAGTTGGACTTTGGAATGAACTAAGACTAAGACTTCATATGGATGAGCTGGGAATTAATGCAAAATGGTTTTTTAAGATTAATACTTTTTTCCCCATTTTCATTTCTGCAGCCTCGAGTGACTAATGAAAGTGATATATTTTTGTCTTTTACTGTAAATCTAAACCTGATTATGTCACGCAGAATACACCTGGGTTCATATCATGTGTCAGTGTGTCTTCAGGTATTTGTTCAATAAAACATAAGAGCTATAAAAACTATAAAAAGGAGTCTGTCAGTTATTATAGTTATAGTTGTTTCTACTTGAATCTTTGACTTTGCTTTTAATCCAGTAGTTTCCATATTAGGTTTTCTTGTTTCCATTCAGTTTTTATTTATTTCCAGTTTAATTTTTGATTAGTTTCAGTGTTGGCTTTAGTGTTGTTATTGTTTTTATCTTAGTTATTCAAGGAAATAATCTCACTGAGATTAAAATCTTTCTAATTATTATTGTATTGAGGGTGCATCTCAAAAGTATGTCAATATTGTGCATTCCTGTGTACGGTCCTCGGGTAGTTCAACGTGCAGATAAGAGGGTCTGATGGGACAATGTGTTTCCTTGATGTTCACCTAACCGTAGGGCATCCATAGATCTTATCCAAGGTGACGCTCTGGCACCAAAGGTCATATCTCATTATGTTAGTTAGATAATGAGATGAAAGGATCTACTTTACAAAGTCCACTGGGTTTAAATGGTGTTATTCCCAATAGAATAGCTTTGCAAATATTTTAGTGTGAAGACTGGAATCCTTGTTATCATAATAATAAAAGTGTTAGTGTACAGTCACACATTTTCAGTTCTTCAGAAAGGTCGCTGGAGACCTACACGAGTGAAAAACTCTTTAAAATCAGATTAAACAGATTGCAGCACCAACGCAACTGACACGAACGTTAAAAAGCTAAATTGGCATGAGCTGGACAACAGATGGCAAAAGGCAATGCTCTTACAGCGTACACTCTTCGCTCTGAGCCTGTCACACATCCTCCAACTGTCTCTCTATGCCAAACAAAACGTTCACTTTCCCTTTTGAAAATAAAGCCACCCAGAGACCAACGGACAAATCTACTGATGAATGAAACAAACAAGGAGGCCGAGTGAAGACGGCAGAGGCCTCCTTTCAGCTGACACTTCCTGGTGGGATGACAGAGTGCTCCCTGTTCTGAGCTATACATTAATTATCAAGCCATGTCTGGGAGGCATTTTGTCAAAAAGATTGATGAGGGGCCGTCAGACGGAGAACAAATCTGACTTGGCCAGGGTTAAAGGGAGGGCCCCTCATTCTCATGGGATGTAATGGTGGTAGCTGTGTGAGGGTGTGTGGTGCACTGAAAGCATCCACATGAGCGTGGTATCGAAAAGACGATTACACAAGAAAGTTGTTTGATATGTGAAAAGAGGGCAAATAGTGACCACAAAGGAGTTTTATTACATAAGTCTATGTCTCATCTTCAGCGAAAGTGATGAGATGATGATGTGTTCATTGTGTGTCTGGATGGAAATTTCATCTTTAGAAGACTGCTGTAATTTTTTCTCCTTTCCACCTTATACTGTAAAGTGATTCCTTTGCAGTCTAACAAAATAAAAGGGAGACATGAGATGGGGGTCCTAATTCAATCAGTCCTCATTTCAAGCAAAAATAAAGGTCATGCAACAGATTGTGACACACTGCTTCTGCAAGAGAACTCCACGTAGGTGTTAAAATTTGGGAAACAGTGTCTTCATATGGACAGCTTTTATTGTCTTGTAACAAATCCAGAAAAGAACTTATAACGCACCACGTTCACCTCCGTAGAGGTGGAAACCCCTCCAACTACTCAAAAACTAACCAAAAACATGATTTCTGCTACTTCAAACACATCCTTTAAACTTGGATTTGCTATTCAGTACATGATAGCGCTCTTTGTTTAATCAGCTCTGAGAAATTTAGCGAAAAAGATTAGAATTCATTTCCACTGTGGATGAGATGAGACCTGAAAACCTTGAAACTAAACAGCAGTTTGAGGTCATGAAAAGAATTCTCTAATCAGAACAAACCATCAGAGATATGTGTGTGTGTGTGTGTGTGTGTGTGTGTGTGTAGGTGTATAAATGTGTCTGTTGAGGGGGAGAGGAGGCAGAGGTCGAGGGGGTTTGGTCTGCCATGAGGGATCATTACACATAGGGAGGAGAAAGGGAGGGAGCACAGGGACAGACGGAGAGAAGCGGAGAGAGAAAGCCTGAAGAAAGGCAGCAGAGGAGACAGAAGAAAGGAGGCGTTCGGCTGACACACAATCAAAACCGCACAAAATGCAGAATTTCACAGGCACCTGGAAAATGAAAAGCAGCGAGAACTTCGACGAGCTTCTCAAAGCTTTGGGTGAGGACAAATGACTCTTTCTTACCTTAAGGTGTGAGTTTATTCAAAGGTTTTTTTCAAACATAACTGAAAATGCAGTATTCTAGTTAGTGGGTTATTATCTTTTATTACCCCAATTAAATTGAAATGCATTACTTTGAAATAAAGGCAAGTTCAGTGAAATTGTGGTTTATAAATGTAAAAAAAACCAAAAAGCTACAACAAAAGGCTGTTTAAATTGATAAAAATATAAGTCATTTGCTAATCCACATATGCCTAATTTTAGTCTGGTACTTTGCTGCTTATTTTTTGAATAGGAAAATTTAGTGACAGGAGACAAATTTAACACTGGAACAAACACCGCACTTAAGCTCTAGTGGTGCGCTTGAGTGGAAACAGACTGAAGTATTCTGTCATCTGACTGTTTGCACTTCAACAGATCTGGTTAATGGTTTTTCCACTAATTTGAAAGACAGAATCTATCACGTATTGCAGGACAGCTAAACAAATCAAATAAGCATTCCTCCGTGTCATCACATTGGCACTGCACTCTCAAAATTCACAACATCTGGTGATAAAAATCTCAGTTGAACACGCTGAACGCTCCGATTGTTAAATAATTAAACCATCAAGTTTAGACTCTAACATCTTCTCCCAACAGCTAACAGGTGATGACTTTTCGTTTGACTGAGATAGATGGGACAGGCATCTTCTACCTTTACTTTGAAACATGAGCTCAGATATTTTTCTTACCATCTTTTTGGTGTAAAGATGGTAAGAAAAAAAATGTAAGGTGACAAGTCAACACCAGACAATAGAATATAGAGAAAGCAGCAAGAAGTAGATATCTAAAATGTATTCATTTAGTCCTCTACAGGCTCATTAACACACTTTAATGTATGTATATATCAGTGGGGTGACTTCTAAACAAAGGCAAGCACGGACAATAAAGCAGATATGCAAGGACAGAGATTACTTTCACTTTGCTTTAATAGATGCTCTTCTTATGGAACACCACTGTTATGTGCTGCAGTTGTTCAGAGAGTGTAACCATGTTTTTATAGGTACAATCATACTACAGTTATGTTTTCTTTTTTGAAAAGAGGACAGCTGCGAACAAAACAAAAAAAATAAAAATAAAACCACTTGGTACCAAATAGAGTTTTAGACCGTCAGTGTCATGAGGGATTCTGTCAAAGATGGACCTTTCTGCCTGGTTCTCTTTCTTAAGGCCTGTTTTAGAGTTAAAACCTAGTTTTTCAGGTTAAAAAGAACACTAGGTTAGAACTATGTAGGTGGTTGCATTTAGATTTAATAGTTAAATGTAGAGGATGGAAGACCTGAAAAAGTTATATTGAAAATCAGGTTTTACAAATTACTGGACAACAAAAGCATAAAAAAACAAACAAATTGGCAAATAAGATGAATCTCAAACACAGAGAGAAAACATAGAGCACGCAACGAAAACCTGACAGAGGCTACAGCAAAAACACACTAAAGTAAACACACAAAATGAGGGAAAAGTAATAAGAGATGGTGAACTTAGACACGAACAATGGTGGGAAAAGAGCAGAGGAGGAAAATAAGAAACACAGAAAACCACTGGAGGATCTAAACTACAAAACAAAAAGAAAGAAAAGACCTGGACCAAACTCACACAGGCAATGATAACCAGGCAAAAGGAAGCACAGAAGGTACTTAAAAAATAAACAATTGAGAATTACAACTAAAGATTAAAATAAAAAAATAATTAAAGAAGCAACATTCAAAAACACAAACGAATAAATAACAGAACCATGAATTATACAAAGACCATGGCACTGATTGGCAGTTTCTTCACTGACACTGATTTCAGTGAAGGTCATCACAAAGATAGCCAACCAAAAAGCCTGTGTGTGCCCCTCCCCCTACACACAGAGTGGAGCAGGCAGAGGAGGACTTCCTTGGAGGACTTGTATGACTGGCTGTGGAGATAGGTGAGCCACAAAGTGCCTCATTGGGAAATTGGTGCATGCTTTCAGGTGTAAATGCCATGCTGAGGAAGGTAGCCGTGGCAGCCGCATCCAAGCCCCATGTGGAGATAAGACAGAACGGAGAGCACTTCTACATCAAGACTTCAACCACAGTGCGCACCACGGAGATCAACTTCTGTATTGGCGAGGAGTTTAATGAGGAGACAGTGGATGGCAGAAAGTGTAAGGTGAGTGAATTGACATGTCAAAATTTGAACTCTGAAATGTACCTATGCTGAAGCTATGGATTCTGGGGGGAAAACAAACAAACTGCAAAGCCTTAAAAGTGGCAGGAAGTAGTAAAAAACAGACAGAGATAAACAACCCTCACATCTGTGCTAACAGCCAGGTGAAGCCAAAGTGATGAAATACAGGAAAACTCATTAAAATTATGCTTTTTGACAGAGTTTGGCCACTTGGGAAACGGAAAACAAGATTTACAGCAAACAGACTCTTCTGAGCGGGAACGGCCCAAAGACCTTCTGGAGCCGAGAACTCAAAGGGGATGAACTGATATTGGTGAGCAATTTTTAAGTTTATACTCTAACTAGAAATGTGGTGACAGTGTGTGCAGCTGTAGAGTACAGGGAATGCATTATACTATAGGCATTTGTCTTTTTTTGTCACATTTGTTTTTCATTGTAGAAGAAAATTTAATTTCTGTGAAATTGTGGCTCCCAAACTTTCACCGTCAAGAAGGATTATCAACATCGGAGGCTGAAATCCCTCAGCAGATTAATGAACAGATGTTTGGATGTATTGCAAAGTGGGACGGGGTGTCAGATTTGGAGGTCTTTATTCACATGGGTGCTTTAAAAATCAAAACCACAGTTCAAATAGTTCAGCAAAGCATTTTCTTAAAGGAATAGTTTACCATTTTGAGAGTTTTTTCACAAGAGTTAGAAGGTTAATATTTACCTCTATCACAGACTGTATATGAAAATGCAGTTGTAAAAAACTAAGTACACTCTTGCTGCTTCCATAGGATTTCGGAGGGAAAGTTGCAGTCAGATTCTACTAATCAAATGAGCATGATTGGCTAAATATTAGCAAGTGTGAGCACTTCTATGAAAGCAGAAATTTGGCATTATGGTTTTTGTATTGCTTTTGCATGAAAGGGTTGCCAGATGAAAGCTTCTTCTCTCTTCTGGAACAATGTCCATTGGACAAATAAAAAAAGTGGAGTTGTTTGGCCATGATCCACAGCGCCACATTTGGTAAAACTCAAACCCTCAAAAACTAATAAACACACTTAGCTGTCAAGCACAGTGGTGGAGGGGTGATGATCTGGGCACCTTATAGTCCCAGAGTGGACCATGAACTCCTCTCTGTACCAAAGTATTCTAGAGTCAAAGAGGATATGAGGTGGCCAGACCTTACCGTTGGTCCTTTTTGATACCATGCTGTATATAATTGGCTTTTGCATTGATTAGAGTAAACAAATCATCCAAAGCTGTTAGCTCTGACTTTGGGGACTACCAAAAAGTCCAACAGATCAATTTGTTAATAGTAAAAACAATTAGTAGCTCAATCTATTATGAAAATCAGTATATCTTCTTCCTGTATTTGTATAGCGCTTTTCTAGTCCCTAAGGACCCCAAAGCACTTTACACAACCAGTCATCCTCCCATTCACACACACATTCACACACTGGTGATGGCAAGCTACATTGTAGCCACAGCCACCCTGGGGCGCACTGACAGAGGCGAGGCTGCCGGACACTGGCGCCACCGGGCCCTCTGACCACCACCAGTAGGCAACGGATGAAGTGTCTTGCCCAAGGACACAACGACTGAGACTGTCCAAGCCGGGGCTCGAACTGGCAACCTTCCGATTATATACAGTTAACAATAGTATCAATCTTTTTATTCAGCTCTCAGAAAGTAGTCATTTTCCACAGAAAAACAGAGCAGAAGCCCAAACCAGGCAGATGGTCAAGGGAGTTCAGAAATGGGTGGTGACACCAGATGTGCAATTTTCTACTAGTTTTCTAAAATACTGTGTAGTTCATGGGAAATGTCTTTAACCTCTTAAGCCCCAATGCCCCTGATACGGGGGCAAAAGGCAGGAGATCAGGTAGGCTTGGGGCTTAAGAGGTTAAGCTCCCATGGTTAGTTGGAGAAACCATCCACTCCTCATTTTCCCTTTAGAAGGGTGTGTCTTTAAGACATCCCATTATAATGATGCATGACTAATGATGTATGTGCATCAAGGACAAAACAAAAGCCACCCAGAACGGTTTACCTAAAACCAAAACTGTTCTTTTCTTCTTCCTTTCAGATAGATACAAATAATCATTTGTTAGATTCTGAAGCAACAGCGATTTGGACAACCTGCAGGAAAACTTAAATTAAGATTTCACTGCCATACGTTCGCTGTTGCATTCTATCAGAAACACTTCTCCCTCCCATCCCTGGCAATCTGAAATCACTAACACAAAGCAGTTTTCCTGTAAACATCTGGTCCTGGGGTTTATTGGCCAGATGGACAACAAAGCTTGATGGAGAGCTCCTCTTTACTGGCTGTGACTCTGCAGAGAGGCAATCATGAAAACCTTTGAGATGGCCTGCTATTTGGATTGAATGCAGGTTTTCAAAGGCTTAACAAAAAGCTTTGAATGGGCCAAGTCTGTTTTTATTCAAGATGAGGGCGTGCATGTCTGTCCACGTTGGATTGATGGACTGTAACCTAATAGGCATGTAGGAATGAATCACTGGAGAAAAATGTGATTTTTCAAAGAAAAGATCATGACTTTATGTGTGATACGGGTGGGAAGGGGGGAGATCAGACAGATTCCCTGCTGTCAGTAACTTAAGCAAAACGCCTACATATTTCATCTCAGCTAATGGATTGTTTAGATGTGAAGATCTGATGTTGGAGCAGATAATAATGAGAGATAAAACAGAATGTAAAATAAAACCTACAATATGAATTGGGCTATGAGCTCAGTGGCTGTAACCACACAGTCATTACCCTGAGATAGGGCTGCCACGATTAGTCGACTAGTCACGATTACATCGACTATCAAAATTGTCGACGACTGATTTAATAGTCGATGCCTCGTTTGAAGCTTTGTAAGATCACAATAGACGCAGGAATAAGTAGTAGGATTTAAGATTGTAATAACGGACTGAAACAGAAGATGGCAGCACTGCATGTACAAGGATGCCAGCTGCCGTTAAACCCCGAAGAAGAAGAAGCTGCGTGTCCCAGAATTCATAGCGCGGCCCTGCTCAGTTTCCAACAATGGCCGCAGCTAGTTAGTTTTAATATTACTCTTATTATTCTTTCTGGGTCACAAAATAAACGTTTAACATATTTTCACGCGAGATTGTAACTGTATAAACATCAAATATCTGCTCAGTTTATCAAGACACCACATATTTTCAAAAGCGCGCCGACGTTTTCGGAGACGTCTGTTACCCACTAGCTGGATAGTTAGCCGGGGACAAGGCTCACTAGAGCCCGTGAACACCGGACTCCTGGCAAATCGTTTTCAGACCCACCGCCGTCTTTCGCTACTCAGGTTAAATATATATAAGTCACTTAGATAACTTAAAAATGTTATTGTTTGGCTTTTTTTTTATTATTTTACTTGTTCCTGAGTAAATCGGTTTGGCTGAGATTAAAGTTAGAGTTTTTACACAGCTGAATAAACGTCAAGCAGACAACTGATTATCAGAAGTGTGAGATGCTCGAGAATATACTCCGGTGTCCTGTTATATTTTAGATAGCAAGGAGTTTATTAAACTTTACCAAAACAATCTGCAAATTTCATTAAATTTTAAAAAACTATCATCTTGTCTTTATTTTTAGTTAGCACATACCTTAAACACTTAAAGCTGTAAGCTAATGATAGTTATATAAGAGCAGATGCTGCTGGTGCAATAAGCTGTATGCTTTATGTCCAATGGATGCATGATCTGATTAGTCGACTAATCGCAAAAATAATCGGTGACTAGTCGACTATCAAAATAATCGTTTGTGGCAGCCCTACCCTGAGAAACATTATAGATAAATCTACAATATGAATACAGGCAGAATTGTCCATATAAGGTATGCTCTCTCAATTATACTGAGTGTCAGTATATTGTGAATGCACATTTGTTCTGCCTACAGCTACAGCTTTGGAAACACAGGGATTACTTGTACACACATGGGCAGAACAGAAGTCGATCCCATTTAAAGGTGTGTATATTTCTGGGCGTTTTAAAGGGAACGATAAAGACAAATATTGAACAAATGGCGCTAAATTCAGTGTAGCTGCTTCAAAGCAGCCTTTAGAGTCTATAGTTAAATAATTATCAAACAATCCAGCTCCTGCTTTGCACACTCACGTAATTTCCTCAAGGGCCAGCGGTCTGGGGTACAGCTGCAGAGGACTGTTTAGTCAAGAAATCAATGAGTTTGAAGCAATAACATTGCATTTTGGCTTTGCCCCGTGAGGCTGTCATTTCTGTCAGACAAATCGTCCTTACATCTGGTGGCTCCAGCTTCCTTAATGTGAATATTTACTTTTGTGTCAGCAATGATTCTCTTTGACTTGGAGTATTTGCCAGACGGAAAGAGATTTGAAGACGTCACATCAATAAGAAGCAAATCAATCAGACATTGTAAATATTTCATGCTTTTAATCCTTCACGTCCATTTATTTCCTCTTAACTCATTGAATTCATTAAATTAACACTTGAGCCTTTTTTTTTTTAAATTTCTTTTTTCCAAATAAGGGAAAAGGTCAAAACCCTCCTCTGCTGCCCATCAGTAAACATGAAGCTCATTTTGTGGACAACTAAAAGCAACCACATCCCATCATGTACTTCAGAGGATTGATCCTTTTAGTGTAAACACACAAAATACCCCAACAACATACACATGAGGCTGACTTAAAGCACCGTGCAGCAGATGAGGAAATGAGGCTCTAGGCGAGAGATGGATGAAAGTGGAGCTTAATGAAGACTCCATGTGGTGGCTCATTGCGTTTACTGTCATCTAATATGAGTGGACTATAATCAGGGCAGTCTAGTGTAAAATGCAGATGGGGAAAAATGCTCAAAAATGGAAAAGGTCTTTTACTGGTGTGAGGAACCTCACGTATGTCCTCTTATTTCACTCCAAAGCCAATAAATATTGATTAGGAAAGATGAATAGAGTCTTGCATCGACTCATTTGTGATGGTTTAGGAGCTGGGAGAAACTGCAAGGCTGTCTGGTGGGGGGTTCCGGATCTGTATGTGTCCTCATGTGGGTTAATTGGTCTCATTGATCACGCTGTGGAGAAGTGCCAATGAACCCCGGTGTTACCTCCATTAATGTCTCCCTCGGCATCACGCCACGCGCCAGATGGAGTCGCCTCGGCTTCATTTTTCACAACTCTGCTTCTTCGCCGTCCTGCCACACAGCTTTGCCTGGGATATTGATGATGTGTAGCGCTGCAGTTGGCCATAATGCTACGCCCCAGGGACTCCCATAAATCACTGGGCTTTGTCACGCACAGGCACACGCCCCTACAGCCAATATCAACCGCCCCAACACCCACCCTCTATTCTGATATCAGTGTTTGTGCATCTGTCTCTTTTAGCAAAATCCATCCATCCATCCATTCGCTTCCGCTTATCCTTTTTCAGGGTCGTGGGGGGCGCTGGAGCCTATCCCAGCTGTCATAGGGCGAGAGGCGGGGTACACCCTGGACAGGTCGCCAGTCTGTCGCAGGGCTAACACACAGGGACAGACAACCATTCGCACTCACATTCATTCGCACATTCACACCTAGTGACAATTTGGATTATCCAATTACCTATCCCCACAAGCTGCATGTCTTTGGACGGTGGGAGGAAGCCGGAGTACCCGGAGGGAACCCACGCAAACACGGGGAGAACATGCAAACTCCACACAGAAAGACCCTGGCCTGATGTTGGAATTGAACTCAGGACCTTCTTGCTGTGCGGCAACAGTGCTAACCACCGTGCTAAATAAAAATGATGCCATAGATGTGTGGCAGAGGATGAGCACTTTGACGATGAAATATAGTTACTACACAATACGCGGCTAAGAGTAAAAGAGAAAAGAAATAATAATCAAACAACACTTCACCGAAGTGACTTACACCTGCCTGACATTAGAGTACATTGATTAGAAGACAGGGTTTTCTTTCCAGTAATGAGCCACACTGATAGAGAAAGCTGAAGGTCCTGTCATATTACACTGCACTTTCATTCAGATACAGTTCTGAAGAAGGGCTTTATTTGCTGGGTTTTTTTTAGATGATAAGTGGGCTGTAAAAAGCAACGTGTATTAAAGAAGAGCTGATTTTATTTTGATGTGTCCTCAAATTTAGAAACTAATGAAATTTTTTTTTTTCTAATTTTGCTTTTTAAATCTTGTTTCAGATCTTTGGAGCCGATGATGTGATCTGCACACGGATCTACGTACGCGCATAGCAGAGGACCACGATTGTCCAAATTCAAAGTTCGCTCAGCAAATAGTCTGTCAGTGTGAGAAATTGCCAGTAATCTGTTTTCAATAGCATCTTACGTTTTTGTGCAAGTCTCTATCTTAGCAGGATATTAGACGTTAGTTCTACCGCCATTTTTTGTATATATTTTTTGTTTTTAGCGAAGTGAACGTTCAGTATGATTTCTTTTATACAAAAAAGAGCAGCAGCAGTAGGCCACACGGTAAATACTACAGGGAAAACGTAATGAAGAACTTGCTAGTGTCAAAACTTTCCCTCAATAAATTTTTTAAAACAATATTCAAGGAGCACACTGAATTCTTGGGGGGCATAATTTAGTCAGTAATTGCTTTAAAAGCGAGGTCAGCATGAACACCCTCGGGTTCTGTGGATGAGTCACTGAGAATATACACTCACGACCACTTCATTAGGTACACCTTGCTAGTGTGCTCAAAAAAAAATAAAAAAAATAAAATAGTCCCATCACACCACCAGCAACAGCCTGAATTGTTGATAGGAGGCAGAATGGAGCCATGCTTTCACGTTATTTACAATGGATTCCAACCCAGCCATTGAGACTCATCCGACCAGGCGACGTTTTTCTCTTTTATTGTCTAGTTTTGACAAGCTCATGCAAATTTTTTGCCTCAGTTCCTCTTCTAGAAGGCAGCAGTAACTAACCACTTGTTACAGCAAAGGTATGCAGAACAGCATCTCTGAATGCACAACACATTCAGCCTTGAAGCAGATGGGCTACAGCAGCAGAAGACCACACTGGGCATCACCCCCATCAGCTTGTAGCAGCCGCTCACTGGAGATTTTTTTATCAGACCATTCTCTAAAAAGCTCAGATGCTTCCCAGTAGGTCAGTTTCAGAAACGGATCAGCACAAAGATGCTCAATTTGCCCGTGTCCACTAGAGGTGGGAATCACCATACATCCCACGATACGATATTATCACAATACTTAACGCACGATACGATATTATTGCAATTTTTAAAAATATTTTGCGATATTCAAATTCTGTACATAAAGGTAAACTTTATCAATATTCTCACACTCAGTCTTTCTCTCATTTCAGTCAGTTTTATAAACTGAACGGTTTGTATTAGCCTAGTCCAACTTAACTGAATGCAACCATCTGGTACAATTATAGCTATTCTGAACTATGCAATTTATGAAAACTATGCAGCCCATTCAGCAACTGAAGAATTTGAAAGTAAATTAAAACAAAATATCATTTTATATTTAAATAAAAAAGTTTTAAACAAACAAAATATTGATTTCTGCTGTCCATGTATCAATACATTATTAGCAAACAAAATATCACGATACTACAGTATCGATTTTTTCCCCCACCCCTAGTGTCCACATTCCTAAACACACTGAGATGCTGTCATGTCATACTTAAATTAATAAATAGCTCATTATGTGCGCCTAATAACCCAGTGATGGTAAATCTACTATCTAAAAGTAACTAACAGGCTTTTAAGGCAAAACTGAACCCAGAAGGAAGGACAGGATTGGGACTTGGGACATAAGATTAAACATAAGTGACAATGCCAGAAATGAAAAAGGACACCGTGAACTGAACTTCTGTCTACTCAAAGGATAGTTTAATGCCAAAACACCATACTAACAATCATGTACAACATCATAAAAGAGAAGAGACATATTAAACGCAGTACAAACAATGTCTTAATGTACAATCAGCTCCCCGGGGCTTCCTGTGGTATTCTATATTAAACACAGTAATATATAAACTGTTCCAAGATTGTCTGCAGCTGGTTAGGTTACTGACCACTGCTTTTAATGGAGCTGAGGAAAGTGTCAAAGGGTGTCATGTTGCCAGGCAGCTTCTTCTCTGGACCTCCATCCTGCTTATGTAATGATCCACGTGAAAAGTATTAACAATGAAGAACTGAATGTGTTGAAGTTTATATTAAGAATAGGTATATTTCTAATGTGAAACATGCTTTCCAGCATTTAATGTGATAGATATCCATCTTCCATCTAACCTCACCTACATTATCTACAGGGCCAATTCCAATTTTATTAAACTGCTGAGAGGAAAAGGCAAAATGCGTAGTTTACATCCCTCTTTTAAGGGCATACAACATTCACATTTGTACTTCAGCCACAAATACAAACAGACAAACTGTGACTGAAGGAATTATTGCTTTTTCCTTGCTCCTTAATCTGTACACAATTCACACAGCTGACAGTCTCATACTATACATCAGTCAGTGTTTGTCATTAGCACTTATGATATAGTCTTCATAGGTGGCAAAACATCACTGAACCTGTCTTACAGATTCTAACCATTTTGCTTAAATACACAAAAAGCAGATAGTACTGATGAGACTTCAGTACTATATACATACAGTATACTGAACTTAAAAAAAATTATATAAAAAAAAGGACAAATTGTTGCTCAGCTACATTCAATCATCTTAAAACCACGAGTGATGTCTGAAGACTAAAAGGTAGAAATACACAGAACTGATCCAATCATGTAGAAACAAAGACTTCGGGGATCACATGTTCAGCAGAACATGAGCCTTTGGTTTAAAAAAAAAAAAAAAAAAGAAGGTAAAATTTTGTATTTCTTAATAAAAAAAATTTCTTCAATTTCCAGCTAAAGACTGATTACTGTGCGCTCTGATGTACGCTACACCTCAGTGACATCTGTTTAAAAAAACAAACAAGAAACCAGAAAAACTACTTTTATAAACATATTTACACAAAGTGTTTGGGCAGTCATAAGTTATTGTACTCGATACACAATGCTGGAACTAATGCCGAGCATCTACCCAGCAATCACTATAGATGATTTCTTTTTAATATATAGAGTGCACCATTGCACCTTTACCACCAAAAGGGAGAACATTCACAGGCTATACAAGTTTACAGCAGGAACCCATATTAAGTTCCAAGTCCACACACTTTAACAGAGGTAACTTGAACTTGTTTTTGCTACCTAAACACAGAAGCTGAGGTCGTTTTGTTTTTATCTTCTGTAAAATGATAAGTTGCTCCTTATCAAACACTTTTCACTGTTAAGCTGCTGAGTTTTAGTTAGGAAAACCTTTACACTGAATTGCACCATGGAAACAGATGCTCTGAGTGTTTTTCCTCTGTATAGTCATTTCATGTAAAAATTTGCCTTTAACATTATAAATTGCTGCCACCCACTCAAATATACTGACAGCAAATTTTGAAGAAAAAAAATTAAGTTCCATATTACATCTGCTGCAGAGTTTGCAGCATACGCTTTACAGACAAATTCCTGCAACAGGTGCAAAAAAAAGAAAAAGAAAAAGAAAAAAGGAAAACTTAGATCCTGTTTGGATCATGGATTGAAAAACCCTCACAAAGATTTTGGCAACTGAATCCAGTAACGGCAGCTCTGAGAATTCATCCTTGGCAGCTTGTTGTGTGGACATGTTAACAGCCAGTTTGCTGAGACACAAGTATTACGGTGTTTTGTACTTCACCCGGTACTTGTTAATGTTGAGATAATGGAGCACCTCAGGGCTGCAAGTCGTGGTGCAGGCCAACAGGCCTTCTTGTCCATCTCCCATGAACCACTTGCGGCTTTCAGCAGCCATGTCACTGGTCACGTGCTCCTTGGCCCAAGTATCCAGCCAGGCGTGAAAGCGTCTGTGCAGGCGTGTGTTCACAAGCTGGTGGGACTGAAAGAGATAACAGGAACACGGCACAAAGGAACGTCACAAACTGTGTGTACATGAAGCGCAAAGGCTGTCCTATAGCCAAAACCGATTGCGGATGTTCTGTCAGCGATATAGGGGGGAAAGAAAAAAAAACAAGAAAGACAAAAAAAAAAAGAGAAATGCTAAAGTTGCCAAATGTACTTGGGCGTCTTGCCCAAGTAAAGTCTGGGGGAAACAGCTATTGTCTCAAAAGACTATAAAAATTATTATTTTCATATTATTCTCATCCATCGAGAATTGGATACGAATCAAGTGAACATTATCCTGTATGTGAAAAATGTGGAGTACATCACAGTATGACACATACGTTTTTATAAGACTGATCTAAATGAAAACAAATAAAATAAATGAAAAATATCTTTGTACTTCTAGCCATCACAAAAAACTGCTGCATGGTTGTTTTATGATTACTTACCATACAATTCTAACACTGAAGCTTATTGGACAAGACTACAACAACATGGCAAACACATACCTCTTAATTTTCGTCCTTACCTGATGAGCCCGTGTGAGCGCTGTGTGCCTGTACATATAATCTTCTGACTTGCAGACATAAACCATCTTATAGGAGTTCAGCTTGAACATGCACTCCATCTTCAGCTCGCTGCTGCCGTCCTGCGACTTGTCCGAGGAGCCTTTGGTCATTCTCTCCTGTTGCAGCTGCTCCCAACCTCTCTGGCACTTCCTTATCCGTCTCAAATTCCTAAAGGCCAAAAAAGATCGAGAGCCATGAATAATACTGACCGACGCTACAGAAAATCTCTTGATTACACCACACATCAGAAGAATACATCACTTTTTTTTTCTTTTTTTTTTTTTTTTTAAACACAAGGAAATATCCAATTTCACTTGAGAAAGTTTTATGGTACGATTTTGTGCTTGACAGTACTTACTGATCAATTTTAAAGCCTAAGATGTAAGGTCAGAGACGATACACGTACACAAATTTAAGAACAGTATTTCCAAATTTGAGAGGACTGTCCCTTTAAAAGAATTGTAGTTTTTTTTAAACCCATGCAATCCAACTCACCAAGAACCAGCGATAATTAGTTAGGGAGTCAAATCATTCGTGGGAAATGTGGATCTATAAGAGCAGCAGAGGCAGCGGTCATTTCTCTGTACAGTGCACTTCCATTGCACAGCCACATTTTTCCAAATCTTATTATGCTTGGCAAACAATTGGATTCATCCCGATTTTGTGCAGGCAATTTTCTTTTCTTTTCTTTTCTTTTTTTAAAAAAAATGCAATTATTCACCCCACCTGAATGAAAGGTTTAAATGTGTACTTACCACAGAGGGTAAAGGTGAGCGAAGACTGAAACCATGAAGCATTTTTTGCATTCAGGGCTCCACTTAAAAGACATGACAGTGAGGCCAATTTCAAGTAAAAACGGTCACATCACAAACACTAAAAAAGGAAACTGCTGCCTGACCAGATACCAAATCCAAAAAATATGAGCAGAGGGTATTTCAATGTCTTTGACCAGAGTGTCATGAAAATGAGATGAAGACCCAACAGAAGTGAAAATTGATTTTTTCTTTTTTGAGTGAGGAAAGGCCAATTATTACCATTATTCTTATTATTTTTTAAATCTCTTGTGCTGCTGATCTCTCATAGATTTGATGAAAGAAAAAAGAAGACATGATGTGGGTGAGCCCACTGAGGAAATCATAGTCAGATTTATGCAATGGGTTAAAAAAGAGAAAACTCAAGAGCTTTTTTTTTTTTTTTTTTTTTTTTGCCTTTTTAAGAAGTTGTTTGATACGTATATGGTAATGGACAGCCATCTCAAAGTAACGAGAAGAAAACAAAACCAAAAACACAAAAAAACACCAAAAAAAGATGCTTCAAAAGATGTTCATGTGCAACACTCAGCCTTCACGCCTTCATGCACAGCTCTGAGGTGTCAGGAAAGAAATACACCAACATATGAGCATACAATTTAGACAATCATTTTATTTACAAACCCTACTCCTCTGTACAAGTGCTGCAGATAATGTGCTTAACCAGAGTTAAAAAACAAACAAAAAACCAAACAGAAAACCTAAGATCACTAATCTCTTTCAAACCAGGAAAAAAAAAAAATCTCACCGACAACAAAAAGTTGTAACGTGAGTGCACTGCTTCCCCTGAAAATTGTTACAAACATAACACTGGGTATAACAGTTGTGAACAAGTGAACATTTAAACATTTACAGTTTCAAACAGTGATTAAGTCACATACAGGACCTTTGATCTGAATACAATCACAAAGGGCATGATAAGGAAACCATGACGTCCCTTCTCTTCTTTTAACAAACGTTTCTCTCAATCTGTTTTTGTCAAAACATCGTAGGAAAATAAAAAGGGAACAAATCCTTGTTTTGCCTTAAGCTTTTGCATTTATCGACTTCTATTCGTGCGTCACATAATCATTCATCACTTCAGTTCAATACAATGTGAATAATCGAACTAATGATTCTTCTTCTTTTAGCACTCTAAGGGGAAAAAAGTTCAAAACCCACAATCAAGCCAAAAAACATCTATAAAAACTTTACTTACTATAAATAAAATTCCCATTAAAAGGAATCAATAAATAAATAAATTCACTTTAAAAAAAAGAAAAAGGAAAAAAGATGATCGTGTAAAGTGCTTCCGTGTGAGGCTCACAAAACAAACTGAAGAAGTTAAATTTACGGCCAGTGAGATTCTTAGCAGGCGGACATTCAGGCACCGCGAGCACAACTAATAACTCCTCAAATTTCCTCTTACAAAAAACAGGCAGCACGCTCACATCCACACAGTTTCCTCTTTTTGTTTTTTCTCAATTAGCTTTCAAAGTCAGGCTTGTGCTGAGGTGCCTCTGTTTCTATCTTGACAAAAATGACTTGTGTTTGGCAGCTGGTTTGGCTCGGCAAACAGTTGAGTGGCTGCTCAGCTGACTAGAGCCTCGCCTCGGGACAGAAGCTTAAAGTGTGCAGACAAGAGGGAGACATGGCTGGAGCCTCACCTGGGGAGGAACACGGGCTTTTGGGCCAGATGCTCACGCAGCTCTGGGGATGAGGAATCTGAGTTCAGGTACCTGCCTACGTAGTCTGACCACTTCTGTGGAGGATAGAGCAGAACAGCAACCAACCATGTAAATAACAAAGACATACATTTAGGTTCTGTATGAAAGCAGGTTGGAGGTTATAGCCTTTCATTCTGGACCATGGGACACTCCTCAGAGTGTAGGAGGGTTTAAAATCACAGGTGCACAAATTAATAGCCAACACTAGTTTGTAGAGGTACATGTGTATGTAAACCACCAAGTACAAGGAATTTATAATACAGGAATATGATTAAAAAGTTTAAAACTGAGATGACTAGTGCTTGACAATTTATTAAATCGTAATATCAAACTATTACCTGATAGTGCTATACTAAAAATTCTTGAAGGGCAAAACATATTAAGAGATACACGAAGCAATGCCACCCCAGCGTCACATATACTACATGTCTACTTAATAAACTGCTGTGTGCATGAATTGCATTTTGTGAGTCTTACTTCTGCCTCTGCAGGCTCATCAGAGTTTTCCTCTTCTGTATCCAGGAGCTCTACTGCCAGACTGACAGAGGCTTGGTTCTTCACAAACATCATCTGGATAAAACGAGACAACACACACAGAATTAGAAAAAAATACTTATTGAGGGAGAAAAACAAAATAAAGTCAGACTGTTTTAAAATATAATTATTCATTTCCGTGCTGTTTTGTACCTTGAAGCAGTTCTCATCCGGCATAAGCTGTTCTGCTTTGCGCTGGTATCCCCCCTCTGCGGCGGCCCTCGATGCCTGTGTGGGCAGTGTGCCCCCCGTGGCTTTATTGGAACTCTCGCTCAGATACAGGTCCGTCACACGCACAGACACATCATCAGTGACAAGGTGCTGGAGCTGTAAGAGTAGGTTAGTATGCAACGGGTGTGTCCACATCAGCATGTAGAATCAAAACAGCAGCACCTTCAGTGACTATAGATGCGTACGTTTGGTCATCGACTAGAGGCATTACTGAGTTTCGACATGAGGAGCATGTCTATTTTATTTTCCCCCTTTTTCTTCTCCAAATTTAAGTACGAGCCTACAGCTCGCGATGCCACTCTAAGGTTAAAAATGTATTTTTTCTTAAGACTTTGTACCTTGAAGACGAGCAAATAAACAAATTGGTAAACAAATAGATGAAATAAAATGAGAAAATCTTAAAATGTGCTGACCTGCCGGACAATGCTTTGGATGAGTTTATCCATGGTGAAGGCAACGTAGGCATGGACAGTAAACATCTCCCTCAGGGAGTCCTCATACTGAGCCGGCTCCATGTTTCCATCCAAAAGATTGCGAACCATTTCCAAAAATACTGAGTAGTAGTCCTCCACATCAACATCCACTGCAGACAGAAAACACACACACAGTGAGTAATACATGGAGGAATTGTGTATGACGCACCATGACTGAGAGTGTTCATAGCAAAACGTAACAGTTAAAAAGCCAGTTTCTCACTTACTTGGCTCCTTCATCTTCAGCTGGATGGCTGGATTTTCGTTTTTCTCCCTTTTGAACCCCAACACTTCTCTTTCCCACTCTCGTTCACGAGCATCCTCTTCGATCTGCTTCTCAGCTTGCCCGTAAATTCGTAGCAAACGAGAACAGAGGATGTAGTGAAGACGAAGGAAGACATACCAGTAG
This sequence comes from Neolamprologus brichardi, assembly GCF_056152115.1. Lineage (NCBI taxonomy): Eukaryota > Metazoa > Chordata > Actinopteri > Cichliformes > Cichlidae > Neolamprologus > Neolamprologus brichardi. Next base: position 29,730,837 of record NC_142104.1, read on the forward strand.
TTGTTCACGTAGAACAAGTTGTAGGCATCGTCAGTTCCCCGGAGCTTCTGAGCTGCCGTGTTGCTGAACAGGAGCTTGGACTTGGTTGGGCTTCTGCCTGGCAGGCCATTGTGTTTCTTGCTGTCATCTTGATCCATCTCTGTGTCTTCGTCCTCTTCTTCCTCCTCCTCCACATCAGAGAGCTCACCTCGCTGTGCAAACAGCAGGTCGGGGATGAAGTGGTGGACTATCTGTTTGATCTTGCACTTGTCTTCTTTCTGGATGCCGACCTGCCTTTTGACGTGGTGAATGATGAGGGAAGCAGCATCCTCGAGGATCTGGCTGTCGTCGTAGGTCAGAGTCATGTGTGGGCCATTCGGTGGCGGTGTAGCAGATTCCTCTGATGCCCGCTCCTGGCGCTACAGGACAAATACAGGAGCATTTAGACTGTAATGTTTTATGAAATTTACAGTTTAGCAAAATACATTAAAACCATTTACCTGTTGATTTTTTATTTACAATTAGAGAATCATAATATATAAGTGGAGCATTATTGTTTGATTCAAGGATAACTGCGGCAATAAATTTAGAATCAGTCTAGATTTATTCTGCATTTATAAATATCAAATAACAAATAAATAATATTGTTTAAAAACAATTTACTTACTTCATCATATAACATCTCAATTTCATTGAGCAAGGTCTTTGAGCGTAATACTTTGGTGTCATTCTGCTTGAAGTTAATGCCTTGATGGTCAAGTGACTTCAGGTAATACTTTTCATTCTGCTCCCGCCAGATTTTGTTGAAGCCCCTTTGGGCTTCTCTCCACTCCTCATCCTTTATTTTTAATCTGAAAACAGAAGAAACAGATGTTATAAAACTGTAAAGGTGTGAGCTGAGGAGGACACACTAAAATCTAACTGTTACCTTTTTAGAACTATGGGGACGGACACAGCAGGGTTCTTCTTGAGTCCTTCAATGATGTCTTGAGCTTTGTCCCCATATATCCGCTGGATGGCTTTGCGATGAATGACCTCTGAGGAGCCACCCATTGTGTTGTCCAGCTTGAAGCGTAGCTGCTCTTCCGCTGACATACGAGAGAGCCGTCGCTGCACTGTCTCGAGGGCTCGGATTGTGGCAAGGTTGGTCTCCAACACAATATCCAGCTACAAAAGGAACAATCACATTCAAATGAATAATTTCAACAGAACCAGATTTTGAAATGGCCACCTGGACAGTTCATGTGGTGTGAGATCTTTTCCTGTGATTTTTTGACTCCTGAGCAAATCGCATCACACAGACATTTATGTAAAAGATACATATTATGTAAAAGAACCTCCATTATTCCATCTTCTTAACCTCTTCTACATCCAAGGGTCTTATTTTCATTTGGAGCGTGGGTGGACTGAGTATCTCTTACCTCAAAGCGCTCATCTTCACATCTGTAAATGTGTTCCTCATATTGTGTCTTCTTGGAGCTCACAAATGTGGAGTCCTCAGACCATGAAGGAAATGACACCCATGTGTCATTCAAAACCTGCAACAGGATGTTACACCATGCAGTGAAAACACATTATTGTTACTCTAAATATGAGATGCGTTTCATATTTATGTAGCAGTAAAATAAAAATGCATGAAACTTAATCTAGTTAAAAATGTCTTGATTTTGTGGTGAAACACTGGGTTCAATAACATCAGTTGATCAAAGAAGTCACTCATTATCTAAATTTAAATGGCTAGTTACAGCCAAAAACAGTTCATGTAGTTTATAAAATTAAAAATATGTTTTTCAGTAAGCAGATCATACCCTAACTTATTATCTAGACACTTAAACATAATAAGGCAACATTAAATGTAGTCAAACAGTTCAATGATCGCTAACACTTCCACCAACCCACTGATCGACTAAGAACAAGTTTGCTGGCATCTGCTCAAGCCATATTTAACTACAGGTACCATCTGAACTTTACATCAGTTTCTGCTCCAGAGGACGCTGTGTGGGGCAAATACATTCGCTGTTGTACCCGGTGGCCAGAGGACAAAGGATAAAATGTACACTGTAAGACAAATACCTTTATTAAACCGACTTCCTTTAACGACTCACCTCTCTGCACAGGGGTGTTCTTCCTGTGCATTTGGGCTGCTGGAAGCTCTTTGGCAGCGCTCTATAGCTGGACCCCAGCTTCTTGCAGGAAGAGTAGTCGATTTCCATGGCGATACCCTCTGTGGCACGCTCCTTGGGTAAACTCTCTGCATGGCTCGACTCTCCGTGACTGGACTCTCGGTAGCCCAAGAAGTTTTTAAACCATGTAAAAAGCTCGGGGAATTTTCTGTCAGTCACGCCACAACATAAGTGAAATACAGAGTTATTGGTGCGGTTAGGGTTTAAAAGTTAGCAACATATTTCAAACAAATGCATGTGGTTTACTGGTTTACATGTGGGTGATTAAAGTTTCATTATGTAATGTTATGTATCAAAACAGTGTTTGATTTCAAGTCAAATCTGAAGGAAGAAGAAGAAGAAGAAGAAGGAGAAGACGACGAAGACTCAAGAATTACATACTGAACCAGTCAGTTACAAAATTGGACCACAGGTATTCCCCATTCAGTACCTAAAAACTGTATGTTTAAACTCACCCAAGAAATGGGATAACTAACTGGACCAGCTCAGTGCGTGAAATGACTTCCTGGTTGAAGATGTGCAAGCAGCGTAGGAAGTTGTCATATGCCTCAGAGCTTCGAAGAGCCTTCTTTACCTGTTAAAGTGTTTGCAGCCATGACAAATAAAGCAAAATGAGATTTATTTTCATCACAGATCAGTGCAAGTCTTTATACCAACACTCAAAGTGACAATACTGACCTTCTCGAAGAACATCGTTTCAGTGCTGGTGCTGTGTTTGCTCACGTCACTCATGCCATGGTCCTTCCCTGTTATTTTAGGTTTCTTCTGCAATGGTGTAAAGAGATGTTGACTGTTGGAGGCCCTCATATGTCTGAGTCTTGGGTAGATTTCGCTAACCCTAATTGCCAGTTTGTCTGATGAACTTGGGTTGTACTACTAGCACAATCTAATAAACATGTTCTGTAGTAAATCCTCTTTTTATGAAACTACAGATGTTTTGCTTTTGTCAAAACTGTCTGGGGGCTGATATCTGGAGTCAATGTACTGTCCATACTTCTTAATTGTAGGCTTTCACTGATTGAAACAAAAAAGGCCTGTTTCACCCTACATGTAATGCATACAAAATATATGAAATATTACCTTTCTGGTTTAAAGTACAAACAGCTGAATATATGCAGAGTCAGAGAGTAGATGGTTACATACCTTGACAGGTGGTGTGGTACCCACGCCTGAGGGTCTCCTGATTGGAAGGCCGTTCTGGCTCAGTCTCTGTTTGTTGTTCAGGAAGTGTCTCTTTACTGTGCCACCATGATCATTACGGACCGACTCGGCCCTGTCTGGTGCTGTTTTGCTCAGTAGCTAAAAAAAGGGCAATACACATGATCTCAAAAAAAGCAAGACAACAAAATTAACAGTATGCAAAGAGAATTATGTAACAGGGCTCGCAAAATCGCTAGCCCGACGTCCCGGAGCTAGCGATATCTCCGGTTGGGCGACCAAAATCTATCTCAGCCCCGCCTGTCGGGTTATCATATAGCCCGACGGGTGGGGCTGAGATAGATTTTGGTCGCCCAACCGGAGATATCGCTAGCTCCGGGACGTCGGGCTAGCGATTTTGCGAGCCCTGTGTAAATACCATTCATTCGATTAAGTGAACCAGTGCTTTTCCTTCCAAGCTCTATTTTTATGCTTCGGTTCTACCGGAGTAGTGATGTGTGATTCTGAGCTAAAAATAATGCATCATACACTGGGCCTCTGTGCACCTATTGTGTGACCCTTTAGCACCAGCTCCTCAAACCAACTCTCTTCTGCTTGTTTTGCACAAACACTGTAAAAAAAAAAAAAAAAACTGTAAACATACTAAAAAGCAGTTCTGTGGAGTTGAAGCTGATTGTAGTTACTAAGAGCTCATAAGTCCCTTAGCAGCTTTCTGTCAGAAATGTGCCTCCTGAAAGCAGGAAGCCAAACGCAACAATAGCATATAACAGCTAATGATTTTCAGAATAAAACACTATCTGCAATGCAAGAAATCTTATGAAGGACAGAACAAAACCTTGCAACAACCCAGACCTGAGCTTAGTGTATTCCCTACGCTCAAAACAGTATTCGGGAATATCTTTGGACGCACGGAGGCACCGTCCAGATCTTTAAAGACCTGGAGAATCCACACCAAGGTGCACCAAAGCTGATCTGCCAACACATGGTGACCCAACACAATACTACAATATTTTATGCTGGTTTCTCTTTTAACTTGGCACCCATCTGTAAATCAATTTCATTTCCAATGCAAACAAGTGGTTTTAAGGAAAAGTGCAAAAGACAGACAGTTACAAGGATGCAGTAACTCCTAGTCATACCATGTGTATTTGCAGGGACGTTTAACAAAAGAATTGACCGTGATGTCTGGAGACTCACCGCTGAGCTGTTGGCATCAGGCAGGAACTGCCCGAACTCTGAGAGCAGGTCCTCTTGGTTCTTGAAAAGTCTTGCAACTTGAGTGTAAACCTCCTGCTCAGTCAGTGCTGGGGTGTAGTTTCCTCCAGCTTCTTTAGCATTTCGCTGTTCCTTCTAAAAATATATATTTTTATAAATATACAAGGTATGATATAATTAAAATTTACTTTCACGTTTATTTTTGCAGTTGCATGTAAAACTATTTGAAATTTTATATCTTATAATATCTTAATAACAGTTTAATGCTGTGTATATTTCCTTGCCTGGTATGTGTGCAGGATTTCCAGGAAAGCTTTGTAGATGTCTGGCTGACCTTGGAAGCGGTTTTTGATCTTGTTGACATAATTTATAGCATGGTTGAACTCCACAGGTTGGTTGTTTTGGATAGGTGGCCCACTGGATGGTGTGCTGCTGACAGGAGTGTGGGACTGAACTGAAGGAGAGCGGGGCGAGGCGTAAGATGGGATAGATGGATTGGGTTGGCTGGTGGGTGTATGGGCTGGAGACTGAATTGGCTGTTTAGAAGAACAACAAGTGAAAAAAGTCATTTAATGCATCTGTCATACTAGATGTAAACAAATAAAGAACATCGTTATCTACCTTGCTGGTTTTATTTGGAGCAGGCTGGGCAGGGATAAGTGGTTGGGTGGTGGTAGTGAGTGAGCCAGCCTGTGGCAGACTCTGGTGCTGGTGGTGGCTGGGGGCAGGCTGGCTGGGTGCTCCACTTGCAGGGATGTTCTGAACAGAAACACCGTGTGGTGTGATGTAGTGGATCTGATTTGGCGTGGTCACATTGACTAGATCGTTGGTTTGAACTTCAATCTTGTATCCAGGTGGCAAGAAAGTATTGAAACCCATGATGAGGTCTGGGTGGCCCTTGAAAAGCTGAGACACACGGTTGATGACTCCAGGAGTGTCTATGCTGTAGTAACAGAACAAGTTTTGGTACTTTAGTTTCTGAAACACTGTTATTTGGATTCATAGAGATCACTTAGGTGTCATGGTAAAATACCAGTTTTTCTTATCAGATGTTAAGAAAAACTGGCAATAAAACAAAAACTCACCTCTGCGACTTGAACTCTTTCATGATATCAAGGAAGTCATTATAAACTTGAGGTTGATTCCCAAACTGCAGTTTTACTTGATCCAAATAAGACAAGGCATCTTCAACCTACAAAAAGAGAATGGAGAAGATTGTCAGATGATCACCACCAAAATGGCAAGACAGGGCAAAGGCAGAGAACTTGTCCCACTGGTGCTCAGAAAACAACCTGAAGCTGAATATCTTTAAAACAAAAGAGGTCATAATGGACTTCAGGAGGCATGGACAGGTCCACTCCTCTGTTATTATAAATGGAAAATGGGTGGAATCTGTCTCCACCTTCAGGTTTCTGGGCACCCAGATCTCCAATGATCTCATCAGGACCCACAACACCAACGCCTGGGTAAAGAAGGCCCAACAGCGGCTGTCCTGAGGATGAATAATCTGGACCAGAAACGGCTGCTGGCCTTCAACCACTCCTCAGTGGAGAGCGTGCTCTCCTACTGCCTGGGTGTTTTGTATGCATGGGCCACTACTGAGAACAGTAAGGCTGTGGAGAGGGTAATTAACACCCTCTGCCACCCCTGGAGGTCATTTCCAGAGCCTCCTGTCTCAGAAAAACCAGGGCCATCACAGGTGACCCCTTGGACCCCGCCCACCACCTGTTTGACCCTCTGCCCAGTGGTCGGTGCCTCAGGACAATCAGGTCCCACACCTCCAGACCGACTAACAGGCCCCCGCCTCACCAATCTGAGACATGGTCTGAGTAACCGTTATCACTCAGGCCACTCACACATGGACCCTATTCAGATCGAGTCTTTTCTTTGCACTACCTCCAGTCACTTTGCTCTCCATTGTGTGCCCTTCTATTGTTTTGTACATATTCCTCTAGTTTGTCTCTTCTGTTTGCTATTCATTCCTGATATCTTTGCTATATATATATTTTTTATCCTGCACAGTTGGCATTGGCGCACCCATTATTTATTGTACAGTAGGGCTGCCACGATTAGTCGACTAGTCACGATTACATCGACTATCAAAATTGTCGACGACTGATTTAATAGTCGACAAGTCGTTTGAAGCTTTGTAAGATCCCAAAAGACGCAGGAATAAGTAGTAGGATTTAAGAGTGTAATGACGGATTTAAACAGAAGATGGCAGCACTGCATGTACAAGGATGCTAGCTGCCGTTAAACCCCGAAGAAGAAGAAGCTGTGTCCCAGAATTCATAGCGTGGCCCTGCTCAGTTTCCAACAATGGCGGCAGCTAGTTAGTTTTAGTATTACTCTTATTATTCTTTCTGGGTCACAAAATAAACGTTTAATATATTTTCAGGCGAGAATGTAACTGTATAAACCTCAAATATCTGCTCAGTTTATCAAGATACCACATATATAAGCGCTCCGACGTTTTCGCAGATGTCTGTTACCCACTAGCTCGATAGCTAGCCGGGGTTCAAGGCTCACTTGAGCCGGTGAGAACACCGGACTCCGGCAAATCGTTTTCAAACCTACCGCGGTCTTTTGCTACTCAGGTTAAACATGATATATAAGTCACTTAGATAACTTAAAAATGTTATTGTTTGGCTTTTGGCTGGTGCAATAAGCTGTACGTTTTACGTCCAGTGGATGCATGATCTGATTAGTTGACTAATTGCAAAAATAATCGGTGACTAGTCGACTATCAAAATAATAGTTTGTCGCAGTCCTATTGTACAGGTACAATGAAAATATAAGGGCTACTCTATTCTAAAATGGCAAACCACCAAATAGCAAGATCATATAAAGCTGCTCAACTATACCAAAAACGTAATGATTGACTAAATTAACTAAACATTAACTTTAAATATAATTCAATTGAAAACAAAAATCAATTGAAAAGAAGTGCCCTGACTAGGCTGTGTTTTCTGCAACAACTGATTTTCACTGGACCGAAATATACACTGGGATATATGATAACAAGGTGGCAAAAGACTTATGTGTCCCAGAAGACCTGAACAGACTCAAGATTGACTCAACTGTGCAGATCTGTTACCTGCTGTGCATGGCCCAATGTGGTCTAGGTATATGACTTCAAAGGTGTAGAGACAAAGGTCGCTGCATGCAATTTTTAATAATCCTTTAACAGCTTCACCTTCAAAAATATTGTGAATTTTTAGCTCCATGTCTATAATCTCTCATCTTGCTGTATTAACCAGGGACTTTGAGGTTTTAGAGAGGGCGGAAAATGCTCACTGGTGAAAAGGGAAGTGGTGCACTTGATTATAAGGGAGAGGGAGAGAGAGAAAAGATGTCCATGTAGCAAAAATGAATGTTAAAAAGTAATAGTTTCATCTGATTTCTTTTAAACTGCTGGAAGCCACAGCGGTAATTAATTTGGCATTAAAATCCAACTAATGGTCCAACCCTATAAGTTGATAAGTAGAAAAGGTTTAGGATGTTGATGAAAAGCCATATATAACAAGTACGCCAGCTTCAATACTATTTCCCTTTTTTGCCGTTGTCTATTGGACTTTGTTCACCTCTAACGAAGGGTGAACAATGTGTATGTATCTGAATGCCTCCTGTGTAGAAAGATGAAACTTGTTGCTGCTCTACAAAACATACTCCTCACTCTATCCTTTCAGCATGCAGACACAATGTAATTTTAAAGGCATTCGCTTTTTGCCTTTGTGCACTCGGGATGAACAGCTGTTTTGGTTCATTCTGGTCCTCATGTTTTCATATATGTGGTGATGTACAGATACCTTCAGCCGCTGAAACTGCTGCTGTCCTGTGGCTGAAGGCATGGGTGCAGGTGGATGAACATGACCTTGGACCACTGCAGGGCCCTGTGACGGCACTGCTAGAGCGTGTGAGTGAGGACCAACGTGTGGTGCTGTACTGTTGTGTCCATGCCCATGTCCACTTGTGCTCTGAGGCATTGCAGAAACCTTTGAGGAAGAAATAGATATTTTATATAATATAGACATTTAGACAAGATTAACCATGTCACTAGCAGTATTGTAAATATTACAGATTACATTGTTGCAAAATAAAGGAAAAGAAAATCAAATCAAAATGACACCTACTTCTTAAACACATTGTTAAATAATATAATATATATATAATATAAACACTTCTTCAGGTATCTGTGCAGATTTATCATACCTGGTAGCCCTGGGGAAGAGAGTACTGGATGCTGGTCGATGGCTGCATCTTGTCTGCAGGTGCCTCTATTACAGTAGGGGCCGGGGCAAGGGCCCGGTGCTGGAAGTTTTCTGTAATTCCTTGTATTTGAGGTCGGCGTAATAGCTGCTGCTGAGGCGCAAGTATTGGTTCCTGGTCCTCCACACGCCTCTTCATTATATACACATAGTCAAAAGGACTGGACGGGGGGTAAATAATGATGGACAATTTACAGGCTGTTAGCATTTGCCATTTTTTTTAAACACACCCACATTTTATGTATGTATGTATATATATATATATATATATATATATATGTATATATATATATATATATATATATATATATATATATATATATACACATACATACACACACACACACACACACTTTTAAGCAATAATAATTGCACAAATAATCATGCAAAGACATCAACCGTTTAAACAAGTTCAGGGCTGGTCAGCCTCTCACCTTTAACATGCAACTTACAAGTGGAAACTGCAACATGCTGATTAGCATTTTTCTCTCTGGCTAGCTGATTCATTTAGACAGTGCTCTCCAAAGCTGTCTAACATACCACTGTATGTGATTAAATAGATAATAAACTGGCCTGCATTATTTTAACAGTGACAACAACAGTAAGTACTCATTCATTCACAGTGATCAAATTAAATTTGAGTTTCACTATAAACAACTCAAGCAAAACTTTTCTCACAAGTGTCACACAGATAGGTAACGGCAACAAATATTAGGACAATTGTTGCAAAGTGGCTTAAAAGCTGGGCTTTAAGCAGTGGCTTCCAAACAACACTCCTTTGGCATAACTAAGCTCAGAATGTGACACCAATCTGCTTTGCTTCATTGTGCTTCCTCAGTGTACACAGAGGCTTTACAGGACTTAAGCTAGAGAGGTTAAACCCAATGATATTTGGTGGTCTTCTGAGAGAACTAACAGTGGTGTGAAAACACACCTTCTTTGACAGATATAGTCTGTGTACATTTTTTGGCTGAATAGAATAGTAATTCTGTATTTATTTATTACTGAGTTATTATAATAAAAACAAATGCAGATACCAACGCACTCCGCCATAAAAGTAGTAGCAGAAAAAAAAAAAAAAACAAAGCTATGAGCAAAAGTGATTATTTAAGGTTGTCCGTAAATAGACATGCCATCATGTTCAGCAGACTGACTGTGGCGGCTGGCTAGGGACCGTCTTTCAAAAGACATTAAGACAGAGTGACGCTGCCAGAGCTGTCATTGAGTCGACTCAGTGAGACAAATGATAATGACAACGTTCAATGCACATGTATTATGTGCATTTTTTTTCTCCTGTAATAATTTTTTATAACACAAGTACAAGCCTATTGGTTATGCCATTCATTCTCCTGTAAGCATTCGTCGCATGTAAGACTTTAAGCATATGCGAACACCGCCGATGACTAGACTTTAAGTTAATATTTTTACGTTTTATTTGTATATTTTACAACTTAAAAAATACACGGGGGTGTGGAAAAAACACGTTTGAGAAAACGTAACAAGTTAAACTTGTAGCTGCAAGCACAGCGCCCACCATGAGTGTACAGTAAAGAAATTTATCGACGGTTCCTAAGCAAACGTCACCGCATTTGCTAAGAGGAGAGGAGACATTGTGCCTCACTGCCGCGCACAACCAATTTCGGAAAACACGGTGACTGAGCGTACGGTCTTCATTCGCCGAGATCGTGTCTGTAGCGTATCCAGCTTCAGAATTTCTATGCCGAAGCGCTACGCAAATACGGCAGATAGTAAATTGTGTCGAAACTGATTAAGTAGGACTAAAAGAAACTTGAAATTTCGCCGACAGTCAACGTTTTGCAGGCATGTAGGCGCTGTCTCTCTCTCGCTGGCTGTAGCCCTGCCGTATCCCCTCCCCCTCTCTCCCAAACACCGAGCTTGTAAGGCTATCGGTTTTCGGTGAGCTGACCGCTTTCGCTAGTCAGATGGCTGACGTTGACTTCAGTTCTAGCTTCAAAGTTATGTGGAAAGCAAGTTACCCTCTGCTTCGTGCAGACTGACAGTTAAATGTTAGAGAAAAAACCGGAACATATCAGTTTGTCACAGCCGGGTCTTCGTTAACAGCCCTCAGTAAACGGGAGTCTAAGTAAAACATTAGACGAGCAAAACATACTGGCTACCTGACGTTACCCTTGCCGTTGGGTAGAAGACGTCGAAAAGAAAACAGCCATGCCTAATCGCATCAGATAACGCGGCAACACAGTCGGTGGCTTAGTTTGTAGCGTACGGGGTACCGGTACAATTGGGGCAGTTGAATTAAGTTTTATGGTCAGTAATTAATTTGGCTATGCTAGGTGGTTAGCTCAAGAAGAACACCAGCTAGCAAACGAGCTAACACTTCGCACAGCTAATGCAAATGTCGCATAAACGGCAAGTTAAGCTAGAAGTTGCAAAAATGATTTTTTTTCCTCCCAGCCAAAACTACTTATCTGTCAGTTACGTTACTTTGACATCAACCCCGATCCAGCAATAAAAATCAGTTGTGGCAAGAACAAACTGTGATCAAAAATACATGTTGTCAGGTTAGCCTGTAAGCTAGTTCATGGTCGCCGCTCTTAGATTGCTAACCTAACCAGCGACTTGGTTCCACTGACTTGTCGACACTGCAAGTCAACGCAACCGCAAATAAACTCCCACACTATTCTGCTATAACACTAAACTACACCAGCAACAGAAAGTAATCTGCGTTGGCTCACTATTTGGAGACTAGACAAGGTTATTTAGTAGCTAACTGATTGCTATGTTAGCACAACAACCAACCCCCCTCATCACTACAGACTCTCCGGCTAGCCAGCTAACACCACTTTAACTTACCTCGGGGAACCGCCACCAGCAACAACTTGACCCACCAGTGGAAGGGATCTCGACCAACACGCCGCTACTCGTGCATTCACCCGACGGTGGAAAAAAACGAAGTTTTAAGAAGTAGCCGTAATTGGAAATGTGGAAAATCAAACTGGCCGTAGTGGCTACGTCGCTAACAACAGTGTGTGTGTGAAGCGGTGTTCCTTGAACATAGAGGTGTGTCTATTGGGAAGGGCGGGCTGGTCTCCTCCCAGTTTGAACCGGGATTGGTCAGCACTACAGAATGAAAACAAATACAGTTAAGGCTGTGGGCCAGGCCTGTACCATACCTTTGGTTAAAGGCGTCTATGGTCATGCCAAGTGCAGGGTCATCAGCATGCCATGGAAGGAATTACGTGTACGGCACAATATACTGAATTCAACAGATAAACTCAGTAACTTTCTTGTCAGTTACAATGACTAACTACACAGTTAGTGCATTTAATAAGTATTTATTTGCACTGATATTTAGGCTTGTATATGTATTATTCTACAACTGATTCTGATATGATGACACCACACATGTGTTGATAAAATAAGATATGGCTAGTAAGTGTACCTTAGAGCTAAATAATTAAATTGCACACACTGATCTCCAAGGCTGAGGACATATTTACATACTCACAATTAAAATACCTGTATAACCCTCCTTCTTGCTGTTCTCTGCCTCATTGTTAAAACCACCCTGGAGATTTTTCTAATACCACTGATCTTATTATTAGACCTAGGACTTGGATTAGTGCTCCTAGAAAAAAATATTTTTCTATTTTTCTTTGGCATCAGTAGAGATTGATTAAGGGGGAAAAAAGTGGCTTCTTTTCACAAAATCTCCTACAACAGCTAGGAAATCGATCCAATACCAGTACAACTTTCATCAAATAATAATTCATGCTTTATTCATATTGGCCTTTGCAAACAAACACAGTTGAAGGGCCTTATAAGAGATTAATAAAATAGAACTGTAAAAAGGAAAACTTATTAGAAACAGATCAAAGCGGTTAATAATAATAACTACTTAGCAAGATATTTATGTTATTCTAAAAACAATACACATACAATTTTAATTTTTATATCTGAAGTAAAGATGGATACACTTTAGACAATGATAAGCTCAAGTTCTTTTTCTTAAACAGGTTTTTGTTGGACTATGAAAAAAATACATAAAGTAGATCTTAAAGTGCCAGTTAACCAGAATTTTAAAAGTTTTACTCATGGTGAAGAAGACATTTTATCCACAATGGTCCTGATTTGTAAAACAAACAAATTGCTGTGTCGATGAAGGTCATATAAATCCACCATTTTACTAGTAAAGTGTAATACAGCAGTTTAACATTTTTAATATTGCATCCTAAGTATTTCTTACCATCTTATAACTATGAAAGGGATAGAGGAATTAAGAAAATTCTATGCAATTCTATTTCTTTTCCCTTTGACAGTATTTTGTGTGATCTTACTTTAATGTGGGAATCTGAAACAGCTCAAAATACACACTGGAATCATTTGTGTGATTCTATCTCTAAATGTCCAAAGGAAACGAATGAGGTGCTCCCTAAGGTGACAGATAACTCCAGATGCAGGATCAGCAAAGGAGCATTTTCTGAAGAAATATGCTGAAAGTTGTCAAAATCACTCCTGTTGCCAGAGATGAGGCCTGATATGGAGCTGCAGTGGAAGAGAGATGAGGTCAGTGAGTTAAGTTTACAGTTAACACTGTGCACTTATTAACATTTAAACCTTAAAAGCAAGATTATATAATTGAATATGGTAATATTTTACACATTTGCCTAACAAGTGAAAGATCACCAGTTTGACACTGGGAAGGGATACAAATCTCTTTGGGACTCCTTTAAGAAGGTAGAGAGGGGCGGCTCAATCAAAAATATTGATAGTATCGATTCCAACACCTGTATCGGTGTAAGGTTGACACTAGTGTGATAGGATCGATACTTTGTTTCTATCCTTCAAGTTCAGTATGCAGTCCACTGAACTGTTTTATGGAAATGAAAAAATGTACATCAAACATGCACTATGAAAAACTTTAAAATCTATTTATGTTGACTCTCACACTTTTTTTATTTAGAGCCTGTAGCACATTTAAACAACAGAAGTTGACCCAAAGTACTTCAGACACAGGAACATTTACATTTTCTTAATTAAATTTATTAAAAACGATGGAAATGTTAAAAGTTGACCAACGCTTAATTAAATGTATAATTTGCATAGCCTGTAAAGCACTTTTGTCATCTTTGACTTGAGTGTGACCTACATGTTTTCATTTGCTTATATTTAGGCACCTGGCCAGGAATGAATAAGCCAGTGGCCCTGAAATAAGACACTGCTCATTACTTTCCTGAAAATCAAAACCACTGTTGCAGGAAACCTAAAAGGTTAAAACTGACTTTTATTGTCATTAATATTGTCTTTTACATTTTAGTGAATTAATGTTTAAAAACAGAGGAGAGGTTAAGTCTTGTTTAAAATAAATTGTCTTACCACTTCCTGCGGTAGTAGTTGCAGCTGTAACAGCTGGAGTTGCTGATGTACTTGCAGTATTGGTTGTGATACTGGTTGCAGTAGTTGCAGCTGTAACAGCCGGAGTTGCTGATGTACTTGCAGTATTGGTTGTGATACTGGTTGCAGTAGTTGCAGCTGTAACAGCCGGAGTTGCTGATGTACTTGCAGTATTGGTTGTGATACTGGTTGCAGTAGTTGCAGCTGTAACAGCTGGAGTTGCTGATGTACTTGCAGTATTGGTTGTGATACTGGTTGCAGTAGTTGCAGCTGTAACAGCTGGAGTTGCTGATGTACTTGCAGTATTGGCTGTACGAGTAGTTGCAGCTGTGGCTGTAGTAGCGGTTGTTACATTAGTACTTGTTGTATTTGCTGCGGTTGTTGTGTTTGCCACGGCTGTTGTGGTTGGAGCAGGAGTGGTGAGCACAAGGCTCACAGGTCCTGATTTGACTGTGTAGCTGCTGGTGAACACACTGCCAACCAGGGTGCTCTGACTCCTGGAGCTGGTACATAGATTTGGGCACAACAGAGAGGGCATGGTGGTAATGCACAGATTGACTGTGCACTGGACATACAGCTGTAAACACAAAAAGCTACACTCAGCAGTGTTCAGATTAAAGTATTTCACACTATCGCCACATAGAGCACTACAGCTGTTTACGAAGCATTAATACTGGAACAATTCTAAAGCACAATCAAGACAAATGCTCAGAACAAGTCAGCCACCACACATGATGTGTGCAGTGGTCAGTACCTTTCCATAGCATGCTAGCATGATAGCACTTACTGATTAGTAAAATTAATTTAAAATCTGCAATTTGCTTTAGAGGTATTTGGTAACTAATCAACATATTGTTCAAGCATTGAGCAGATGATGGTGCTAGCTACATGAAACAAAGTCTCATGGAAATCAGTTTAAATGTTTCTGTTTGGCCCAGTGGGATAGAACCAGCTACACCACCATTTAATTTCTATTTATTTATTTGTTTATTTTGCATCTGAGAATGTAATAAATTTAAAAAAGCGGAAAACAGCAGATGTGCAACTGAACAGGAGAAAAATTGTAGGGATTTCCCTAAAACTGGCTTCCAAACTAAAAACATCAACTTTAATTTAAAACATAAATAAGGTAAAACATACATAAAAATACATCGTAATTTTAATTTAAACACAATGTTTTTTGGAAAGCTTGTAAAATTCATTTTTCAAATGTTAGAACTGTTAATTAAGTAAACAGTTATTATGAGTGACTCCCATGGCTACAACATGTTTGAAAAAAACTCACAGGGGCTTGCATCACTTCTACAGTCAATGCTTTTAAGGAGCACCTCATTTGTCAACTTCCCTCTTGACCATCACAAATTTGTTTGAAAACAAAACTGAGGGCAAAAATACATTCTTAATAGGAATCACGAAAAACATCATGCCACTATTGCTCTCAGATAAGTATTTGAAGGGAAAACACCAGGGCTGTTTTAAACGTTTTTCTACCACCGTTTTTGTGAAGGCCCCTTTTTAAAATTCAATTATCTAGAAAACTACTTGAGCTAGATCCTTTCACCTGACTTGAACTGCATTAAATAATATCATCCTCCTTGTATCTGACTAGTTGTAAACAAAATATCACCCCCTGCGTACAAAACGGTGGTTTCTGCTGGAATACAAATCAGCTGTCGGAGATCCGACATCCAAATATTTAAGGGACTTCGAGCATCCTTCATGCTCTCCTAACTTGAGCTGCGCTCCTAAGTATTCTTAGAGACAGAAATAGTGAAAAAAGCTAACTCAAGTAGTTTTTAGAAAATTGTCTAAAACAGCCTGTCCTACAGCCACAGTAATGCTGAAATTTTGCATGATGCCTTTTAAGAAACGTATCTTTAACATTGATTTGATGAATTGACATTGAATGACCCTGAATACTTTTTGTATTTTGCTGGTCAAAATGATTTCTTTCTCAGTTTCAACTTTTATTTGAAACAAGCCTTTGGTACACAGAAAGAGTACAGCAAAGTGACACTTATGCTTATGTGTGTGTTATATGACATCACTTACAGTTGTTCCATTGATCTGTATTGTACTCAAATCAAGGCGGTAAACCCTGGAATTATTTTGGGTAGTAATAACCTCTAAGGTGTTGCTGGATGTCAAGCACCTGAAAAAGAGAAATGCGACTGTTATTTCAGTTTGTATGATATGCTTCATGTACTGAAAACAACATTTCTTTGAGAAGATTTTCTAAGAGCATCTGTCCTCTCCAAAGTGGTAACTTTGAAAAAATGACAGGACACAAGCTGAATATTACTGACCCTTGTTTTAGAATAGGACGGCTTATTGCAAAGTCCTCAGTCTCAGACTCGATGCATTCGTTTACTATCATCTCGGCTCGAACCACACTGCAATTGGACCTGACGTAGAGGTCCAGTTGTTTGATCCTGGATCCACTTTCTTCACTTCCTGTTTCCGAGTCAACAGCTCTACGCACTCTTTGTGGTGAGTTGAAGTTAGAGCGAAACGTGGGATTTCTGGTGAATTGTGCCAGGGGCCCTGTTCCTGGGAGGTAAAATTCAATCCAAACACGAAACGCACCAAAGGTCTCTCTCTCTGTGGGTAACTCAATTAAAGCGTTTGGGCCCTTGACCTGGACTCCTGGGATGCGGCAGGCCAAAGGCAGGATAAGTAAGGGCTGGCGGCTAATCATAGAGTAGGGACGCACGGTTTTCAAGGTGTTGGTGTAAACCAGCTCTGGGCCCGAGTGCTGGGAAAAATTGAGAATGAGAAAAGAGAAAATGAAAAATCCAAACAAATAATCTATCACTGCAAAATATCTCATCGTTTGAGAAATAATTTTTAATATAAGGCCAGAAAATCTATTTTGAATAAAAGGTTTCCAATAAGTTTCATCTTCTGTGTAACCAGATGACAGAGCTTCAGATAAGGGAAATTCTTTTTTTAAGAAAAGACAGATAAGTTAAACTCTTGGTCTACTGCAGGTGACTCTGTGACACTGCTCGCTGGAAAGTTTATTTTAACACCTCAGTTTTTACATATCGTCTCCCTCCTTTATAGCCTGAAGCAAACATGAGAAGGATTTCTCTTATTCTCTGACGACTACTTAATTAAACTTTACAGCCTTCTTTTTTTATCCCACTATAATTTCACTGAACAGCATTATCCAGCCTTACAGCACTAATATTACACAGCATGGATGTGTCTTGATAGATGGAGGCAAATTCTTTTTCTTTTAGCTGAACAGAGGTCAAGTCCAGTAGGCAATATATATTAGGCTAGAGGACATTTATGTGTGCTGAAAGAGCAATCTGCTGGGGGTTAAAGCTACATTACGCTGGAATTGTTACTGAATGATATGACTGTTTAATGTCTTACATTTGATTCAGTCCACACGGAGGTACAATCACAAGGCTGCAGCCTGTTTGAGCCTAAATCTCTGAACTCTTCTTACAAGCTTGACCCAGAGTGAACATTCTCAGAGCTGACTAAGCCAATTCAGCTAAGCTTTATTTCACCATTTTGATATTCATCAACTCATAATTCATAGTTATTGATTTGTTACTTAGTTAAAACTGCTTTCTAAAGACTCCTGAAACACATATATACAAGGAGAAAGGAAACCACATGGTGTCAGCAAAGACAAGAGTTTCAGTTTACGTTAAGCTGCTCTTTAAATACTGCTGTGATTCCTTTCTTGAATAAAAGCCTTTCATGTTAAAATAAAGGAAGAAAGCCACAGCTACCAAAAAAGGAAAGGAAGACATAATTGCGTAGTATTTTACCACAGTCTTTGTGCCACAGCCGTCCAAGGAGATGGTTGCAGTCACATGTGTGTTGTTGTAGTTGACGGGGCAGGTGGGGCTGTTGAGCTGGAGTTCGTCAAGGTTGATGTTTGTGAGCGAGGTGATGGGGAGCACCAGAGTCATCTCTGTCTTCTCACACTTCAGTTCTGACCAGGAGCAGAAGGTTAATTATTGATAATAACTCACGCAACCACACTTATCACACTCGAAATCACCTGAATCTCACACACAAGACCTGAATTTCTACCTGTTCCAGCAGGTAATGTTCTGGTTTCCCCTGAAAAAGTTTGAGAAGGAACACGTAAGCAGTGAGTATTTTCAGATAAAACCCTGCTGTAAAGAAAGAAGTTGTTTTGCCAGATATTTCTAAGCAAGCTCTTACTTTGGTATAGCCACACACATCTTGGCTCCGACTGTAATCTGACAGGATAAAACATTCAGATCAGACAGGTTCATCTGAAGCACATATATGCAAATGTATAAATACAGGTTTAATAAAGCATCAGCTGACCTCTTGGTATTTGCAGCAAAGCAGATGGGCAACAGATGAGTCAGGTTGTTTTCAGAGCGGATCCAGGCCATGGCCATAGTGGCCAGGGGGCCGACTGATGTGAAGCCAGTCCTGTAGAGGTCAGGGGGCCCAACCACGGCAAACTCTAAAACACTGTAAATATTGAGAGAAACCTTTAATAATGTTTGATTCACCTAAAAATACTTCACACCTCTCACACTTCTTGCAAAGCCACACAGGCACACTCAAAAAATAATTCTTCACCCTCGCAACCCTCAATAAACAGGAAGGAATTTTTTTTTTTTTAGTAAAATGCAACGGAAATATATAAAATTAAATGTAAGAAAATCCACTTGGTATAAATAGAATATATACCAACTGAATGAATTTCATTTGACCAAACCATTATATTAACATTTTACATTGTACTTATGTGATAAAATTACATGGAAAATCTAAATGAAATCAAATGAGTTTAAATGAAATCATTTTATTTTATTTTAGTCTAAAGCACTTTGGTTTTACATGTACTATATAAAATGTGCTTACTTGACACACACACACGCTACCGTTTTCAGTCCCCTGTTGTAATTCTTTAAAACAGAGGTCTGCTTTTCAATATGCAGACTGGGTTTTTTTTTTTTGCACAACAAGTCAGCTTTATTTGTATAGCATGTTTAAAAGACATCAAGTGTTGGCCAAAGTGCTGAACAGAGGGGTAATGTAATCAAATAAAAGAAAAAATTCAAATAAATGAGGTAAAAAAGATTACAAAACATCCATATATATGGTCAAAGGAGCTTGCAAAGAAAAGCGTCTGGACTTCTTTAAGTTGCTTGAAGACGTTTCACCTCTCATCCGAGAAGCTTCTTCAAATTTAATCTGGGACTCCCCGCCAGAGTCCCAGATTAAATCTGAAGAAGCTTCTCGGATGAGAGGTGAAACGTCTTCAAGCAACTTAAAGAAGTCCAGACGCTTTTCTTTGCAAGCTCCTTTGACTACGATGACCTGGATGACTGAGAACCTTCACAGACATCCATATATATGCACACACAAGCAGACTCTTATATAACTTTTCTATACAAGTATATTTGTACATGTACATATGTACATACTAGGGGTGCAACGATACTCGTATCGATATCGAACCGTTCAATACAGTGCTTTCGGTTCGGTACGCATATGTATCGAACGATACAACATTTTTAATTTATTTTATCAACTTTCTATCTGACGATGCTGTCTGTGTTGAGCGCTCAGTGGATCTGCGCTCGACAGTGCAGCCTAGGCGGAGTAGTCGAACACAGATTCACTGAGCGCAGGGCAAGCTAGCTAGACAGAAGTTAAGCTCGTTGCAACATGGCAAATTGAACCTCCCCCACCCTGATTCAGATCTGGCGTTTGGAACTATTTTGGTTTTCATGTGACGTATGACCCTGAAGGTAAGCGTGTCATGGACAAAAGTAAAACAGTATGTTGGATGTGCCAGCAATGCTCAATTGGTGGGAACTAGTGTGTTAGTGCAGTTAGCTCGTTAATGTGTTGACGTCTTCCAGCCCCACTCATGAGGCGATCCGCGGTAGCTCGTTAACGGAGATTTCCCGTGTTGTGACCTTAACGTCATTTCAGATTAACGCTGACAGCACTAGTGGGAACACAACCAATATGACTGCACATTTACTCTGACATCATCCTAGTGCAAAGACAAGTGGAAGCAGACAAAAACAAGCACGCATGCTACAAACTTTACCCGAGTCATTTAGACAGCCGTTAGCACATGATTCTCCTTATGGGGACCTGATATGTTTAATATGCTGCTGAGAATATAGCCCAGAAGAAGCGTATAGTATAGCTTTTATTTTGGAAAGAGACATTTCTCCATAATAAACTCTCTTTTCCAAAGATGAGTGATTCCTCAATCAGATACAGGGCTCGCAAAATCGCTAGCCCGACGTCCTGGGGCTTTTTTCCAGTCGGGCTACCAAACTCTATCTCTGCCCTGCCCGTCGGCCTATCGTAGGAAGGAAAAATATATGTCAATGCTTTTGCATTCTTTCGGAAATGTAGCTGGGTAATTATGTCATTGGCATCGGCCACTGTCAATATGTGACATACTGAAATCGCGTTTGAATTTGCGCTTGTTTTTTGCTTTCACTTTGCAATCGCGTGAACTGTGTATAGAAAGCTACAGTACTGATTGGTGAGTGATGATAATTTGCGCACCAATTCCTCTGACATCGTCTTATCAATCGTTAGCTTACTATGCAAACATGACAAGTGAAATCTCCTGCAGCTTAAACATGTGAGAGGTTGATCGCGCAGAGAATCGCTGAGCGTTATGTTAGTGCGTGTGTAAAAGCAGCAAGATATATATTTTAGTTCTGCTGAGCCAAATAAGACAGGTCAGGGTGAAGAAGTGACAAAACGGAAAGGTTATGACAAATCAGACTATAAGGCAAAAAGAAAGTGCAGCTTTATGGTTTCATGGACAAAAGAATTTCTGTGGCTGCAATATGACGAGCTAAATAACCAGGGCTGCACATAAGTGGTCCGCAGGTGCGCATTCGCTGTCAAAATAAAAACCCGCACAAGATAAGAAGTTGCAACGCGTGTTTGCGTACATAAGATTTTAAGGAAGAGGACAGACATTTGTTTAGAACTCTTAAAGATGTCGAAGAAGCTCCTTTAAGCAATTACTGTGATGTTCCTCCACCTCCAAAGAAATGTCAGAAGGAGTCCGAACCACAAAAGAAGCGCGTATTCTCGGAAAAGTGGTTGCAGGAGGTGAGCTGGCTTCAAACAAATGATGAACGCACAGAGATGTGGTGCAGAATGTGCCGTGAAAATTTAATAAATGACAAATTAATAAAAAGGCATGAACATTTTTTTTGTATCGAAAAAATATCGAACCGTGACACCAAAGTATCGAACCGAACCGAACCGTGAATTTTGTTGTATCGTTGCACCCCTAGTACATACCTATACATGCATATGCAGCAAAAATGCAGCAACAGCAACAGAAAATAAAAGAATAAACCATGTTGGGATGTTTAAAAAGCAGTGGGAGGGATGGCAAAGGAAGAGCCACCAGGACTCACCTCTCCTCCTCCGACCTATAGTCAGTGTTGATTTTCTCCTCCTGGTACGGCAGAACAAACAGTACAGAGTCATCTTTCGGGGTCCTGTCTATGGCCACTGGTTCATCAGAGCACCTAAAATATGACTCTTCCACTGGAAAGACAAAATGAAACCATTTATTACATTATGCTATAAGTTATTATTAATCTGGTAAAATTATTATTTTCATTTTGGCAGATGATGAGAGAAAGCGCAATTATTATTCTCTATACTTGAACCAAAATGTCATCTAAGCGATTGTCAGCCTCACCAGTTAGAGAGAGATGGACAGGGACAGAGCTGAGGGGCAGATCTGTGGCATGGTTTACTCTGGGCGAAGGAATCAGGTCCTCCACCATCAGGTAAATAAAATACTGTCCTGCAGGTGCCTGTCCAGTGAAGGACAAAATGCATTTCTCCTGGTAAAAGAATGAAACAATGTCAACAACAGAGATGAACAAGTTCCACAATGGTATGTGTGGGCAATGTTTGACTGTAAATGACATCAATACAAGGCAAAACAAACAAACAACAAAAAAAACTGAGTGGTTAAACTTGTTTCCAGACTGTATGCAAATGATATTAATGGTGGCTTTTAAGCACCATTGTATAATTAAGTATAATTATAATTAAGTATAATTTACTTTGGAAACTATTTGACTGATCAAAGACCAAAGAGAATTCAGTTGCATTTCCAAAATTAACTGGAATGTGATTACTGGAAATATTTTATTACTGTGTTTAAATTTTAAGCTACTTTATACTTTTATGCTCTACGTCACTGTCATAGTTACATGTTTTGTTCTTTCACTGTGTACACTGTGCTTTTGTCATTTCAGTCTAACACTTCCTGCTGTTTACTTTCCCCTTGCCAGTATGTGACCTACAGCTCCTCCCAGCTCACCTGCAACCTCTTTGTCTAGCCTTTCTTTTTTCACCATAGCTGAGATTTGCCTTTTTCCCCTTTTTTGGGGGGTTTTCTTCACAAATTTAAGACACACCATTCACCACAGCAGGTATTTCCACATGTTTCATTTGGCAGAGTTTTACGCCAGATTTCTGTCCTGATGAAACCCCAAAGATGGAGTGGGTTGGGTGTTGGTTGGTGCTGAACATATTTAAATATTTATGTTAGTCTAATCCACACTTATGTTTAATTGTAATCATCTTTAAAATAGTAAAATATGTTTTTAATTAAGAATAAAATAGATTTTAGGGCCTACAATAATAAAGCCTCGAACTCGTGAAATACAACTCACCCCATCCAGCTCTATGAAAGAGTGCTGGGTGCAGCTGACACACTCTCCCTTGTCAGAACTGGCAAATCGACATCGAACCTTGTCCCCATCCAAGTCTTTCACTGACAGATGGATGTCATGAGGACAGTTCACACGGGCCCTGTTCTCACAGAACAAGAAATATTGGTGGCATGCAGACAAAGAGATAATCAGCTTCTTGAATCATAAATCACAACAAGAGAGAAAACAAAAATGAAAGTGGATTTGGTGCAGTCTGTACAGCTGAAGGGCAAGGCATCACTCTGAAGAAGTCTTTGAGAAGCAAAGACTTTGGCTGACGTCAATAAGCTCTCAAAGTGCTGCCTCTTTGGTGATGCCTGTTTGGGCGGTGATCTTAAACTTGGCCTCCAGCAACAGCTGGCTTTTGGAGCTGAAAAAGCCACTGCGAGTGGTGAGCATGAGTAACAGATAGACAAATCAGCGGAAACTGATCGCATAAACCTGCAGACTCAGGCTTCACTCTGATTTCACATGGACTTTTTAACAACAAAAAAAAGATTACACTCAGATTTAAATCATCCGAATAACCAAGTGAAATTTTAAAAATCTATTTCATGTAAAATCTTATATGGATCTTTGTTCAGATATATGTAGCTTATATCTCTTTATGACAGCTTAAATGTCCTTAATTTAATTAACACAAATTCAGCTCATGTCTGAATACAGGAGTCGGGAGGAAGGAGAGCAGAGAGTAGTTGTTTACGCTACCTTAGTGGAGGAGGGAGAGCCACAAAAGCAGGGTGGTTGAGTCTCCCGCTGTTTGCCCGGATCACTGGTCCTGCATTTATAGACACAAAAAATTCTGTTCTGGACCTAAAACAGTAAAAAAAAAAACCTGTATTAATGGCTTCTTCCTTTAATTTAACAAATAACATCATTGATCTTGTCACAGATAGTAAATACAATGCTTCATAGCAAACGGTTTGATTCGCACAGGACTGAAGAATCATAAGTCAGTTTGTTTGGGCTCCAGACTGCTTGAAATAGTCAATTTTAAATGCTTTTGTGTACTCTTAGCTCTTTATGATTTCAGATGTTGTGGGATATCACTAATGTGGTTATTTCAAGCACAAACCTCTCGCTGGGACCATAGAAGCCCCAGCTTCGCCCATTCTTTGTTGCGAGGGGCAACAAATCAGAAAAAACTCTGAATTATGCAAAGCTGATCTAGTAGAACAAAAAAATAAATACAAATAAAAGTCCTCCATAGTTGTCTAAGAAACAAAACAAAACAATGTCACTTGGAATAATCTCAGAGTTATTTCCAAATAGACTGCGCAAAGTTCTTTTAAAAAGGTGAAAAATGTAAAAATTAATATACAAAATTTAGCATGTCTGAGGTCAAGGGTATTCGCATTGTAGGTCTCATACCCTAAACTGATGGTAGCTCTGTAGTCACTGGGGACAGTTTTCTGCCACTGGCGGACACACCAGTCAGAGGGTTTGGTCCCAGTGAAAGGTAACGGGGTGGTGTGGACTAGACAGTCCTCTCCTGGAGCACAGAGTCCAGACAAAGACGGACAAGGACTAGGAGCAATGACAGTGAAATGAGCCCGCACCTGCAAGAAGTAAAGAGACAAACTCCCTCATGTCTGCACTAAACAAACATTACAAACATTTCCGTGTAGTTCATCAGGCACCAAATATCAATCTGAGACCCACACAGCTAGTATGTTGACTATTAATTGACAGTTATTAGTAAGCGTAATTTCCTACCTTTTGGGATAAATAAAGTATTTGCTACTTTTATTTTACCCACTAATGTTGAGTATTAGTAGGATGCTACACTGCTATTCCCATCAACTGAATGAAACAACTAAAAATAACTGAATTTGGGTTGAAGCACTAATTTATGGGATGTTTGTGGCCCAGTGTGATGTAACAATGGGAGACAACAACTATGAAAAAAACAACAATATCAACATTATCCTTAGTTCAGCTATTAAATCTATATGAAAGTAAGGGTTCGTTTTTGAGGATAGATGGAGCCATGAGTAATTAAGACGTGCACAGCTGACAGGACTGCATAGAAGAATGCCCAACTTGATTACAACAGACCTAACACACTACACCAGTGGTTCCCAAACTTTTTTTGCTGGGCCCCCCTTGTTTTACAAGAAAAATGTTCGCGCCCCCCCTCACGCGCGCGCATGCGCGCGCACGCACGCACGAACACATCCTCCAACCACACACACCCATATTTTGCTCCATTGCGGTTTATTTCACACCTCAAACATTTAGTAAACAATTAAGCAAATAATTACAAGTAATCTGCAATAAATTACAGGTAGTAAGAAAATAAACTACTAACTCTTTTACGCTATGTCCACACCTACACGGGTATTTTTGAAAACGCAGCTGTTTCGTCCACACGTAAACGGCGTTTCGAATCACCGAGAATGGAGATTTTTTAAAACTCCTTTTTTGCGTTTACTGGACGAGGAATACAGAGTTCGTCATGCAATGTCAAAGGTATGTGCCTTTTTTCACGTCACGCTGTGTGCACGTTATTGTTTACATGAGATGAATTGCAGAATGGCAGGTAGAGACGAAATACTGTTAATCTGACTGTCTGCAGGTTTTACAGGCTTACATATACATGCAGTTACTGTCCCTCCATTTACAAAGGCAGAGGCGTCACGGTGTAATTATTTTACATGTAGTTGTTTTTTTCTGTGTAATAATATTCAACATTGCTATCAATACATTTTTCAAAAAATCCCTCTGCAAAATGGGTTCAAAAACATAAACAGCTGTTGGACGCTGTTTGTCCGTGATTTGAACCGGGGAACAAATCATGGCAGGATCAGCCTGATGTTATTTGTATCCCACTGTAACTTTACTGTATAAAGAGCAAACATCTCCAACATGTCAGGAGTAGTTAGTCATTACAACAAGTGTTTGTGAACTACAAATCAAGAATGTGGGATACTGTTTGTCCGTGATTTAAACAGCCCAGCGCTGCTCCCAACAAAGGGAAAACCAATCCTGCAGGGAGACCTACCTCTGCACTTGTGCAGGTGAAACCAAAGGGAAGATGTGCTTCACCATATTTTCTAGTCTTTGGCTTAGAATGAAGTTGGTTTGGAAACATATTCAGCTATGCTTCATCTCCTGCTTTGCCTTTGTGTGGGCGCCCGTGCTAGCAGTGTCCAAGCGTTGTTTTTTTTTTTTTTCCCTTTTCATGCCGCGCCCCCCCTGCAATGGCTCTGCGCCCCCCCTAGGGGGCGGGCCCCACACTTTGGGAACGTCTGCACTACACAATGACTGACACTGAATTTGTTTTGTAGAATTAAAAGAATCAATTATTTGCACACATAAGTAAGTAGCAACTAAAATAAAGAAAGAAGGGGAAGGGTTTAGGTTGAAGCATGTCAATTTTAATGTTTTTTTGTTCTTGCAGTGAATCCTGAAACGTTTTAACTAATTGAGTGGTAAACACGTTCATTAGGATATTTCAAGGAAAGTATAATTTTAGTAAAGTAAAATTATAGAAGCACAGTTTTGATAAATAATTCTAATAAATAATAATGCTGAGGCATAAAATAATATGGTTTATGAATCATGGAAAATGTCTTTTATTAGTTTCCTGCTATAATTTAGAGTTTATGAAAATCTCAACACACGACTAAAATGTGATAGTAAAAATGTATAATTAGGAACAGCTGAGAGTGGGGAGATCTTGGTTTTTAGGACTCTGAAAAAAAAAATTAAAGAGGGAAAACGGTACTCACTGTTTTTCCTCCATCACTGTCCAGGGGCACAACATGCACAGTCAGGCCAAGAGAAGAGGCGTCAGAGGCCAAGCCCAGCATCAACAGAGCCAGGCCCAGCAATAACATATGCATCTTGAATCTGTCCAGCATGTCAGCTTCTCAGGCAAGGAGCGAGTCTGAACCTTTGGAAAATACAAAGACAGGAAGGTGAAGTAGTCAAGAGTCAGAGCACTAACTCACTTTTCATTAGCCGCAACACCCCCCCGCCCTGAATCCTGTTTTATCTACACTACACGTCAAGTAAATTTGACTTTTAAAGTCAATTCAACACTGATCCCGCATTGTCTTTCTGAAACAAGGCTGTCGTTATATATCTGACAGGATAGTGAGAGATGATACTACGGAATCTCTCACTATATTATTTATGATTTAATAATGATATTGTAACTGGCGGCTCTGCAATTCAAGGTGTGTAATACCACATTATAAAAGTTTGACAGGTTGAAGAGTGAAACATCAACCTCGTATCAAAACTCACTTGAATAGAAACCATTTTGTCAGTCACAAATTAGAAAACACCTGCAGTTTTTGTGGAATAATTATGATCTTAAGTGCCATCAAAATGAAAAGACCGTGACATACCTGCTGTTTCTGCACTTGGGAATCCCCCACCAATCACAATAAGTAATCCTCAGAGAGGGGTACAAGAACCTGAGGACAACAGCAAACAACCTCTGGAAATCATAAATGACAACCCGATAGATCAATCAATCAATCAATCAATCAATCAATCAAATAAATAAATACAATGGAAAAAAGGAACAAATTTTAAATTCTTAGGTTCCACCCATCATAGCAGAATAAATCTTCTTAACACTGAAAAGTGTGGCAACAGTATAAAACAGCCAGCAAACATATGCCCACCATGTGCAAAACCCTAAATAAGAATGGTGGGACAAAATGAAAGAATTAAGTAATAAAAAATGACTTGTATCGATACAAAAATGCAAAACACGATGTCTGGATGTAAAACAGTACTACAGATTCACATCAAAAACTCTTTCCTGACATGAAACATGGTTGGTGGGAGCAGCATGGTTTGGCGGTGTTTTTAATACATGAATTGTTAATAAGAACCTAAAGCTGGAGGCTCAAAGGCAGCGGTGTCATCTCTTAAGCAGCAATACCTGCAGGCAGTGGCCACGGAGGGGAAAGTGGCTGGTACTGACTTGCGTTATTTAGCTTTTTTTCTGAGCTTCACTAATGTTCTAATGACAGGAGGTTTTTTTTAATTTTTTATTTGTTTGTGATGTCTGTGTGCAAAGTGGGGCATTGCTTTTGTACTTAAAAGTCCATGGTGTGATAAAAATCTGTTCTGGAGAAATAGTTCAACATATTATGGTGTATATCTTTATTTCCATTCTTTTAAAAGGCTCTGTGACAGATTTTCTAGTTTTAGAATCTAAATCAGAGACGTCAACTCATCTTACATCATGGACCACATAGAGCCCAGTTTCATTCAAAGTGGGCCCGACCAGTAAAGCTATTGCCTATCAATAAACAGTTTTCTTGTTTTTAAAGTTTCTTTTATTTCCAGGATAAAGATTAAGCTACACATTTAAACCCTGAGGTATCTTCAGAAAATCTTTTTTAAAGATGCATCTCAGTTTTTCCAATATGTGAAGAAATGCTGCTGACTACAAAGAAAGCCATCAGTAGTAATATTAATTAACTATTAACTAATATTTTCATACTTTGGTGCTTGAGAGGGTTATTTGTCAGTAAGAAGGGAAAACTAATGAGAAAACACACAAAAGTCCAAAAATGTATGCTCTTCTTTTTAGTCCACATATATCCAGTGAGCTGGATCCATGTTTGTCAAAGATATCGTGAGGCAAACTGACTTGGAAAAAAAAGAACTGATTTTTATACTGACAGGTGTATGTAATGAAAACATAAGACATTACAATCAACTTAAATCTTGTGTCCCGTGGAAAATATTTAGGTCTTTTCCAGTCAAACTTGTCCAGGTAGTGAACTGCACTATGCAACTGCTTTGAGACATGGCAGCAGACTATAATGTGCTACACCGGCTAAATATACATTTCTCTGAGCACCTCTACATAAAGTTTACACAATGAGAAGCCAAAGTTCTTGGGCTAGCCAAGTCAAAAGACACTGGAGAACCTTTAAAAGATCTGAGTGTATCTGAGCCTGTATGTATGCTCTTCACAGTGTTGATGACAGAAAATCCAAAATCAATTAAAACTTTTACATCCAATTACTGTTTTTTAAAGTGAAATTAAATGTAACCTGTACAATCCTGGGAAACAAAAACTTAACTAAAAGCCCAAATAACCATGACATTCATGCCCATGCTGAATGTAGGTAAACTTCTGAACTGTATGCTGTTAAAAAGTATCAGGTTTCTAAATGTTGGTGAATAACAAATGAAACTCCAGTCACAGGCCAGAATTACTCAGGCAGCTCTGCCCTGAAACCTCCACAGAATAAAAGCCAGATATAGAAAACGCGCACACTCTGAAATAAAAATGTCAGACAAGGAAGATATATTTTTACCGTAATCAGTCGTCAGTTCTTCATTTTCCAAAGTCCAACTTAGGAGCTTACAGCCTCCACTCTCTTTCTATACAGTCTTGAGCGCTGAGATGCAAGCAAACTAAATTTGAGCGACGACAGAATGAAGTTGAACTGGTTCAACCAGAGCTTCTAAAGAACATGAAAATTACCGCATGCCAAGAGAAGCGTAACTGAAGTGACCAAGCTCTGATTATTGTGCATTGCATGAGGTACGCCTTCCCCGTATATATGACACCTTCTGCAGTCTTTTATATTAAAGACAGCAAGAGAAAAACCAAAAAGAAAAAAAAAAAAAACAAACACACAAAATAACACAACTCTGAAGACTGAGATGCTTTTTTATTGAAAGATCAAATATTAGGAGGAATGATTGGTAGAAATGTAATTGTTACATGGTCATGGGCAAAAAATAAAATTAGTACCAAAATTGTGGTCCTGTCTTGCCAAAAAACCCCAAACAAACAAACAAAAAAAAAAAGCATCCATGTTCCCTTCTAGTAGTCACATGACATCATTCACAGAGACTTGGTTAAGCCTCATAACATCTTTTCAATGAAGCGGTTTATTTTTTCCTTTCAGGTAAAAATTTCTGTTAATAATCAGACAATTTTATAAACAAGCTTGTTGGTCAGTACCAGCCCACGAGAGGACAGGTTTTCATTTGGGAGAAGGATCCCTGGAGTTTGATCAGATGAGGAGGGGAAGGCCCACCGTTGCTTTGGATCTTTTAAGAAGGAGTTAACCTTCTTAACTGCCTTGGTCCCCAATTCCGCATACCTCTTGTCACAGGGCAAGAGACACCACATGTGTTTCAATTACTGCCCGTTCTTCACACTCAGAATTTTCTCCTTCAGAGAGGAAAAAAAACAAAATAAAATAGTATCAAGAAAAAGGATAACTTGGAGATAGCTTAGGCAGACAGCATAATGCATGTGTAATATTTATTTGTTTAATCAAACAAGCTTACTTTGATCATGGTCTCCAGCTTCACAGCGTCAGCAGCAAACTTGCGGATGCCGTCAGACAGTTTCTCCACACCCATGCGGTCCTCGTTGTGCTCCCAGCGGAAAGTCTTCTCATCCAGGTGGACCTTCTCCAGATCACAGGCCTTGGCTGCAAAAATCAAAAACATCAGATTCAATGTGGCAGCAGAGAGAGGCTGCTTACAGATTTCAATCAAAAGCTGTCCTGATGCATCTAGAATACTCTTCTCTGCATTAGGAAAGTGTCCCTAGGTTTTGGGGAAACATAAACCAGAAAATAATTAAACAAGTCCTACTTGTACAGAGCAATAGAAAATATTTTTAACACAAAGCTTGTGCTTCTGACCTTTTAATCTGTTTTAAATGGTTAGGTGAAACTCTCCAGAAAAGATGGCATGTGTTGGCAGACTTGTGACTGGTCCAAAAAACCCCAAAGTGCATTTTTAGGTCTGTTTAGTTCTTAGATAAGGTGACTAGAGTTTAGTGGAATGTCACTAATGAGTGTGGTTCACAGAGCAAACACCCTTTCTGTTGACAAGCAAATGTCTTGTAATAACAAAAACATGTGTGCATGCAAATTAAACGGGTGTGAGAACCACATTGTTCTCATCAGTAGCACAGAATGTACTCTAGCCAGATTTTAATCCACCCTAACATAATTAACACACAACTGGCAAAATTACTTCAGAGAGCAATATTCTGCATCTTTTCAGTCAGAGAGCAGTACCTTTCTCCACACTGAGCATCTCCGTGACAGCACTGTGATCCTGGCTGAGCTCTGCCAGCAGACCGGGGGAGATTGTGAGCAGGTCACAGCCTGCAAGGGCTTTCACTTCCCCTGTGTTTCTAAAGGAGGCCCCCATCACAACAGTGCTATAGCCAAACTTCTTGTAGTAGTTGTAAATCTTGGTCACACTCACCACACCTGAGAAGAAGAAATACACAACCAAAGAAGAAGAGGTCACCAATTGATCAAGATACAACTGTTGTAGCAGTTTGATTTTTAAGGTAATGGTGTCAATCAATCCAGTTTTCAGTTACATGGCTGACTCATTATATTACACAATACACCTGCAACATCAGAAACTGTAATTACATTAATTAATTATCCCAGAGCAGAGGTGATCGATCCAAACATCAAATCACATTCTTTACCTCAGACAAGTAAGCTGTCACACAGTGTCACTGTAGAAGTTATAATTTAATCAATGTCTCATCCACTTACTAACACCTGTATAAATGCTTTTCCCTAACTGCATATCATCTGGCACTGCCACAAAGCTAAAGCAACACTGAGCACATGCATTATAATCGAGCTGCTGTGTCTCTGACCATTTTCTTCAGTAATTTGTAATCCACTTGCAGAAGCTTCAATGAAGTTTCATTTATTTTAATTACACCTCTTTTTAAACACATTATCTCTATTAGCTCTGTTTTTAAACTGTGAGAAAACAATTATGCAGAAGAAGGGATATGATGCACATCCACCCACAAAGCAAACCGTTCTCAGCTCATCTGACGAGCAGAGTTGTGATTAAACATTTCTTTTCACTGAATAGCTTCGTGATGCTGTTGTGGTTCTAACACAAGCAACCACAGAATGATACAGTCAATGGATAAAGTAAAACACAAGATTTACTGCAAGTCCGTTTTAGCCATGTGTATCGAATAAACTGGTGACTGACAATATCGTCTCATAACTGCAGTGTTTTTACCTGGATCTTCATGTGGCTCGTAGCTTTTGCGATCTGTATTCTCCTTATACCAGTCAAGGATGCGTCCAACGAAGGGTGATATAAGTGTTACCTTTGCTTCGGCACAGGCTACGGCCTGAGCGAAAGAGAACAGCAGCGTCATGTTGCAGTGAACACCATGCTTCTCCTCAAGCTCCCTGAACAAACAAGCAAAACAAACAATTTTTTTTTTTTTTTTAGAACACATTAATAACAGAAATAAGTTACACACAATGTTATACCAGCTCCCATTTCAAACATCTTCTCAAAGGGCCAAGCTCAAGATCATCATGAAAACACTAACAAGTTGTTCTTTAGCCCACTGACGTCTGAGGGGTTTCTTTCTTTCACTTTGTTTTCTAGCCTGTGGGTCGCACCAGATATGAGCAGCCATTTTGGCAGAGTAAAAGCTACATCATGTTCTTGTTTACAACAAAATGTGCTGATTTAACAGAAAATAGTGGTTGTTTGCTGGGTTTCACACTTGCTGAGTAGCTGTTATCGCACTCATGCTGCATGTGCTCCTGTTTGTGGGGAGAAGTAAACACAGACGTGACTGACCAGTGAAATACAGCAGCTGTGATTTTATGCGAACGTGTTTTGATGTTCCATTACATGTTTGCTATAATTCATTTAACAAATATTGGAAAGCAGAGCTTAATCTGAGGTCAGTTAAAGGGCTCATATATGTTGGGGTCTTTATCAGTAACAGGACTGAAAAAGAAAGCTGCTCCTTCTCTAGAAGACTTTATGCTTTCAAAATGAAATACACTCACACGTACGCAAGTGCAGCATCCGAGAGTATAGCACACTTCATACTCACTTCCCAGCTTGGATTCCTTCCCATGTTGATGACAGCTTGATGAGTACGCGTTCCTTGCTAATGCCTGCCTCTTCATAAAGTGCAATGAGCTTCAGGGCTTTTGCAACCATTTCATGTTTATCAAAAGACAACCTGTGACATAAATGAGAACCAACACAGCTGTTTGGCATTTTAAAATCTAAGAGCAAGTATTCTTTGCTTTAATTGTTTTGCGTCTGTGTTTCCTGTGACAACAAGTTAAATGGTAAACAGCTTTTAAGAGATTGCTATAAATGCCATCCTCTGTAGCTCAATCAGTTCACTATTCAGGTACTCCCCCCCCCATTGGTTTTACAGAGAACACATAAATGATAAGAGTTTGCTAAATCAATTTGTATTTCTCAGAGAAAGTTAATTAGCTTCTACCAGTTGTTTATTATCAATAACACAACTTAGCTGCTGGTTAAAAAACAACAACAAGAAAGTGGTTAAAATCTCCAATTTCAGGCTCTTAAATATTCCCCAATGCTCTGAATGACACTAATATATTAGGAAACACTTATGTGCTGCCCTCTAATAAAAGGTTTTTGTGCAAGAATGGCATCTTATCTGAAACTCCTCTGAAATTTGCCTTATTGCTTAAAGTTTCTCTTTGTCTACTGTGTAGATTTGAAAAGCTCAAGCCAGTAAACACTTCACATCTTGTGTCATTAATAGCACTTTGTTATAGGTTTGCATATACCTGGCATCCACTTCAGTTGAGACTCTGCCTGGGACCTTCTTGAGGATCTCAAGCCCAAAACTCACAAACAGCTTGTCCATGGTGTTTGCTATCTGCTCCTCTTCGGTTCTTAATGGAGACAGAGACAAAAAGGCTGACCATCTCCACGTTTCAGTTACAATGACAACAAGTCAGAAAACCAATCAGCATTTCTTCAAAATGTTTAATTTTAGAACACATTACACAATGGCTGAGAAGTCCACATTAGTAAAATCATAGACTACTGGTCTAGGTGTTTACTATGTTTTTAACATGTTCTGTTCACACAGTGTTTCAGTTTACCATGTAGCTTTGGGAAATCAAGACAAACGTGCTTCCTATCACCCATCATATTTTCCAAGAGGCACGAAAGGTGTTTTTAAAATACTAAAACTTTATCGGCATGAGAACAATGACATGTTGTTTTTTAGTCCACAGGAAATTAAACAACTGAGCCTCACAAAATCTGATTAATTTAGTGTGTAATGTCTAATTAAACTCCATGCCACATGAATCGACAACATATGAAAGAAAAAAAAAAAAAAATCCATCAGATATCAGGTTTAAGCAGAAAAGATGCACATTTTATTGGATTCACTGCTGTAAATTAAGGAATGTCCCGAGAGCTTCCACAGACGAGCTGTGTAATGTGCAGACATCTAAGAGGCACAAAATATCCCCCAGTGTAGTCCAACATCTATTTAACTAAAGGACAGTTTAGCCACAGTGTGTTTGACCCATTTGTGCACTGTACTTACCCGCCCTTGGCCATGCCATACTTGATGGCCTGATCCACCAGCTGCTGGTAGGCTGGCATCTTAGCAGCAGCCAGGATAAGAGATGGGTTGGTGGTTGCATCTTGAGGCTTGTATTCGTCAATGGCTGCCGTATTGGAACACAGATCAAAACAGTTCAGTCACATAAACACCCCGTTAGCCAGGCTAGATTAAAGCAGGAGTACAGAGAGGTACCAACCATGTTTTTAAATATATTAAATATGTTTAATCTGCAATAATAAATTACAGATGAAACATAACAAAACAAACAGCATTGACTGCAGGGGGGATGGCGTTTCAGACGCAGCCCCTTCTGAAATAATGCTATGCTAATTGGTAGCCCTTTAAAGACTGCTGCTGAGTGACTAAAAGCAATGCCTTTTCGGTACAGTGGTTAACACATTCATCTAACACATGAAAGAGCCCTGGTTTGAAGTCAGAAGGTGACCCAAAAATACAGCCTGAGGATGGAGGGCACAACCTACTGTACTGGTGTTGGTCCCGAACCTCGAAAAATCAAAGTTGTGTCAGGAAGAGCATGTGGTGTTTTAATTTTGTGTTTGTTTGTTTTTTTAAATCTGTTCGAAATCAACATGTGGATCCATCTACTGTGGCGACCCCTGGGGAAATAATGATGCAACTGAAAGTACCCACCAACTTACCTGCAAACTGTACCACTGATGGCCAATACATGGATTACATATCTAATGGTAATAAAGTTTGCTAAATACTACATGAAGCAAAAAACATTATTTTAAATATTCCACCACCTTAGCTTACAACGTATAATTAAACCTAAAGGCCTATGGACACATTTTACCTGGAAATGTTCTCAGGATCATATGGGGCAAAACAGAAGGACAAGAAACTCTTGGCTGCTGTGCTTAATAATTAATTTATTACCTTATATAAACACCAGCCTTTCCACACATCAGATCTATATTAAAAACAATAGTTTTCTGTTGCCATACCCAAACCTGCCATACAAATTTATATTTCAACTCCCAAGCTAGGCCATCAGGAGTAACAGCTAGGACCTGCCAACAAAGACACAGTGTAGTGCAACAAGGACACGTGTATTTGTGTGTGTGAATAGCACAGTTAAGACTGGTTATCCCACTAAACAACTATAGTTTAGATCTTCCTTATTTTCAACTAAAATTCATATCAGTGTTAAAGAGGACTAAAAGAACTGACAGAACAAGAAAATAACTCACTCATGCTGAACCAACATACTGCTACCTGCAGGTAGAAAATGGTGCCATCTACTGTGCAAACATGTACAGTCTCCAAAAAGAAAACGAAGAGAAAACTGATTTTTGTTATTTTTATATTCTACATTGAATAAGACTTTATTTAATTGTACCAGGTCAAGCATAGGGCAGAGTACACCCTGGACAGGTTGCCAATATACTGCAGGGCTGTTGTGCAAACCTAATCTAATAATTAATATTCAACTAATGAAATCTTTAGTGGCAAAACATCAAATTACTACAATTCCAAAAACGTTACAATAAATTAAAAGAACCTAACGTCTTTGATGCATAACAATAAGTCACAAGGTATATAATAATAATATATAATAGTCTACAGGCCTTAAAGAAAACAACCTGTTGCAGTTCACAGGACAGAAATTTTATTTGAAATGCATGAGTGGTGGGGCCTTTTCACACACTACAGGGGTTTTATGTCAGCACTGAATAGTAGCAGCATGGTTCAGTCAGAGCTGCCAACTCTTCATCCACAGAACAAAGGCTGTGTCTGTCCTGTTGCACGTTATCTCTCAACCCCCTCCTTCTACAGGTCAGCGGGTCTGAACTGGACACTCGTCATCAACTGCTCAAGTACTGCTGATTATGACAACATACCCAATACTTAAGGTTTGACATAAAAAAAAAGGAATCCAAAAAACTTCCACTGCCAAAGGTAAAATACAGTGAAGTTTCGACATAAATTTTTATCATAAACAAGACTGTGTATATATGCCAGTGTAATTACATTTACACACACTATACTTCAGAGTTCCACCAAATAAACTGATGATGGCACTTGCATGACTTGGTAGGTGAGGGACATTTAAAAGTACATGAGATCACATCTAATTACCCACAGCATAAGAAAATAAAAACATTGTTTTAAATCAGTGAATGCGTTTAATTTGACTGGTAAGTTAAAATGTTGTGTGCATAAAGACAAGTTTGTACACTAAACATATATCCATAACCTACCTGCAAATACATAAACATTACTGCCTTGATCACAATGTCAACTCAAAGTCTGTATTGACCCTGGTAGACAAATCACATATTTCTTATGTAAACTTTTGAGTCTTTGT
Organism: Neolamprologus brichardi; assembly: GCF_056152115.1. Lineage (NCBI taxonomy): Eukaryota > Metazoa > Chordata > Actinopteri > Cichliformes > Cichlidae > Neolamprologus > Neolamprologus brichardi. The sequence goes on from NC_142104.1 coordinate 29,767,457, forward strand.
TCAATAGGAGACCCCTAACAAAATGCACGTTTTCCTTTAAAACGTCAATATTCATGCCGGCTAATTAGTTAACAAGTAGCCAAATTTCATAAGAGCAACCTCCACTAACTTTTAGTCCACTGCTGAGAACTTTTTATCCCCTCACTTCATTAAATTAAGCAAAACTGTGTTGGTTAACTGCGTTTCACCATGTCTTCATGTGAAAACAAACATGTTTCTGCTTGACCTGGTCTTGCAACACGCATGTCTAAACTTGCAACAGGTGAAAGACGAGAAATGCATTTCATAAAGACAGATGAGCTGTTGGGCAAATCTCGACTGACCACTTCTCTTATCGCAACCCTCTGCCAAACATCTTTGTTTTTTTATTGATGGTGGTAGTGACAGAAGTATTCACAGCAGTCAAGATTAGCATGTGTATATCAGCATTGTGTGACAGAGACAGCTGATCACAAAAAGTATCTGCTTCTTTCTGGAAAATTCTTGCTCTTCAACTTTTTTTTTTTACTCCTGCTAGTACAAACTGCTGGGTTACATTATTCTTCCTGTAAAGCAGGGATGTCAAACCCATTTCATAGCATGGGCCACATACAGCCCACTTTGATCTTAAAGTGGGTCAGACCATTTCGATTCAATTTCACTTATATAGCATCAAATCACAACTGTTGCCTCAACAGACCAGTGAAACGTGACACTCCTGCTGTAAATCATCTGCAAACTGTACTAGGAAAAATACATACTTCTCAAAGTACAATTAAATCTAAAAGTACAGACAACTATGAATAACTGGTGATTATCAGATTAATATATACTTAAAGCCAAAGCCTTCTTACTGTTCTCTCCACAGACCAATTCTTGGTAAAACTCCAATTTTAACATAAATGGACTGGACTGGATTGCACAGCATTTTTGTTATGCCCATTCTTATTATGGAGGCATTGAAAAACATATTTGTTTAAATTACAGGCAATAAACTAAGTTTATAGTTCAGCAAAAGGCTAAAGAAATAAAAAGTATACGGATCTGGGAGTATCAGCTTTCCAGAGTCATGCCTGGCAACATGAGTCCAGTTCTGTCGTGTCATCCTGACTGTGCAGGCTGCGCACGACGAACCATCTGGTTTTGCATCACAGTGTAAATCTAATATTTTTGCCCAGCCCTGTTCCTCATTCTGACCTATTGAGAAACAGGAGCTTCACCTCTGTTACAAGAACTGGACAAACGAGGAAGGATAATCTGATTTTACAACCACTTACACAGGCAATGTGCACACAGTAGTCTGCAACTTTGGTTTGCCTAATCAATTTGCGTTCACACCGCACACATATTCTATTATATAAAGATAACAGCATTTTTATTAGAATAAAAGAGAGGTGTGTTATTATTCAGTTTGCATTGTTTGCTAGTGCAGCTAATAGTACGTAGATACTGTTAAGTAACGTTAATAGCCAGTAATAGGATCATCTACTTCAGTAGTTAACCGGAAAACTAATTTCCAACTGACATGAAACAGTTATATAGCTAACGTTAGCTGGCTAACTAAACACAGTTACTTCGATGCTCACACCCACTTCATGACATCGTCACCACCGCGGTCATTCACTTCAACGCTGGATCCTTCCTTGTCACTAAGTTAGCATGCTAACCAGCTAACGTTAGCATGGGATAAAACGGGTTTTACCGTTGAAGTCTCCCGTGTCTGCCACCACCACAGTGTGCTTCTTCAGCTGGTTCAGCGCTGACTCCATCTTTCGCCGTTTGTCTGGTGACCCGCTAGACATAATGAGGCGAGACTGGGACCCTTTTATACACACAAAACACGTGAGACCGGGAGGAATGTCACAGCGCTCAGCGTAAGAGGACGGGAGCGCGCGGCGTAAAAGAGGAAGGCGTCATCCGGGGCGCGCAGAGACCTGTTAGAGGAAGTGCGCAGAAAAAAAGTTCACTTATAACGTCTGTCTACAGTTTATTTTAAAAATGGAAACCAGTCGAGCAATTCATTATATTATTCCTCACTTACTATACTATACCAGTGCTTTATTTATAAAGTACTTTTAAAAACAACAAGGCTGACCAAAGTGCTGAACAACAACACCAAATATAAAAAATACTTCTCATTCAGTGGTGGAGAGCTCAGATACTTCTTATATCTTTCGCAATCTGTTGCACTGGCTCGACCTGTGGTAAAGTAAAAAAAACAAAAAACCTCCCAAATATAGGAGCCTGTTTTCAGACCAGTGTGTACTTTTGATAGCCATTTATTTAATCTCCTTAAACTTACTTAATTACAATTTAATGCACAACATCATCTTGTGATGTTGTATTTTTGTGTAGCAATATCAGTACTTTTGTTTATTTAAAATCTATGACTACCTACTCCATCATTGTTGAAGAAATTCTATCCCTTGTGTGGTATTTCTTTTTGGTGTTTTTGCTCCCATACCAATGATTAAAATAATATTGTCACGGTCCTGGGTCGGTGACCCAGTGTATTGTGTTCTGTGTTATTATTAATATTTGAGTTCATCATGGTTTATCATTACTAGTCTTTTGGTTTATAGTTCTGTATTTCTCTAGTTCTTCTTTGCTTTGTGATTTTTAGTTCTTGGGTTTTGTTCCTTTGCCCCTCATGTAGGTTAATTAGTATAGGTTTAGTTCTGTCTTCATGTTTATTTTCTTGCTGCACCAGTCAGTCGTGTCTCATGTCGTAGTTTGTTACTCCTGTCCCTGTCCCTGTGCTCCGTGTTCCCTCTGTTCAGTGTCTCGTCAGCGCCTGTCGTGTGTTTCCTGTTTTATTTTGATAGGCCCTGTCCTGTATGCAGTGTGTCTGGTTGTGCTTCCCCTTGTCTCTTTAGGTCTGATTTGTCCCAGCTGTGTTACCGCCTGTTCCCCATCCTCTCGTTGTACTGCTTGTGTATTTGTGTGTTTCTCTCTGTTAGTTGTAGTTGTTTCTCTCTGTGCTGTGTTTTCTCACTTCGTGTTCCTAGCTTAATTCTAGTTCAAAGTTCCTGTTCTGGTTTGTTTTCCTTGTGTTTCTTAGTTGTTATTAGCTTCTAGTTTTCATTTTTGATTTTTTTTATCAACTTTGTTTCTTATTCAAGTCTTCCCAGCAATAAAAACAGTCGCTTTAAGTTTCATTCCGCGTACGTATGTCTACAGATTCATACCTGTCAAATGACTGGTGGGAGTATTGTTGAGACTTGCTATTCACTTTGTATCTGGATGCATCCATCTGTCCATCCAGATAGTTTCTTTAGAACAACACTTTATATTAATCCTCTCTATTTTGCATTATAAGGAGCATATAAGATGATGCACAGTTATGGGGGACTTATAAATAGCTAGCATAACTGTTTCTACGGGTTCCCATATTCTAAATCGTTATTCATTTATTTGCGGCTTTATATTACTTTGGTGCAATAAAGCGTATTGAAAAAATTCACTTACAGACTTGAACTTTTTACCCACTGTGCAGTAACATTTAAACTACTGTGTGAATTATGGAATATTAGATGAAAAGTCTAACCTTCTGAATATTTAATTACACTATGGGAAGAGAGTCTGCTCTGCACTTTAACAATATGCCATGGCCTTATGTGATTTTGATTGCTTGATTACTTCTGTAACTCCGCTGGGCCACCTGTTGCTGACAAATCTTTGAGCCCTCCAGTAACAGCCACCTGTATCTCAGTCTGATTTGCAGTAATATGGGAACAATTTCATTTTAGAAACCATTACATTTGGTGTGATTACCCTTCCTGCCTTTCAGCAAATCTGTCTGTATTCAAAAGTAGCACGTCAATCCCCAGGTTCTCGCAGCGCAATAATATTGTCGCTTATATTTAATAGCCTGTAGGGTTGCTTGACTGGAAGATTTATATTCTGGGGTACCTCACAGTTGACATGTGATATCAAACCACAAACCACAAATAAAATACATTGAGCATATTTATTGAACAATGGCTACCCCAAGGGCAAATAAAGTTTACATTTTTGCATTTAGGATGTAACTTTTGTGTTTTACCTCTGGTAAAGTCCTTGCTGGGCATACATTCATGCTGAAAAGAAAAAAGAAAAAATGTATTCACTGGACTTTATATAGAATTTTAAAGGCCTCAGTTAGCATGTTAAACATTAACTTTCATGACAATATGATTGGAGGAAAGCCAAACATGTATGGTTTGTTTGGAAAGGCTACCAGGACAAAGCTTATTCTCTCTAAGAAGAACATGGCAGCACACCTTCTGTTTGCAAAGATGCATCTGAGCCAAACCCCAACTCTTCTGGAAAAATGTGCTTTGGACAGACGAGATGAAAGTGGAGATGTTTGGCCATAATGCACAGTGGCACATCTGGCGCAAAACAAACACAGCATGTCAGCAAAAACACAAAATAGCACAAAATAGCACAATGGTGGAGGGGTGATGGTTTGGGCTTCTTAGAGGATATGAACACTTTGCAATTATTAAGTCAACCCTGAATTTATCTGTATACCAAAGTATAGCAGAATGTCTAAAAAAGAAAAAAAATTGCAGTGGCCCAGTCAAAGTCTAGAACTCCCTACACTGCAAAGAAGAGTGGGCCAAATTTTCTTCACAGCAATGAGAGAGACTGATGAAGTCATAGAAAAAATGGTTACTTCAAGCTATTGCCACTAAAGGTGGTTTTGCAAGCTACTGAATCATGGTGTGTACTTAGTTTCATAAGGCTGCATAGAGTTCTGTGAAAGCTTTCTTTTTCCAATGACTGCAGGGCTGAAGGAATAAAGGATCAATCTTTACAGAGCTTGCATGCAAATTTTTCATCTACACTGTGTGTGAGATCTACTGAGAACACGTGTCCAATTTCTTAAAGTGTAGCAAAATCTACTCGTGATACTCATCAAAAATGGATCCCATCAGTATTTTAGGGCATCTTACATACTTGACTTTTCCCACAAGAGCAGACAGACAGCATGTTTGCTAGTTTTGTTTGAGCATTTTTTAAGCTATCAGCACACTTAATCACAATCTCTCAACCATGTCATTCAGCTTGTGCTGCCATCATTCAATTTGTCAGCACTTTAGAAAAGAAAAAGTACATCAAATATTTGAACCCCACAGGTGGAGTAGCCTTCGGTCTGCTGATAGTGCTGAGCACTTGGAGCCTGTGGTGCAGACGGTCTGTACAGGTTGACTCCTACTGATGTTGGAGATCTTCTGACTTTTGCCATTAGGAGGCCAAAGTTCACATGGGAATCAAGCAAAATTTATTCAAGGTTTCCTGGTGATGTGTCCTTATGACCTCTCTTCTAGCATCAGGGACACTTGTAGTGTAAAAACAGCTTCATTGTTCTTTATTTTACCAGAGCTTCGGCCTCTTTACACCCCAGCTCTTCTCCACCTTGGAAGTCAGTGATGTTGAGCCAAAAACCTCCCTTCTGTGTCCTTATTACTGGCGTCACTAGTGAAATGTCAGCATAACTGCTAGATGTTTTGAAATGTGACATCTGACATTTTCATTTCAGTATGGATGAATTTTAATGGGAAATTACTGCCAAGCTTGAGAAACGGTTAAATAGTTAGCAGACATAGTTATGCTGAAAATGTATTGCAAGGCACAGACTCTTTAAATTTATTTTGATTTGCTTGACAAATATATATTTATCAAAACACTGTGAGCTCTGAAAATCAGTGTTTTGCAGGTATGTGATGGAAATATCAGTGTTAGTTGTTGTTGTTTTTTTAAATCAAGTATTAGCTTGGAAACCATCAATATGTTTGTGCGTGGACAAAAAATATCTTTACTTGATGTAGTTATTTGTATTCATCGGATGCTTCTTTGAAATCACCCACCGTGTCATACCAAATTAGCCCATAAATTACCTGTGGAAATTGTCAGGGGGCGCTCCGCTCCACAAAAGAGGATTATTGATTTTCAGTGCTGTAGCGCTAGTGAACACTAGATGTCGCCATTTCGCTGTTCGGCGGCTGTCACATGTGCGTCCATGTAAAGAGGGAGAGGGAGAGAGGGCGAGACCGAGTGCGGTTAAGGGACCGACTTGAGAAGTTTTGTCATAGACTGAGTAAAGAAGAGAGACAGCCGTGAGAGAAGTGAGCGGTAAGTCACTTTTCTTGTCATAACTATTAGGCTCTTACTTCTAACTTCTCCTCTTCTCTGCTACTTTCTATGTTCCGTCGATTTTCTAGCTCCAACAGAGATGTCAGTGACCTTGTTACAGAGATTTAACGTTGATAAATATGAAGCTTTCATGGGCTGAGGTTGTCTAATTAGAGGTGATAACCGTATCCCGGTGCCGTTTATCTTGTGTGAATTGTTTAATGAACGTTGCACTCCGTTTACTTAAAGGTGGGATTAGATTAATCATACTTGAGCTCACTCATCACCATTAAGGAAAAAAAAGCCCTCTTTCTAACACTGGCCTGTCTGTTTTTAATACTTGTGAGCCACTGTCCATACTAGCTCTCCTGTATGTTGTGACTGTGGAAATCTGGGGATGTTTGGGGATGGAGCTCTCTGATTGGCAGAGAAAGGGTTTCCTGGGTCTCGATGAAAGAGACAAAAATAAACTTGTGGAGAAGAACAACATTTCGAAATACCAACCATTCCTGAAGCTATCCCCTCCCATTAGTTTTCCTTTTTTTTCTCCGTGTGGGGTTACAGGAACTTAAGGCCTCGCTAACTTCTCAAAGTTGTGGCTGGTCTGGCAAAGTGCAGAGGAATTCTCTGCCATACAATACAACCCTTATGTTAGGTTAGCAGAGGTCTTAAATCCTCCCATATGAAGCTGCCCCAGTATTCATGTGGCACATTAAACATTAATCTCAACTGAGATCGAGTTAAATTGCTTCTGGAAATCTAGTCTAAAACAGGAGATAATATTGTACCTCTGGGCCCATCTTGTGTTATTCTTACTGTTGGAAAAAAAACCATATACATTTTGTGCCAAAAAGTCACACATGTAAATAAACATTATTATAGAGCGAGAAAAGCAGTTGTATGCGCACAAACAGATGCCACACTGTTGTTGTGACCACAATCCAATGCAGCTATAAGACTTTTAAATAGGAAAAATCTGTGCTAGAAAAAACTCCCACTCTTTATAGAGCTGCTGTGCTAAACAAACATGGATCTGAAGCTCATTTTCTTCCTTTTGGAGTTGCTAGTTAGTGTTACGCAGACCTTTAAACTAATGCCCACATCTTTTTTTTTTTTTTAAACAGATTAAACACTGTAATATGCACCCATGCAGCTGCCAGTTATTCCAGTAGGTACACCTCTGTAAACAGCAATGTTACCTTCACGAAGGCTATCATATTCAAAATGAATTGACCAAAGTGTTCATGCATACTGTGCGCTCGCTCGGAGGCTGTAGTTTGTTGACATTGACTGGTTTTTCAGTTATTTCTCCAAACTGATATAAATGCCAAGGATGGAATATTAGAAACACAAAATGCAACATAATGCTGTTCAAAAGCAGCACAAACTGACCTAAAGCATGGCTGTATCTGCCATGGTCACGCTTTCTGTGAGCTCATGATTTATTCCTTCGGGTTTAGAGATATGATTTATGTTCTAGCTCTATATCTAGTCCTTTCGGTAGAATATTATTTCCTCATGACTGAGTTTCCCTTTTTTTCCAGTCTGTGGAAACATTAGGGTATGTGATATTTAGTTTTCATTTTTTGTGCTACCTCTGTCTCAATAGTATCTTTTCCCATGCACACTATGTTCTGTTTGGCTTCTTCTTGTTTCGTCAGTCAGATTCTGTTCAGCTGTGCTCCCTGGTGTTTCCCACCCCCTTAATTACTTGGTGTGTCATATTGTCTGAGTCTCCCTCTGTTCTTTGTTTCAGTTTGTTTCACTTTGTTTGTTCAGTTTCCTTCTTATAGTCTAGTTCCTGGTTTTTCCTCACCTGAGTTATTTTCGTATTATGTGTAAGTTTAGCACTAGCGATGGTGTGATGCAGCCCCGTGAATGTGCTGAATCTTTCCAGCCAATTCCTTTGCCAAAACACAGATCACACGAAGCCTTGTTCAACAGCTTCATTTTCGAGTCCTGCATTTTGGTCGTACTCTGCTGCCACATAGCCGTCCCTAACAATATTGTGAAGAAGCTAATGTGATGCTTTTGTCCTGGCTTTTTCTGATAATCATTCCAGCACCTAACCTAAATCCAAAATGCAAACACTGCACTCACTACCCACTTAATTAGATACTTGTTTCCAGTACCAGGTTGACACTCTCCTGTACACATCTCAAAGGCCTATTGGAGTGAAATCTGGTGACTGTGGAGGCCATTTGACTACAGTGAATTCATTTTCATGTTCATGAAACCAGTTTAAGATGATTTGAGCTTTGACATATCCTGCTGGAAGCAGCTATCAGAAGATGGTACACTGTGGTCAAAAAGGGATGGAGATGGTCAGCAATAGTGCTTAGATAAGCTGTGGCGTTTAAACGATGCTCAGTTGGTACTACGCGACTTAAAGTGTGCCAATACAATGTTCCCCACATCATTACACGACCACCAGCCTAAACAGTTGATACAAAGCAGGATAGATCCATGCTCTTACATGGTTTATGCCAAATTCTGACCCTACCACCTGAATGCTGTAGATGTTGAGATGCATCAGACCAGCAAATGTTTTACCAATCTTCTATCGTCCGACTTCTGTGAGCTTGTTTGAATTGTAGCTTCTGTCGCAGCTCACTGGATATTTTCTCTTTTTCCGATCATTCACTCTACAGAGATTGTGTGAGAAAATCTAAGAAGGCAAGCAGTTTATGAAACAATCAGATGAGCCCACCTGGCATCAACAATCGTGCCACCTTTTCACCACCTTTCTTCCTCATTCTGACGCTTGATTTAGACCTTCATAGGTCATCTTGACCATGTCAACATGCCTAAATGACTGAGTTGCTGCCATGTGATTGGCTGATCAGGTGTTTGCTTCAATGAGCAGTCGAACTGGAGTACGTAACAAAGTGGCCAGCGAGGGTGCGTTTTTTTTCAGTGTTAATGAAAATAATGAGTATAATATGAATCACATCAGGCTGATTGCCAAAATGCATAATTCAAGTTTGTAAATGTGGTAACAAAAAAAGAAGAAGTTATGCTTACATTCTTTATGCAGCCTAATGACTGCTGCTCATGGAATCTCCTGCTTTTACCCATCTCACAGTGACAGTCAGTCAGACTACCATAACATATTCCAGGATGTGCACACAGTTAAACGAAGGAAGCAGCTTCCTTTCCCCAGTGTGTCCTCACACATTCCATCAGCTCCAGCATGGCTAAACTGATGAACTGATGGCGCTGGACAGTTGGCAGCTGCCACCCCACTGTTTACGTTTAGTCTGCAAAAAGTGTCCAAGACCAAAGCTGCTCTCTCCATTTAGAATTTTCAATCTGACATTTCTCTCTGTCTGCATTTCCCTCACTGCTTTACGGCGCACATGGCACCTAGCTCCGACTGGAGCTGTGAAAATGTGTTTGGGAGAGGAGGTGCTGAGCACTTTCTTTAATAGTCACTGTTGGTGATGTTTGCCCAACTCTAGCTCTGTGATCGACTTGTGGGCTTAGGTGTGGCTGCTCCCTGGATAATTGCCCTGAACACTGGCTGTACTGAAGGTGTATGTAACAAGGCTGCATTGTACTGCCGCCTGCAGCTCTCTGTGTGTGTGCATGTGTGTGCTGCTCTGTTTTAAATTCCCTCGACCAATTTTCCCTCAGTTTTATGTTCCTTCACTACAGCTTTTCTTTTCTTTTACCCCAGATTTCAGCTGGTGCTCTCCAGCTTTGTTCCCCTAGTATATTTTATTCCAGCAGTTTTCAGCTCTGTGTTCTTATAACACACTTTTCTCCAGCCCCGCAAAAAGAAAAAAGAGCCAAGAGGCAAAGCCCTAAATACTTAGTATTATGCTGAATATAGGTAACGTGCAAGGTGTTTCTTGAGTGTCTGATTATAATCTTTCTACTGCAAGGAAACAAGATGTTGCTTGATATCAGAAGAAAAAATCGGACGTCTTGGGTAAATCAAGGTGAAGCATAGCAAAACCATGTTTCAAAAAAAAGGGAAAAGGTTATTATTCAGAATAATGAACACTAATAGTAAGCAACACTGCAGACTATTGAATTATATCAGAGCAAATTATAAATGATAAGGCCAGTATAAACTCATTATTGGGCCAAACAGGCACACTACTAGATAAGATACAGAGACATTAAACTTTAATGGCCCTGATGGGTGTAACTAAGTAAAGGCAGCAGAGAGTATTTAAAAATACTTTTACATTTGACCTTTTTGGTTGTGGTAAATACACAAATTCTTTACCTTTTTATAAAGTATATAAACCATGTATGTTTCCACGATGTATTCTGGCCACTCAAAATGCATTTCAGTGAAATACTGATAATCACAACTGTATGAAGTGGCTCTTTAAAATGATTTTATTGTGCATATTTAAAAAAATCCATGCAAAGACAGCAGGTGTAAAGGTGATGGTGGAAGAAATAGTCAAATTCTTTCCTTACATATTATTCTTTCCTTACATATTAATGACACGTTGACAACTAAAGTCATTTGCACTTAAACATTAAACCTAAAAGTAACATTATGACAAAACCTAGCCAGTACTTTCATTCTTGGTTACCTTCACTGGTTTCCAGTGAAATTCAGAATTTATTTTAAAGTGTTATTAATAAAATATAAAGGCCAACATGCTGAGACCTCAAACCAGCAGTTGGCCTCTCGGATCATCTGATCAGGGTCTTTTAACTGTTCCACGCTCTTTATTGTAAATCCAGAGGAAGCCACGAGGTTGCAGTTTTTAAACTTGCAAACAGCCTTCCTAAGCCAGGACGCCTGAATCAGTGGTTTCTAATCTGTGTTGACGTGAGTATGTAGGAATGAATGTGAGGCCGTATGCTTGACTGTGTGTCTGTATGTTGGAACCAAGCAGACGATGTTTTTGATAGAATCAATCTGTCTGTAACCACGATAGCTTTAAAGGTTTTTATTGAATTTTGATAAAACTCTGTAGAGGTGTAGATTGGGGTCAAGTCTGGTGTTTATTTTCAACATATTAAAAGTATGGCATAAAGTACATTAAAGTACATTTGACCTCCGATCTCATGTTTGCGTTTCACATCTGCCTTTCTTTGAAGTTGACCCCAAATGCGTTAACTTTTACTGCACCACAAGCTTCTTAAAGTAAAAAAAACCCCCCAAAATAAATATATGGAAAATACAGTAATGTCCCTTAAAAGTAAATAAATCCCAGAGAGTGAGATGCCCTGGCAGCGGGCTGCGCTCTCTGAGTGCTTCTTGTCTTTAAAATGTGGCTTTATCCAAACTTTGAAGCACTTTGTAGCTGTGTGTTTTAAAATGTTTAACCCTCTCAAGGCAGGCGTTGCCGATTTGCAACAGTTAAAAACTAACAACCTGATTACCCCATATACATGTTTTATGAGTTTTTTTACTCAGAAGTACCACTGCAGGACTTGGTTGTGCATTAGCAACAAAAAGTTTAATTTGAGCCTGAGAGGGTTAAACAGATCCTGAAATGGGGAGGGTGTGCCTTCCTATATGATGTGAGGCGAGTGAGCCACGTGATGTGCAGCACTTTAGCTCACAGGCTTTGCTCTGACTTATGTTGCATTTATATTATTGCAAGATAAAAAACAGCACCTATTGTATGTAATGCTTACAGTCCTGGCATGGTGCTGAATTTGTAGCCTATCGGTATTAAAAGTGTGTCGAACAGCAGCCAATATGTGCCACTGTTGTTCATGTTTGTTGTGTTGTTGGTTCTCTAACTTTGTTACTTTCTGTAGAGAAGACAAAAGTCATAATATAGCTATACAAACCAGCAGTAAGCCTAGAGGTAAGGCAGTAAGTCAAGAGTAAGTGCTTGAAGCTACTTCTGCTACTTTTGTCCTTCCTCTGTGCTTTTATTTTTTGTGTTATTAATGTTGTGATATGGAGTTGTTGGATGGAGGACTGTATGTCTCAGAGATGATTGAAAATCTCCTCTGTAATAGATACTGGGCAATGAGTCTGGATTTATAAGTGAAAAATGGATGTCATCAATAAACCAGTAGGCTCTTATTTATTTATTTATTTTTTACTTTAACTGAATGTTAAATATAAGAGCATTGTGTGAAAGGTCCACATCACACAGTATATAAACTTTTCTTAATGCAGCAGCTCATGTTTTGCAAGAGAAGTTATCTATATGCTAACTAAAAAACTAGTACGCAGCTATAGGTCAGATTAGCATGAAAACAGGGAACATAAGGCAGACTTAGGCAGTTCCCAAAGGAAACAATGTCCACCAGCACCACCGCCACTTTCATTTACATTATCTGTACAACAACAGAAGTATTACAAGTGGTGGGAGTGCTGCTGGATGGATTGAATTTGTTTAAGTTTGCTGTCAACAATAAGAAAAGGAAATTGAGGCAGAGTGTGTTTGACAGCCATTGTCACAATGACAATTTTCAGTTAACAGCTCGCACTCGATGCCCCACTTGGTAGTTGTTTTCTTTTTTCCCTGCCTGTCCTCTCCGGCTGTGAGGCACCAGCATGGCCTCTTACATTCTGAAGGGTCTATTTTGTCTGTTCCTCCTTATTGAGAGCTCTACTGAGATGTTAGCGCTGAGTGAAAACCACAAACCATAACGCACTTTTTCAGTGCTGCTAACTCCCGGTCTCACGCCCAGTTTAACACAGAAAAAATACAAGGCTGTTTTCTTTCCCCCACGCTGCTTTTCTTGATGTTATCTCCTTTCCACACACCCTTCATCTCCCTCTGTCCACCGTAATTTACTCCATTTACCCCGACATGCCCAGCCATACATTCTATTTTTCTGTTTAAATGGCTTGCCTTTCCTTTTACAGGATAGAAATAGCAGCAAGAATTTACACTCTGTTTATAGCTGAACCTTTTTAGCATTCTTGGTGGTGCAACTGTAGACTAATCTTTACATAGGGTGTAATTTTCAATTCTTCAACATGTAGACGTCCCTCATGCTCCTATGTCCTTATTCAGAGATTCTCGCAAAGCTTTCTCTCCACCAGCTCTGCTTCCTAATATGAATTGAGCAAAGGTCTCGGTAAGAGCATGCCTCTCATTTACATTAATTTCTGGCAGCCACTCGTGGTTGCTGGTCTTAATACGTTTAGTCTAACTTTGTTGAAGTTGGCTCCCCAGACGTGGATCATTCTATAGCTTCAGAGTGAAAATCAATTTTCATGACTTTAAAATAGAGATTATCTGTCTTCTAAAAGTAGAAGTAAAATGCCTTCAGAAAGTTTTCAAACCCCATGACATCCTGCAGCGTGCCAGACTGAATACAAAGGAAGTGGAATTTGTTGTTGACAGTCGACACAGAGGAGGTTATAATGAAAAACTGAACACAGCTTTAATTTTGTGCCTCCCCCAGTTTTTTTTAAACATTTAACACAAATTGTGGTTTATAAATTATAGCATCAACTCTTCTTAGATGCCCTTGTTTACTTGTCACATCTGGGTTTTTTTTCTTTTTACCAGTTCAAAATGCAACGTTTCTTTAAAGCTCAATAGGGAGCCTGTGTGAACAGCTATCTTCAAGGCACTACAGACTTTGATAGGAATTCATTCAAGTGTGTGTGTGTTTGCGTTTTTTTGTCAGCCACTCAAGCACTTAGACGTTCTCATGCTGAAGCTTCTCTACTTTGCTTTACGACTGGTTCCCATGCACTTTTCAAGAGCAGAGCTGTAGCCTATTACAGTTTAATCAGTTACCAGCATAAAAGTTTGCTGTTGTCAAACACACTATGTCTTGATCTGATGAAGGTATATGAAAAATAAAGAAGCTGCTAATGTGAAATGTTAAAAAAGCTTTATGATTGGTCCGACAAATTATTAACCACTCACTTTGATTTGGTCTTATGATTGGCGAAGTAATCAGGTGCTTGGTGATTAAATATTGTTTTGTGTACAGGCACTGTACATAAGCAACAAATACCATTTTACCTTCAAAGCAGCTTCATTACATTTGATTACTCTGCAGTGGTGACAACCGTTAGAGGTATTATGTTGTTTGATTTTCTGTCCGTCCAGCAGACTGTCTCATTCTTGTACTTGCCATGGTTTTGGATGCCTGAAGGGAATTTCAGTACATCTGGCATGCTTGTCTACTTAGAGACACTGTGACCTCTCAAAAATGAGTTTTTGGGAATAATTCAAGAATTCATATGACAAAATTTCACAGACTTGTATAACAGAATACAATGATGAAATAATGACATTTTATAGGCAAAGGGTCGGACATCATGGTGATGTAGTGATTTCCGGCTAAAACCCTCTTCTGGAGGTTATTTTATCCCACAACTCAGGAACAGAAAGGGGAGGTTTTTGACCACATTTCAGGCTTTGTCTGATGCTGTCTTAGCAATAACTAACCGTGATAACTAATAACCCAACTTTCCTGGAATTTGAGAGATTGTTTTAGTCTTTTTGCTGCTAATTTTGTTGACAACAAAAATTACAAACTGTGTGTTGTCATAACCCAGCCGAGCAGATGTGGACACCCAACTTTGTGAAGAGGTGATGTAGGGGTTTCAAACTGGTACCATAGGAGTATCTAGTAAAAATTTCAGATGAGTTTGAATTAGTTTTTCAAACACTTATCCAAGTTAGGGTTGCAGTAGTCATATAGCCATATGGGGCCTTTTTCATAACTGTGACTATGTGCAATATAATAATACAAAGTCTACAAAGAATGATCATTAAGTTCTGCATGTTCCCTCACCTCTTTAGAGCATTTTTGCTATTATTGTCCAGCACCCAAATGTCCAATTTTTGGTTCACTCTCTTCTCTCTCATTGGCTTTCTTTCCAGGTAACTGTTTTCCAGTTGCTCTCAAATGAATAGCTTGTAAATAGAGAAACATGTCGGAAAATGTGGATTATATCTTGCTCTGGCAACACCCTTTTCAATCAGAGTAGTGACTGGGAGCCTTTATGGCCAGTGTTGGGAAGGTTACTTTTAAAATGTATTCCATTACAGAATACAGAATACATGCCCCAAAATGTATTCTGTAACGTATTCCGTTACGTTACTCAATGAGAGTAACGTATTCTGAATACTTTGGATTACTTAATATATTATCATGCTGTTTACAACTACATGAATGTACTATTGCTGTGATTTATTACTGTTGCTGAAGGTCTGCGGATCCGAACCGTAGTAAAGAGACCTCTGGCTAATAAGGTGGGTTCTGTGTCGGCTCGTAGCCGAAATATAGCTTTACTTTGTTGTCTGGGTCAACTTTGCTAGCGAGAGATAGAGAGGCATTGAAAGGCTGCTCCAACGGAACTTATTGTGTTCGGAGGAAAACACGAACACGGTGTACAGTCGAGTCTTAATAGCTTACTTACAACTGGGCTCGTCAGGGACTCTTCTTGGCTGCAGTGGTTATTATTATATTTACATGCTTCCAGCTCCCGTTTTTGCTCGATGACAGCTCGTACTTTTCCTTTTTCTCCCTCCCTCGCTCACAGACATATAACGAGTATGGCAGTCCATTCTCCCTGCAGCACGGACTACACTGCCCATGATGCTACATTCTTTAGAGCTATACCTGTAGCATTCTGCCTATTAGCTTAGCATAACAACAACAAAGGCCTCTCTCACCCAGGAAACACGCAGAGAGAGAGCGTCACCCTGTAACCATGGCAACCGTAACGCTGCCGCTTGAACAGAACGTAGCTGTCAAACAAAACCCAAACAGTCCTGACCCGCCACAATATGAAACAGGAAAGTACCGCCGTGTAATCCATTTATTTCAACAAAGTAACTGTATTCTAAATACCACCTTTTTAAACGGTAACTGTAACGGAATACAGTTACTCATATTTTGTATTTTAAATACGTAACGGCGGTACATGTATTCCGTTACTCCCAACACTGTTAATGGCACAAATGGCTGGCAGGCATAGTTAGGGAAGTAATTATAGTGCAGCATTGTATTAGAAGTTTTTTCAACAGAGATTAAGTATAGTAGGTATTTAATTTTGCAAATGAATCAAAATTTAAATTTGTATTGTTTTTTAATAGTACAGATATATTGTATGTACACAATGTTAAAAATATATACAATAAGATGTATAAAAATAGAACAGTTGACTGAAAAATGATAAATATAACAAAAGAAGTATTCAAGGCAAATGTACAACCACCTTCAGCTCCAGTATGAGGAGGACTTAATGTTAGACTCAATGACTGCAAAGTAAACAGGCCTGTGATGGCAAAACGAGCCTAAGTCATCACCCCTCCCCTACCGTGCTGGTATGAGGCGTTTGTGCTGATGTGCTGTGTTTTGGTTTCAAATAAGGCAGATCAACAAAATAATCACAAAAATGGCATTGTTTAACTAGAGTTTTCTAAATCAAAGCATTTGTTGCATTATATACTATATCCACTGAAAACAACTATCATACAAGGCAATATATGGTAAATGGTAAATGGCCTGTATTTGTATAGCGCTTTACTAGTCCCTAAGGATCCCAAAGCGCTTTACACATCCAGTCATCCACCCATTCACACACACATTCACACACTGGTGATGGGAAAGCTACATTGTAGCCTCAGCCACCCTATATATATATATATATATATATATATATATATATATATATATATATATATATATATATATATATCAGTGTTAAGCTCATGTTTCTCATCCATGCATCCACTTCCACTTATCCTGATCAGGGTCGTGGGGGGCACTGGAGCCTATCCCAGCTACCATAGGGCAACAAGTGGGAAAGCCCTGGACAGGTGCCGGCCTCATACAGGGTTAACAAAGAGAGACAGACAATCATTCACACTCAAACCTCACATCACTGTCTGTGGGCAATTTAGAATCCACAATTAACCGAACACCACTAACTGTATATTTTTGGACTCTGGGAGGAAGTCGGGCTATATGATAACCCGACGGACCGGAGATATCGCTAGCTCCGGGACGTCGGGCTAGCGATTTTGCGACCCCTGAGTCGGAATACCTGGAAGAAACTCAGACAAACACGTGGAGGACATACAAACTTAGATCATGGAGTCGAACTCAGGTCTTGCTGTGGTGCACTATGATGCAACAGTGCTAATCACAGCGCTGCCCTCATGCAAGTATAATTCAGTAAATTATTGACAGTCTTTTATCTTTAATGAAATTTGAGGTGCTTTTAGGTCTTTTGGAGGCCCTTATGAAGGACATGGATATATGTGAGTTATTTGCACATTCTTTTAAGCTCCATGTTGTGGAAATGATTACATGCACACAGGGATGATGTTACATTTATTTTATAAAGTTTACCTTGATTATTGGGTTAATACACTTTAAATTTATGTTATTTTTTTAACACTTCTGCCTGTTATGTTTCGCAGTGTCCACACTACCATGATATGCTTCTTTTTTTCTGTGAAATATGTGAAATAAACAGTTTTATGTCCATTTCTGAAGATTTTCTCATCAAAGCAACTCTGTGCTTCTGTTTGTGTTCCTGATCTGTCCCCTGCTCCATTTTTCTTGGTTTCTCAGTTTGTTTTGATGGTCAACACTGAGAAGAAACTGCGTAGTTCTAGTTATCTATGTCCTAATGAAGCCGCCTGCTGTGCACTTTCAAACTTTAGCTTTTAATGTTCAGTTTTACTATCGTCTCTGACACCATGTACAGTATGCTGTCCAGTCATTGGTAATGCACGCAAGTCGACAAGTTAATTGAAGTCCCAGAAAAGACATTTAAGAGAACGTGGATGGATGTACCCAGATTTTTAAGTTTTAACTATAAACAACTCTAAGAAGAAATGATTCTCAGACATTAATTATGGGTTATGTGTTTTTCGGGGAAGAAAACTCTCTGGAGCTGCTTTACACTGCCCTCGTTAGTAAGAAAGTCCAGATTGTGTGCAGTTAGTGTATCATTTCATAACCAGACAGAACTTGCAATCAACGTGGAACGGAGAGCGAGACTTTGGACTGCACTCAAACAATATTTCACTGCATGTAATCTAAATTTATGATTAAAATGTGAATCCAAAGGTTTCGCTCATTGTTGAGATGAATCTCCTGGGCACAACTTCCACTGAAAGAGTCTTTATTGGACAGTGTTGATCAGAATGACAGCTGGGCAACATCTGCAGTTACTTAATGAAGGAGGTGGTCTGTGGAGAAGACAGTAAATCAATAGGCAGGTATGTTTCACATCTATCATAGTAACAGCAAGAACATAATGCAGGAACTAGTGTTCATATCAATTCTTATTATTTTGTCAGTGTTTGGCTTTCTTGTTTAAACTGATCAAAATATTAAAGAATACATTCTGACCAAAATGCAGATATTAAAAATATATTTGCATGAACAAAAACGTAGATTCAGTTAAGACATAATTTTCTCTTTTTGATCATCAAACGTCACTTTTTGCATTTGAATCACAAACTTATACTCGCAATAAAACGTGTTTTGAGTGCAGTGTGAATAGTTTGGCTCTTCTGTTTAGTGTAGAAACCAATTCTGCATGATTGGATATAAAAGACAACTCCATAGACAAACCTAAATGCCCGACTAAACCTGGGGTAATAGTCGGGCATTTAGCATAACTGCTGTAACTACGGTATCTTTTTTTCTCCTGAATAGTACTAATTCTTGGATGTCGCTTGTGTCTTTTTTTTAAAAGAAGTGTCATATTGAGAATGCTGACTAACTGAATATCTTGTTTTCATGCTGTTTTTGGATGATTTGCGTAATTATATCCCCAATCAGCTCACAGTGGCTAATGTCAGACACCATTAGCCTCATTCAGCAATAATTTTCCCTGCACTGTAATTAACCCCCATGTAGGGACCTTTGTTGTCTTGATTATGGCGTTCTTTGTAAACGCCGCTGCATCCTGGTCAAGCCCGCCCACACACAGCTCACACATATCAATGCTTTGTTTATCATCTTACAGACATAAATAGGTTACTGAGCTATCCTGCTGGGCGCAGGGACTATGCGTACACTTAGGGCCTCCTGCCAAGAGCATTTGTTTGCATCTCTTTATGTAGGTTATCAATAAAAATATTACAAACACATGCAAAATAACATCATGAAAGATGAAAAGATGACCAAGAAAAGACACAGAGTGGCTATAAAAAGATGAAGAAACAACTACAAGGACATGCAAAATGTCTACATAGAAGT
Organism: Neolamprologus brichardi; assembly: GCF_056152115.1. Taxonomy (NCBI): domain Eukaryota; kingdom Metazoa; phylum Chordata; class Actinopteri; order Cichliformes; family Cichlidae; genus Neolamprologus; species Neolamprologus brichardi. The sequence continues at coordinate 29,786,690 of NC_142104.1, forward strand.
GCAAAACAAACTCAACGGCCAAACAACACTTAGATTTGTCTAGTAAACAATGCCAACAACCATAAGGCATTTAAAATGACCACAAAAGGACACAAAATGACTACAAAGCAATGTCTCTTGTCATGTGTGTGAGCAGAGCGAACACTGTTCAGTAATATTTCCATGCGGATGCAAGAATGCTATTGTTTGTGTTGCTTTCGTGAGACAAAAGGACCTCAAATGTTTCCTTTAAAAAAAAAACACACAACAACTTTAGAGCAGAGGAAGACGCACACACACAACAAAAAGCGACAACGGACAAAAGGCCTCAGTTTGCTCTTATTTGTTGTGTTCCTATCTGGGTCTGTAATATAATTAACATTCACAGTCCAACGCTCCTCAGTCCACAGTGACTTGTTCTCATTGAGAAGTTCACAAGGTACTCCTTTACTGCCACAGCCTGCGGATTAGTTACCATGGAAACAAAGCTGTAGGAAATCAGGAGGAATACGTTACCTTATGTTTGCTTCCTCCGGTGGAGGATACTTTACAGAGAAGTTAGAAGAGTTGTGTTGACAGTGTCTCAGTAACTCTCAGGGAAGCACTGCTTTCTGACAGGAAAGCTTCAGAATATTTCTCCTCTTCCTGTCCATCCAGCTCGTGCGCTACGGTGCCGGTTCAGGGTTGATTTTTATTTTGGAGATTTTACTTTTTACACCTAAATTGCTGTGGTTCATCAAGAGCCAAACACACACAACCTTTAAAGCACACTATTATAATCACGGAAGGATAATACTGGTTATTCCTAGCTATGTGTGAACAGCTGCTTATAAAAATATGAGTTGATGGTCCTTTCTGTTTAGGTGGGGGTGTTAACACAGGGCAGTCAGGTGCATTTAATGTGATGTAATAACTTATTTTACCCCCTGATAAACTGGAGCGACTAAAGTGCCAACTTGCAGTTTTTAAGTTGGCCACTGGGGGTTAAATGAGCCACCAAGTGATCGAGCAGTGCAAGGACAGAGCTCAGTTACTTGCCTGTCTTCATGCTCGGGGTGTTTAGATAGGTAGACTGAATGAAATGTATTAACTATGTTTATGAAACAATCCAAGGATAGAAAAAGAAATATCATCAGAGTATCTGTTTTTACTTTTGCCCTTACAGAAGAAAATATTCTTATTTTCTTCTTTGCAACAAAAGCTGAGAGAAGAACGCAACAAAATATTTTATCCAAATAAAATTGTTCCTTCTGTAGCCTAAGACTGACATGTACCAGCTTATTTCTCACCAGTGGTTTCTCACCTGCAGGTTTGGGCACCTGCAAAGAGTCACAAAATAACTGTTGTCCCGTGACAGCTGGGATAGGCTCCAGCCCTCTGGCGACCTAAGCGGTTAAGAAAATAGATGAATCCAGAACTGAAACAATATTTCAGGCTATGATTTTGACTGTAAGCACACGGACAGACAGCAGGTTGTATATCCAAAATGTATGTATAAGAGCTCTCATAATGATAGATTTTCTATTTTTTCGTCATTATTATCATGGCATAAATAAATAAAATTAAAATCATTATTGGGTATCAAGTAGAGAAATGAAAACAACAACAAACTTTTTGTATACTACAAAAGGTGTGATATACAAAAAGAACAGGTAAACAGTTTAATACTAGTAGCTGTAAGGCAGCTGTGTGTTTGTGTCTGCATCTCTCTCCCTCCCCTCCACCTTTCCTTTAACTATCCATTAAGACACTCGTCTATTGTTACGTGTACAGAAGCAGGCAGGCATTTCCTGCCTTGTGAGTGACAGTGCAGGTTCAGTGTGACAAGAGCAGGCAATTTATAGGGGTGACAGAGCTGCACCTGATGGGTGGACTTGAACTTGAGCTCCGTCATCTTTTTGCTGCTTCCTATGATATGGCCAAAACAGCCCTCAGGCCAACAGGAACTGTCCAAGTGCTCCCAACAAGCAGTCTGTCACTGCATGGATCAGGATGACTCATCATATGATTAACAGAAGGGAAAAGAAGGCAAAAAAAGCCAGTTATGCAAAGATTTGGCCATTTTCCAGACACACACACACGCGCATATATATATATATATATATATATATATATATATATATATATATATATGTATATGTATACATACATATATGTGTATGTGTATATATATATATATATATATATACATACATATATATATATATATATACATATATGTATATATATATATGTATATATATATGTATGTGTGTATGTGTGTGTATATGTGTGTGTGTGTGTATACACACATCTAAAAAAGACCCCAATCGGGTTAGTGTTGTAAATTGCTGAGAGATGGAATGATACTGGTTGGTTTTGGTCTTTTCATTGGATTTGTAAATAATACAGACGACAATATAAAATAACAATACATTTATATAAACTAGCTACAGTGTGCTATACTGGATACAGCACACAGCAAATCTCTAACATTACATTTGTCAAGGTACATCAAACTGAGCAACTGGGGAAAAAGGATTTTAGATTTTGCTGAAGACTGCTCTTAATACACAACAAGGCCTTACTGCTAATCTCCTGTAACAAAGCTCTCACAAATTTGGTCTCTGTTAATCAGTGTTTGAAAAGAAAATCAATTTTTTGCTTGTTTAGAAGACATTTTATGTAAAAAGTGTGTGGTTTTCAAAACTTTGCTCTGCAATTTTCTCTTTGCACTGTCTGTTGAAGGACTTATTGACATAAAATAAGAAATGTAGTACAAACAATCTGTAAGATGGATCTTTTCTTTCTTCCTTTAATTAAAGCAAGATGCCCACCTCTCTGTAGCTTGAATTCACAATAAACCACTTCTGCCTAACACATAACAAATGCTCAGTTAATGACTCGATTGGTTTCAGAGGACTCCTGCACCCTTGAAGGAACACTTCTTAATACCCAGTTTTTAAGGTGTTCCAGAAACCACGAGCTTCTGATAAGTTGTTATTAAAGCAACTCAACCTTTGTGGATAGGAGGTAGCTAGAAAAGTAAAGGATCAGTCTTTTTTTGTACGGTTTTAAGACACAAGACATGCTACTTAGAACAAGCTACATGACTCTAAAACACGTCTCCCCTGTACAGTGAAAACCAGGCAAAGGTCTCACTACAAAGAAAAATGTTTTCTGTCATTCCAGGGAATTCAACCTTTGCTCAATTTTGCCTTCTGCGGGCCTTTCTTGTAAAGTGTAAACTGGTGTGGCACCACACAGGCAATTTAAAATCAGGTTTTGTACCATAAGGGCTCTGCATCCCCCCGAGTCCTGGGTTCTTGGACGCATATGCTCTTGCGCTTCATGCATTAGTAAGTGTGCAACGGTCTGCAAAGTTGGCGTGGTGCAGATTTTGTTGTCTTTACAGGCAATAGTAAAGAATGAGTAGCACTCACTGCCTATAAGAACAGAATAAATACAATCAACACCTAACTTAACAGTTATTTGAGGCCTCCTGCCTACTCTATCAGAGGGAGATAGTCAACAAGAAACCTGCTCTTGTTTACCAAACAGATTCTCTAAGTGTGTGTGTGGAAGATGTAATGTGATTCCCAGGACAGTCTACAGGCTCAGTGAAGACACAGAAACTACTATACAAAATGTACACGTGGATACGAGTGGCTAATTGGCTAATTAGTTAAGAGTTCACCCAGAGTCAGGGTACCTCTGCAACACCTTTAAATCAGAACAAACAAATGAGCACAGACAAATGATCACAGAAAAAAAAAGGACACATTGGCAAGCTGCTCACATGAACTCACACCTCTCTGATAAACAGCTTAGCTGTTAAAGCAGGTGGTTGATTGCAGGTGCAGGCTGAGTAAGGAAGGGGCTTGGACACTGGCACAGTCAGGTAATGTAGCAGACAAGAGGTCAGGGGAAAAAAGGCAGCAGACAAGAAGCAGCAATGCTGGACAAGGATGGGAAGATGCTAATTTGCATTCAGCAAAGAAGGAGGGACAAGAGGGAATGCTTAGGCCTCCAGCAATATATGCAGATCCACTATTTCACTTTACCGCTCTACATCTCTCTCTTGATTAGCCACACATACAGTTTCACTGGTCTTCCCTTGCTGCTTTGTCACTTGCGCTGGTTGAAGCCGTCAGGGTGGTCAGAGATCAGGTTGGTGAGGGTTAATTATAAACAATTAACAATCTCTACTTTTAAAATTAGGCTTAAAATTGTCTTTTTTTTTTTTTTTTAGCAAAGCATATCGTTAGGGCTGGATCAGGTGACCCTGAATCCTCCCTTAGTTACGCTAGGCTTCCCATGATGATGAGCGTTTCCTCTTCACTAGAAATGAAAATTGATAAGAATTTTGCAAATCCATTATCCATTCACTTATCAGTTTGATTCCTTATTGATTCTCTCATTGATTCTCGTTGGGCTCTCATGTTCTCCGCTTTGACAGAGACCACCACCAGTAAGCAGCATATCAAAGAGATTACCTTTGGCCAAATTAATTGCATGCTGTGTGGTCAAAGTTTTGTGCATGTTGGAGGTATTTCCTCTCTTTGTTGTGATCAGTGTCGGGGTTCATACTGAAAAAAGTAATGTGTTAAACAGAACACTTTTCTTAAAAGTAATGCAGTACGGTACTTGATTACTCCCAGGAGAAAGTAATTCATTATACTGCTTGTTACAATACTTTTGTATTTCTCCATAAAATGACTTGGAACAAACTGTAATAATTGCAGTTTAACAATGTAAACCTAAGGCTGCAGTCACACACCAACACAAATCCCTGTCTGAATGAGTAGATGAATATGATCTTTAGTGTTTAGGTATTAACACAAACGCCAAAAGCACAAAGCAGAGAAAAAAACATGCACAAGGAGACTTCAAAGTGATCGCCGTGGTGATTATACTTTAGAAGATGAACAGGTAGAAACAGAGGCTCCAGGCTGACTCCTCATCAGTTTGTTACCTGTTAAAACTCAGGGTCTGCCTGCAGGGCTGAGGTCGGCATTCGCCGCTTTAACATTACTTTGGGTTGTTGGCTAGCTTACCGTTAGCACAGCGGTCCCCAACCTTTTTTGCGCCACGGACCGGTTTATGCCCGACAATATTTTCATGGACCGGCCTTTAAGGTGTCGCGGATAAATACAACAAAATAAAACTAGTACCGGTACCGAAAAAAAGAAAATTTATTCATAACATACGTGAAAAGACCAAGGAAAACCGAGTAAACGATAAAAGCGATAACAAAATAACGCTCCAAACCGATAAAAACCCTGAAAACTCTACATTTCACACCTGAACCTCAACTCTCGCGGCCCGGTACCAAACGACTCACGGACCGGTACCGGGGTTGGGGACCGGTGCGTTAGCATGCTGTCTGTGCAAAAGTTTGCGAAGAGCAGAGATTGCATTAGCAGCATTATGCAGCTGATTCTGTCCTGGATGCAGTTTGCACTTTACCATCGCACTCTCATCCTTGTGTCCATAAAGAATAAAAATAATGTCGATATCCATGCTGTAGTCTGCACCGCTGTTTTCCTCCTCTGACACATGAAGGGAAATCAGCTGAAGCGCTTGTAGAGCAAGTGTAAGTGTAACCTATAAATGGAATCAATAGGCAAGTAGACCAAGAACTGGCTCTCGATTAACATCACGATTTTTCACTCATTATGTCTTTATACACCACTCTGCATTTAATAAGTAGTTATTATTAATCTCTGACTCTCTTCCACAGTATGTTTTTTGTCCCATCTTCCTCTCCTCAGTCCCAACCAGTCATGGCAAATGGCTACCCCTCCCTGAGTCTGCTAGAGGTTTCTTCCTGTTAAAAGGGAGTTTTTCCTTTCCACTGTCTCCCTGGGGGTTACAGTTTACTTTGTGCATGTGTGTGTGTAAAAAGATGATACACCCTTGATCTATGACTTTAGTAAACACTTTTGTTCTCAGCAGCTCATCATCATGCTAATTTAGCAAATTATTTTCCCAATAACTAAAAGGATTGTGATTTTTTTTTTTTTTATCTTGCTAGTCACCTCTAGTTCCAAAAAACATCCATAGAGGAAAAAACCAAAACCTTTGTGGATTTTTGATTTTCAGGTCTTCAGGCCACTTATTCAGTGGCCCATGGGAATTGTTCCCATATGTTTGATTGCCAGTACACCACTTGCTACCCTGTTTGCTATTAAGTTGTTTAAAGAATTGAGTCTGAGTTTCACAGTGCTGATGTAAAATCACAGTTAAACTGGAGTGCAATGATTCTCGAAAAACTGGTGTAGAGGTGTTAAAATGTGTGAACTTTGGATTGATTCTCTTCAGAAATTCAGGCGGCTGTCTTCTCTGCAGGGAAATGCCAACAACAACCCTTCCTCCATCTCACATTCATATTTTGATTTATACAGTGTTCACAGGGAGGAGGAGCTATTCACAGCTGGGTTTGTTTCCAATTTGTTTGGGTGTGTGCGTGCGTGAGAGTGAATGCGCAACCCTGCAGTGAAATAAGATTTTACTCATTTTCAATAGTGAAAGCAAAAATAGAAAATCAATATGTGGCTGTCAGTGCAGATATTAAGGCTTACTGGCACAAATATATCAGTGTATGGGAAACAATGCTCTAAGGAGTGTATCAATTTTTCCCCAGCTTATTATAAAACAGTTGTGGGCCTACAGAGGGATCCCCAGCCAAAATCCAACAGGTGAATTTTCATCAGTTCTAATTTCTCTAAATAAAAACTCTTACACATTACTCAATATAACATCTTGGTTTAAATCAACTCTGACAAGTTGTGTTAAGTCAACATATTATTTATTGTTTAGAAATGTTAATTTGTGCATTTTACCATGTCTGTTCCAAGAGCAAAAGGAGGAAGCGCTGCCTCACTTCCTGTATTTATAACACCCTGTTTGTTGATGTCACAGGAAGGGACCTGGTGAAGAGGGGGAAGAAAACTGTTGTATTTTCTAAAAGTCAAATGTAGGGTTTTGTCTGCTCTAGTTTGTTTTTGTTGCTGGTATAAAGCAGGATCAATCAGTGGGTGATTGTAATATTTAGTCTTACTTATTCCATTGGAGATGATTTTGTTGGATAGCTTGAGATTATTTAAACAGAAGAACTCAGTTGTTCAGGGCCAGGTCAGTGTAGCTGAGTGCACTTGACATTAATTTTGGTTGGTTTATGTTCAGTTATGGTTATTTGCACCAAGTTGACATTAAAATTGATTTTTGTAAATCATTTTTGGTCACAATGTTTGTAAATAAATCACCTGCTACACTCGACAGCATCTGTCTACTACCCTTCTTCCGCCACTTTGGCCCAGTGATCTCACCTGTTCTCACATGTTATATGACATTTTTTAATACCCATGACTCTGAAACAAATTTTAAAGGTTCGACATATGTCAAACAGGTATGTGGTAGCTGTAAGCGTATGGTCAGCTGCAAATACTCGACTATTTATGTCTTTTCTAGTTCTCTTCACCCCACTTTGGTGATTAATAGGTTCATTGTCTAAAAGCAAAATAGAAAAACAACAACAACAAAAAGATAAGCAATTACTACTTTGGCAGCATGAAAACTCCCTGTGATACTTTTACTGTGAACTTTTCAGGTCTACAGTTTTAGACCATTATTCCAGCAGCCCTACAAAACACTGCAGCTAAAAGGATTAAAAAAACCTTTGTCATCATTTTGTAGTTATTGAATTGCGGCTCTCCTGGTGGTAGTAAAGGCACTTCAGCCTTGTCTTTTATAACTAAAACTTGCAAAAGGTACCAGCACCTTGCATAACAGACAAGGGTAAACGAGTCGCTCAAATGTCCTTTGGAACATAGTGTAGTACTTTCAAACAAAAAAATGCACAAAGATACATGATTTTAACATTTCTGGACACTACCAGCTCAGCTCCTCACAGCCTGTCAGGTTAGATAAGGCCATGTCTGGGTGCCCTCAGGACTGCAGCAAGGTCGAGTTAGGTAACGGGTGTTAAGCGACTCTTGAGTATAGAATAAAAGTCATTGGAAGTATGGAAGTCATTGGTTCTCCTGCTATATACCCCTGCCGCACTTTTCTTTTTAATTTCTAATTACTCATGTAAAGTATCTCTATTCACATCATATCTCACATATGATGGTGTCTAGTTGAAACACTAGCAAAGCAGATTAAGGTCTTTCAGAATATGCGAAGCTAACTAACACACACGGCAATGCAAATACACACCTGCACAAAGATGTGGCTTGATCCAAGTTGTTTCATGTCTGCTCCGGGGACTTTATCACTGTTTATCTCTCTGGTGCTCACTGTCTCCTGGATCAAGCCGATCTGCCTACACACAGCCACCTGTCTGAACACTCTCCTGATGAGATTACTCACATTGGGATTTCAACCAAGCACTTTTTGTGTGTGCATGTGTTTTGATGTGATACTCATAATACTGAGAGAGGACAGATATCTCTATCTGAATGCAGGTTTGGATAAAAAACAAAGGTGACACTGTGGATTTGTTTGAAATATAATGTTTTCATATGTGTATAAACTTAATAGATTTATAGAGCACTTTTTAGTCATTGTGTAGCATCAAGACTGTTGATACGGTCAGTCAAGTAGCAGAGGGGGTTGTTCATCAGTTTCAGTTGTTTTCCTGTTAATGAAAATTAACAACAGGTGCACTACAGGGGCAACAATGAAACAACCAAAACAGGAATGATCTTGCAGGTGGAGGCCACTCACATTTTTCTCCTCAACTTTTCTGACTGTTTCTTTTCACTAGTTTTGCATTTGTCTAGAGTAAGTGTCACTGCTGTTAGCATGAGGTGATACTTGAACCCTAGAGAGGTTGCACAGCTAGTCCAACTCCTCAAGGATGACACATCAAAATGTGCCATTGCCAGTAGGTTTGCTGTGTCTCCCAGCACAGTCTTAAATGCATGGAGGAGATTTCAACGGCAGTCAGTTACTGTGGGAGAGCTGGACAGCTATTGAAGGTCCTTAACCCATCAGCTGGACTGATATCTGCTCCTTTCTGGAAGGAGGAACAATCTGAGCACTGCCAAAGCTACTAAAGAACCTCCAGCAGGTCACTGATGTAGATGTCTCTGACCAAACAATCAGAAACTGACTTCATGAGGGTGGTGTGAGGACCTGACATCCTCTAGTGCAGCGGTCCCCAACCTTTTTTGCGCCACGGACCGGTTTATGCCCGAAAATATTTTCACGGACCGGCCTTTAAGGTGTCGCGGATAAATACAACAAAATAAAACTAGTACCGGTACCGAAAAAAAAGAAGATTTATTCATAACACACGTGAAAAGACCCAGGAAAACCGAGTAAACGATAAAAACAATAACAAAATAACGCTGAAAACCGATAAAAACCCTGAAAACCACACATTTCACACCTGAGCCTTAACTCTCGCGGACCGGTACCGGTCCGAGGCCCGGGGGTTGGGGACCGCTGCTCTAGTGGGCCATGTGCTCACTGCCCAGCACCGTGGAGCCTGATTATAATTTGCCATAGAATACCAGAACTGACAGAGCTGAACACCCTGAACACACGTGACAGACGTGGAAGGGTCTGGAGAAGCCGTGGAGAATGTTATGCTTCCTCTAACATTGTTTGGTCTGACTGGTCTGTGACTGTGACGGGGTGACTGTAGCTCAGGTGGTAGAGCAGGTCATCTACTGGTCGGAAGGTTGGTGGTTCGATTCCTGGCTTCGCCTAGTCTGCATGCCAAATATCCTTGGGCAAGATACTAACCCCAAATTGCTCTCCGATGCATCCATCGGAGTATGAATGTGTGTGAATGTTAGCTATAAAGCACTTAGAGAGATGTGCTTGTGCGAATGGGTGTGAATGGGTGAATGCACAAGTTGTGTAAAGCGCTTTGAGTGCTCAGATGAGTAGAAAAGCGCTATATAAGAACCAGTCCATTTACCATATTAGTAATGGTCTGGGGAGGCATATCCATGGAAAGACACACAGATTTCTACAGGCCAGACAGTGTCAACCTGACTGCTATTAGGTATTGGGATGAAATTTTTGGACCCTACGCTGGTGCAGTGGGTCCTGGGTTTCTCCTGGTGCATGATAATGCCTGGCCCCCACTCTCGTTTCACCCAAATCCAATAAAATACCTCTGGGACATTATGTTTCAGTCCAGGCCGCATCTCAGACTGTTCAGGAACTCAGTGATGCCCGGGTCCAGATCTGGTTGGAGATCCCCAGGGACACCATCCATCATCTTATTAGGAGCCCCAACGCTGACAGGCAAGCATACAAGCACGTGGGGGCCAAACTACTGAGAAGCATTGTGTGATGCTGCAAAGAAATTTCAACAAAATAGACTAGCCTGCTGAATCATTTTTTCACTTTGATTTTCAGGGTGTCTTTGAATTCACCCCTCAGTAGGTTGATAATTTTCATTTCCATCAAACCATGTGGCATCCTTTCATTCCTAACACATCTCCCAGTCCATATCAGTGTAGAGAACCAGCATGATTTTTTCCCCATTGAGGTCTGATATGCTTTCAAAGTGTTTTTGAACAGTGCAAATGATTTGCATCATTACATTAGCCCACATTGATATATAAGTATTTCTTCTCAACACAAAGACACTGTCTGTATTTGGTTACATGTTAATACGATCTGTTAAACAGTCCGAGGATATTTTTTAGACATAAAAAGCTGAGAGCATATCAATTTGTCCTCAGAGATGCATTGTGGCTTTAAGCGCAGAGTCCATTAAGAGCCGACTACATTGGCAGTGGGAATGAATTTACTTGCTGCAAATATTCTGTATAATGATCAGTGCCAATGGGACAGTGAAAGGCTTAATTGGCAGCCCAAGTAACATTTTAGACATTTCATGCTTTGCAAGCAGAAAAAGCAAAACAACACTTGGAAATAGGTTTTCCTAAATCAGATTTAAACCATTGATTTGATATTCAACTCAAGAAGTCTGTTGCAGCCTGACTGCACAAATCACATTTCAGACTACCCTGCGTGTGGGCATGTGGGCAATCTAATTTCCTTTTCATTCAGCTTCATTGGATACGTGCTTTTAAGTAAATACTTTAAAACACTTAGAGGACCACAGCTCACTCAATTTTACTTTGAAAATGAAGAATAGGAGGATATTTTGAGTAAAGGAGTATATTGTTAAAAAGCCGTCGCATGTCAATAGACGGTCATAATCTGGGAGTGGGTGTCATGTACTGTATGGAACTGGCAGCGTCCTGGCTGCACGTTAAGGCAGTGGGGGTGGTTGCTGCATGCGTGCTTCAGTGAGTTATTACATGTGTCAGATGCTTGTTTGCAGAATGGTGTGATAATTTTAAAGAAACCCCCCACTGCCTCTCACCCCCTCCTCCAGGGGTGATTATTCTTTCCTTCTTGTCCATAAATACATGTCCGTGCAGATACCGTATTTGCCTGCTTTTCCGCGGCGTTTGACTGGCAAGCCGGGTAATAACCTTCACGCTAGGGGGGATTAGCTGCAGAATGTAAATGACAGATGTGACATGTGTGCATACATCTTGTTTGCAGGTAGAGAGGTTTTCTATGTGGGCTGTTTAGAGGCAAGGAGGAGAGGACAGCATGTGTCATGAAACTGCTGGCAACCCATATGGGAGAAATAGCTGATGAATCGATGGAGATATTGATGAATAGATGGAGGCAATCACAGCTGTAAGTTACTATTGTGCGCGGCTTGAAAATGTTTGCAGTTGTCACAGGCTGATTGCTGCATCTGGTTATCCTTGTCAGTTTGTCAAGTGTAAAAAAAAAAATTAAACGATTAAGACAGAGATGCCAGTAGTTTGCGTTTGCGTGATCATCGTCCGTGGGTAATTATATCATACGCACTGGAATAGGGAAAGAGCTACACGGTGTAAATAATTAAGCAGTCATCCAGTTTTGTCATTCACCAGCTTGGATATGTTAATCACCAGCTTTGTACCATTATTTACACACAAAGTGACAAACAGAACGGATATTTTAGGCGTGATGTCTTGAAGAGATGTGTCACATCTCCATTTACTCCAGCCCACAGCTGCAGATTACCACTTTTGTGGCAGTTTAAGTGCAACATTTTGATGGTAAATTCCAAGATTTACCCTTTTAAGTTGGAAAGGATGCATTAAACACACTATTGGCAGAATCTGCAATAGTCTTATTAACTTCCTTTTCTGGCATTAGAGAGGAGGATTGATGCCCTTCTCACGTCTCAGTGATGAATTTGCTACAGCCAGTCAGTTTAGTGTAGAATAATTATTGGAACCACTGACACCATTGTCTTTATATAAAAGTTGGATGTAGTCACCCTGACAAAACCCATCAGTTATTAAAATACTGCTATGATGCAAGAAGCTGAGTGTTTTTGCTGTGACCGTCATGGACTTTAGATGTCACGGGCACATCTGATTGTGATACTGAGGGACACTGAGTAACAAATGAACAATGAAAATAGCAATTAAGATGAAAAACTTATATACTGAGATCATAGAGCCAGGAAAGTTTCTAATGCTGGTTTAAGGCATTTTCACAGTGGCTTTCCTTTTTAGACCTTTTAGTCCATCTTTATCAGATGTGGGGAAAAAATTGTTTCACGAGACTGTGAGAAACTGAATACATCCCATGATTGTAGAACCATCTATAGCAGCAAAATCGTAAATAAAAAAATATAATTGTTCTCTGTATGACTTTATCCTTTGCTCACATTGTTGTGGAGGAATTTTGGCTAGAACCCTTCAAAATGACCTCCACTGGTGTGAACGTCTCTGACTAAACCCTGTGCTCAGTTCCCGGCATCGTTGAACAGAATTGGCAGGTTCACCACCACAGAGCAGGTTCAGCCTGAACAGATGTGACAGATGTGACAAGGTTTGGAGAAGCTGTGGACGTGAACATTATTTACCATGACTGGTTGGTGGTGGGTCAGTGATGGTGTGGGGAGGCATATCCATGGAGGGACACACAGGCACAAGCAAAAAAAAAAAGATCATCCATCTTTTACAGATGTGAAAAACAAGTCTGAGGTAGATTTGCTGCTGAGCTTGGGATCTTTGTCCTGTTACATGATACGGTTTGGGCCAAGCTTTAGCTGTTGGGTGGATGACCTCAAATTTGAATTCAGAATACTTTGATATACAGAGGAGTTCATGACGAACTCAGTGACTGGAATGTGCAGGTCCTTTGTCCTACTGTACAAGTCCAATCATCACCCCGTCACCACCATGCTTGACAGTTTGTATGAGGTGTTTGGATTTGCCAATTTATTTTAGATGCAACTTTGCAAACCTAAGCTGTGCTGCCCTGTTCTTTTTATAGCGAAGAGGCTTTCTCCTGGCAACACTCCCAAACAAAACATACTTGTTCACTCTTTTTCTAAGTGGCAAGTCATGAAATATAACCTTTACCATGTTAACTGAGGCCTGTGGAGTCTGAGATGTAACTCCTAGGCTTTTTGCAGTTTCTCAAAGCACTGCACGGTGGATTATCTGGGATGTCCACTCCTGGGAAGATTGCGACATTGTGTTGACACACATAAACACTTCAGACCAGCAAACTGCCAGAATTTCAGTATTTATAGAGGTGCTCACACTTTCTGATGATCTTTTAATTGAGTACATGTAATTAGCAGTTCCTGGTTGCTGGCTTTTTTTCATCTTCTTTTATCTGAGATTCAACTTGTGTTCCGTTATACTTAAATCACAGGTGCCAGCATTTGTTTTTTTAATTTTGAGAAATTCATGATTTTTTTTCTCCCCATTTCAATTCGATATGCTCGGCTAAGCTAGTCTGTGATTGAAAGCATACGTTTATCACATGCAGTTGTATCAATCATGTCATTCAGAGTTGATTGTGCCAAAGAAGCAAAATAGCAGATTGGAAAATCAAAGAAAGACAAAATAGGATCTGTGTCCATAGTTGGGAGAGCACAATGTGTGGACAAGAGTTTTTAGATTGTAACAGTAACATGTATATTATAAAAATTCAAAATAATGCTATATTATGTCGATCAGAGTTATTTTTGCCTCTTTTATTTAGCTGGCACTTTTTTCTCTTTGCTGATGCAGATTGTCATGATTTTCCAGTCTGCTCCCCCCTGGCATTTTACAGTCTTTCAGTTTATTTTGGTCAAAGCCCTTTCAGTTTGGTCCCAAGGGATTTGGTCTCTTTGGAACTCATTTGTAAATGACCTCTCTTACGGATCGAACGTGTTGCTAATTAGCACTAATCTCTTACCTGTTTTGCACAAATTTTAGTTGCAATTAGGACATTTTGAAAATAAAGTGAAATTTGCCTCCTGTAGCCTGTGTCTGTCAGTGCTGCTTGGCCCCAGTAGTGCAAAGGACAGCTATGTCTTGCAGCTAAAATATATGAATATTTTAAGATGCTTTTTTTCTCCAGCATTTCACCACAGACAGTGTTGGAGTCAGTGATTGTAGCATAATTACAAGCATCCTTTAAAAATACATGGGAATTGCGCTCTTGAATCTTATTAGATACTCAGTTCAGGCTAGACTAAGCATTGCTACTGGTGTTGTCTCATTTGAGAACACGAGGAGACACAAGCTGAAAACAGCTTAAAACCTAATTAGTTTTCTTTTTGTTTTTTTTGTTTTTGCCGTGGAGGCTTTGGAGAAGGGGAGCCTGTGCTATAAAAACTACATTAATAATTTAAGTTCAATTTCCTGAGTTCACCTTTACTGATGATAGGTAATTTATCCTTAAGCTGTCTGAAAAAGCACCAAAACAAATGCTTACAAATGCTCTATCGCCTTTTTTTCACCTTCTACTGACCAACAGTGACACAAAAGAGCCAAAAGTTTGGAAGCAAAAAGTCTCTTTTTCCCCTCATTGTCTATAAAACCCTGTGAAAAAAGCCAAAGTGATAAAGCTTTAGCTGCCGCTCTGTGCCTTCCAACATCCCTTTTTCATCCGTGACAATCACCCTCCAGGCAAAATCCTACTGAAGGCATAAATCTTTAAAGTGATCACAAATACATTTCTTCTCCTTCTTTCTGTTTTTTTTTTTATGTACTGCAAACTCGCATTTAAAATCTTCTTTTCAGCTGTGGCTGAGTATTAAGCCTGGGTTGAGCTAAGATGGGAATTACATGGGGTCAGTAAATTTATTAACCAACAGCAGCATCATGCTGTGAGCTGTTCGGCCAGTAAAGCAGCCACAGACGTGACTGCAAACAGCAGTTTAGTGAGAGGCCTTTTTCATGTGTCAGCAGGCAAGTGTAATAGCATGCATGCGTAAGAGAATCAATTAAATTCAAGGTCATACAATGCCATTACCAGACCTAAGCAAGTGGGCTATGTCTTTTAAAGCAATTGCCTTTGACACTCACTCCTTGTACGTGTGACAGCTGCAGTGGACAAACAGATGGAAGGTCAGAGAGAGTGACAGGAAAAACTGATTAGCAACTGTACAACAAATGGGCTTCTAACCTGCTGCCCAAAGGTCTGAAAGTGTACTTGGTAACACTTTATGCTATGTAAAGGGTGTAATTCCCTTGCAATTAAATGGATTTTCAATTTGCTGTAAATCCATTGTACTTTTCAGGCACAGGCTGCATTGTGGGGTGGATTACTCTGGGCTTTTTACATCTTTATTTTTATTTTTTTACGTCTTTATTTAAGAATCATTATGTTGACGTGCATGATGGATGTTCTCTTATTTAATTGATCTTTTGTTTTATCAATCTAAATGCAATACAGTGGGCCCTCGTTTATTGCGGGAGTTACGTTTGAAAAATAACCCGCAAACTCTCTCAAAGTTCAAACCTTTGTAGAAAATAAGTCCAGTATTATAGAATGAAACCAAAGATCAAACCCTGTTTTCAGGTTTTCAGGTCCAGAAAATGGGAATAGAGCAGCTGCGAGAGAATTCAACATTAATGAATCAATGGTACAGAAGTAGAGGAAGCAAGAGGAGTTAGTTTAGTAAACTTTGTCTCATCTGACTGTTTTGTTTTGCTTAATGCGCCTCATAATCCAAAAAATACGGTAAATTCTACCTTCCTTTAGCATGTCCAGAAGTCCAACTTCTTGTGCAATGGTAACATCTTCCTCTGCCTTTTGGGTGCTCCCACAGGTGCCTTTGATGGTGCAAAACGGTTTGTCGATGTTTTGGGACCACTGTACAGACTGTTTCCCTCTTATGAACTTATGATCATCTTATAATGTAAGATGTTTAAAGCTGTTTCTGCAGTATTTGAACTGGAACATATAATTTATGTTTCCTTTCCTGTATAATACCCAGAATTTAGGCATTATCTTTTACTTACAACACAATAATTTTTCTTTTCTTCTAAATACAGAAGCATTAGGCATCGAAAAACAAGTCTGTAGGTGAATGAGGAATGTGGTATAAAGTGCTTTAAGTGCTTAAACAGATTATGAAAACATGATATTAGAGCCTGATCCAGTCTGTTTACCTTTAATTTACCTTTTTTTTAGGTAAATATAATTACATTGTAATTTCAAATAAGATATGTTGAAATAGCATGTAATTAAAGTGTAATTACATTATCGTAAAGTATTTCTGTGTATTCAAAATGAGCAGCACCTCTTCCCCATTAACCTGTTATAGAGTTGAATTTTAAAGTGAAGTTCAAACAAATAAATCTGACGCTAAGTGGTTACAACTCGTAGGCTCTCTCTCTCTCTCTCTCTCTCTTTTTTTCCTACCAAAAATGCTTTTATTATTACATTTATCTGTTGGGTTGGGAAATGGTGGCACTGACAAAAACACAGGAGGTGGAGCTGAAGGTGGCAGAGGTAAGATGTTAGAATTTTTTTGGGGAAGTGACCAGGAGGGACACTATTAGAACTGAGTATACCAGAGGGGCAGCTGTATCACAGGGATAGCTGCTGTTGAAGATGGAGATGCCAGGCAGGAGTTAGAGAGGAATCCCCCTTCACTATATCATAGGAGGAGATGCAGAGGGTTGATGTGACAGGAGAGGATAGGGTGAGACGGAGGAAGAGGATCTTTTATGGCAACCATTCAAAAGAAAAAAAGAAAGAGAAGGCGATCAGTAAACTGAGAGAACAGTAGTTTGAGTTAGGGAAAATGACACAAAATGATTTGAGATGGTTAATAATGACACACATAACAGTGTGGTCAGTTTATATATCTGTGTGATTGCATTAAAGCCTATTAATATTTGACGGCCGAACTGCTCGAGTGTAAGTATCCTGCATTAGTCCTGCTCAGTGGCGCCATTGAACATTTACACTAAGCTGGATCTTTCACTGTTGTTCAAGGTGAACAGGGAGAACGCATGTTATCTAGTGCACTGGCATGATGATGAGTTTTTGATTGTTTGTGAACAATAGCGGCGCTCAATGGTGCAAAGAAGGCAAGCATGTCTGCTCCCTCAGCATCCCTTTTTAAATGATTTTTAGTGTTTCTGGCCACCTGGTGAGTGTACGCCTCACATTCAGTTTCATCTCCATGACAACCGACCAAACTTCATTCACTGAATAGGCTGCCTTAAATGCCTGAAATCTCTTTAACAGCTCAAGAGATGCGTCAGGGTTTACATATGCTACTGTGGCACTTTCAGACTGAGCGACTAACAGTTACATTTAAGAAAATATTAGAACATCAGCCTTTTCTTTTCAGTAGTGCATGGCCTTTACCGCTCAGTGGTGTGCTTTGGGTGTTGAAGGGCAGGTCCACAGAGACTCGTTTTTTTTATTTTACGCTACAAAACTGACCAGCTTTAAGCTTCAGCCCTTTGCCTTGTTGCACAGAATACAGAACAGTCATCTCTTTTCTGTTTTCTTCAGTGTAAGTAGGCGCAGAGCCATTCCATTCTTCTGCCCACTGTTCAGGTCTTTGCATAGACAGTATTTGTGTTTTGGCTCTGAGCGTGGCACACTGCATAATTGCATTTTGCCGTGTCAGGTCTCACAACTGCAGACTTCAGTGGGCTCATCCACAGACACACGCCTGATTAACAATAGGCTGGCTCACATGCTTTTCATGGTTACTTAATTGTTTTGTGTCCTCTCATGTAACCCACTCTCTCTGGCATTATATTAATTAAACCTTTTAGTTAACGGCATAACGCATGCTGTTAAATCAGAAAGTACAAAGGTATTAAGTCGCCACACTGAACTAATAGTGGGCCAAGGTATGAGTCATTTTCCTCTCAGCTTTGTGGAGTGATATTATGAATTCATGGTAGTTGAATGTCAAAATTATTGTTATTATATTTTTAGATTTGTGCTTAATTTTTACTATTAGCCATGCAGGATGCATCAACTCTGCCTTGTACGGTATGCCAGCACAGTCTCACCTAAACAGAATCAGATAAGCAGACTCTGTCTGTCTGCTTATTGATAAAAACAAAGAGTCTTGTCAGCTACTGACACTCTTTCCTCCGAAGACTACCATAAAGGCCTTTTAGGCAACTATATGACTAAATGTATGTAAAATGTGTGCAGTGTCATCACCCTTACAAGGGCAGAATTTGGCACCCTGCATCCCTTAAAATAAAGGGTCTAATTCCAATGCCAAGTGAAAATTAGACGTGCTGATCTGCACATTTAAAACAGACTTGGACTCAATATTTTACACTACTTTATAAATGTGTGTGTGTGTGTGTATATATGTGTGTGTATATATGTGTGTGTGTATATATATATATATATATATATATATATATTCTACTAAGTGTATATTTTATGACTACATATAAATATATCACCAAAAATTTAGCAGTGCTTTAAAGTTAAAATTATTTGCGCTTCTTTTAATGTGAGAGATAAAGTTATATAGACATTAAAATTATTCCTGCCTCAAAATTGCTAATAAGCTTTGGTTAGATTGCTTCTAAATACATATTTGATTTTGGGTTTGTGAAGTTTAGTCTCAGTTTCAGCTTTCAGAGCCTTACAATAAGAGAATGAATAGGGGAAGCAGGCTAAATTACTTATACAGTTAAAACCCCTTGCGTACTCTGTACTCTCTGTCTACTCCACATTTAATTCAATTCAGTTTAAATATATAGTGCCAAATCACAACAAAAGTCATCTCAAGGCACTTTATATTGTAGGATAAAGACCCTACAATAATAGAGAGAAATCCTAACAACTAGAGGACCCCCTATGAGCAAGCACTTTGGCAACAGTGGGAAGGAAAAACTCCTTTTTAACAGGAAGTTGCTGAGATTGGCTGGTGGTTAGAGGAGGAAGACAGGACTAAAGCCGTGCTTTGGAATAGAGCCAAAGATTAATAATAACTTATAATTAAATGCAAAGTGGTTTATAAACACATGGTGAGTAAAAAGGGTTTAGAGAAGGCAAAACACTAAGCATCATGGGAAGCCCCCAACAGCCTACGTCTATTGCAGCCTAGGATTCAGGACCACATGGTCCAGCCCTAACTAAGTTGTGTCAAAAAGGAAAGTCTTAAGTCTAATTTTAAAAGTAGAGACCTTGTCTATCTGCTGAATCCGAGCTGGGAGCAGGTTCTACAGAAGAGAGGCCTGAAAGCTTTTAAATATCCCAGGTACCACAAGTAAATCAGACGTCTGAGAGCGAAGTGCTCTATTAGTGTGATGTGATACTATGATGTCTTTAAGATAAGATGGGGCCTGATTATTCAAGACGTTGTATGTGATGAGAAGGATTTTAGATTTGATTCTGGATTTAACAGATAACGAGTATTCTAAATTGTAAATTGTGAAAATGTGTACATAGCCTTTTGAAGCTCAGATTCTTTTTATTTTATTTGTATGTATTTTGCATAGCTTGTATTTCTTTGGGGTGTTTTTCATTGTACTTGTAAAATTGTAGTTTTTCAAATTGTTTTTAAATGGTTTTTTTTCTATTCTATTTATCTGTCTATGCCTATTTTGAATAGGATATCTTGATCTCAGTGAGACTGCAGGCAAAGCTGGATCGATTAGTATGTTCCTCAAGCGGTTATGCAAACTTTCTACTGATAACAGAATTCAGCATTATCTTTTTGTCAAAACACGAACCGGCCGATTTAGATTTCTGACTGTGAAAGAAGAAATGTCAAGCTGTTCTTTCCTTCAGGTGATTTTAGACACACTCAAGGTTGTAGATTCAGCCCTGAATCCAGAGAAAGTCGTTTTGTGTGCTGTTGTTGCTGTGCTTCAGATTACGTCTACATATTTATGTGTTATTTATTATTTAAACTCTAAGTAACAAACAAAAAAGACCCCAGTGTGTTTGGAAGAAATCTGAAGACCAAAAGCAGATATAATAATCTGTTTCTCCCAATAATTCTGATTTAAATAGTATCTCTTATTATGTTCGATTACCATTTCCACTACAAGGCTCCTAAATAATTTATTTTCTATTTGTTCTGTGATTTGCTTTTTTTCTTCTGCAATGCTGGTTTCAGCTTTTACTAAACCCTTCAGTCATGTATCTTGATGCATATATTTTGTCTTATTGTCTGTAATTATTTGTCAGCAAAGCAAATTTTAAATCCCTCTTAGTCAGCTGATTCGGTAAAAACATGGCTATTTCTCACAGGAGCGGCTCTTATTAATCTTCATTTCCCCGAGTCTTCAAAGGTGTCATGGTGTCATGATGTTGTGAAAATGTGCTTTCAGTCAGCCTCACACTCACAGCTGTGTTTTTGGACAGAGATGTCCTGACGGCACCTGAGCCATGCATATCCTCAGTATGTGATAATTAAACACTAATAATAGTGTTATTTTTAGGCCTGCACATTACCCATGAACAGAAATCTGCAGGATCTGCGGTGCAGACATACAGCAAAGCTACTTTTTTTAAAAAAAATTTTTTTATCAGGACTTAACCTAAAAAACATGTTTTCAGTTATTTAAGCTATATTTCAGCTACAGCAGTCAAACTACATCAATAGGATATAAACGATGGAAATAGCCATTGAGCGCTTATCTGTAGTTTGTGAAGCCCTGTTCAGGCGTTTTACATGTTAGCATGATTGCTTGGCATCATCTGAAGTGGCTACATTTGGAATAGAGGTGGGAATCACCATACATCCCACGATACGATATTATCACAATACTTAACGCACGATACAATATTATTGCAATTTTTAAAAGATTCAGATTCTGTACATAAAGGTAAACTTTATCAATATTCATTTTATCTAATATCAAAGTCTCACACTTAGTCTTTCTCTCATTTCAGTCAGTTTTATTGTTGACAAACTGAACGGTTTGTATTACAGTCTAGTCCAACTTAACTGAATGCAACCATCTGGTACAATTATAGCTATTCTGAACTATGCAATTTATGAAAAATATGCAGCCCCTTCAGCAACTGAAGAATTTGAAAGTAAATTAAAACAAAATATAATTTTACATTAAATAAAAAAGTTTTAAACTGAATTAAAATAAAACATGTCTTAAATTAAAATAAGTAAACTGCCCTGTTTATTGCTGCCAAAAAAAAAGTTAAACACATTTGGACAGTGAAGGAATGTCAGGATTCTTGCTCAGAAAAAGGATCAACATGCTCTGAAGTCAGAGCATGTTGAGTTCCAGTCCACAAAAACTTTTTTTGTAACAAAATATCGATTTCTGCTGTCCCTGTATCGATACATTATTAGCAAACAAAATATTACGATACTACACAGTATCGATTTTTTTCCCCCACCCCTAATTTGGAAGAGGTGCTACATTATCAAAACACTCACAAGATCTGGTTGTAAGATGCATCTATACTGCATGAGTGCATTACTTGGATATGTTATCCATCCATCCATCCATTCATCAGATCACCAGTCAAAGGACTAATGCTAACTTTCACATCTATGGCCAATTTAGAATCTCCAGATAACCCAGCGAGCACGTGTTTAGAATACATCCATGCCAGGCTATTTAGGGCCTTTTTGGGATGACTTTGCATGCCCTCCCAGGGCCCAGAGTGGAACAGTGGTGCAAGAAGGTCCTGGAGTTGAATCCAGATACCAGAAATCCTGTCAATTAATAAAAATTAACTCACCAAAACTGGACCATGGGCTTCTTGGATGACCTATACCACACACAAGACCATTTTGCATGTGCTTTAGCACAAAAGGCACCAAAGCTACAAACACTGTTGAATTAGTTCAGGTAAATCCTAGCAGACAGCAAGCAGCCTAGTTGGCACCCACATCTCACTCATTCCCTGATTTAAGTGAGAGGTGGGTAGGTTATTAAGAATAATCACAGCCTCATGATCAGGAAAATTAGAGGAAGAGACCAGGCTGTAAAGATAGGGTGCCTATAGGGACTCGACTTCAAGTACCCATTCAAGGAACAACAGTTTTTGGCACATCAATGATCTACTTTTTAACCCCAGCGGTTGCTTTTTGTTTAATAATGACAAGTTTTGTGTCCAATTTGATTTTAGCCTTACTGATGTTTTTTAAGTACATTATGATTTTTGCATCTCATGCACACATTTACTTGAGCCCTGTTTTGTAAACTCTCAATGATTTCTAAAGAAAATAAACAGGCTGCTTTAAAGTAAGAATAAAAAGTGTGAAAGTTTGACCATCCAAAAACTGCATTATCTTAAAAGTGTGAAGTGAAATATTTTTTGTGATTGCATAAGCTTAAATTCTACCAGGCAAACAGCTCTAAATAATTTGCCAGGCTTGTGGAAAGGCCATTCTCATTTCATATGCTCATATTACTGCTCTGTGCGCACTGCAGTCATCCTTGTAGACTGTTTTGTCATTTAGTGGAGATATTCATAGGAGACTCATATTCCAGCTTTAAACAAGAGAAAGCAAGCCAGACTCCTACCCCTTTATGGCTGCACGGAGACCGGAGTGCAGCGCAGCACACTTTGTGCATCCAACTGAGCAAGGCTGTCCGTTCATATTATGCTTTCACATTACAACAATTCATAAAGCGTTTTAATGTGGGCCCATCTACAAATCTTCAGTCTGAATAAAGCTAAATTACATCATGCTGCTTGCCATGTTTCTGTTTCCCCATGCATTCGTACATGGTGAGGAGTTCAAAGTCACCGTGAGCCCCGTAGTGCCAATGCACCCAATGAGTCTGGGATGAAGCTGTTTGTAAGTGGAAACATAGACCTGAAGTGGAATCCACTTTACTGCTGCACTTGCTGAAGTTTCCTGCTGCATGATTCATTTCACTCTGTATATTTAATGGAAGTGACAGCAGATTGCACCAATTAGCGGGATAACTGACGTAAAAGTAAGATGAACCACATCCTGTGTAAATATGTTTTCCCTTTACATGCTGTGATTGATAAATATATAATAAATGGTATAAATATGCTCAAAGAGAGAGAGAGAGAGAGAGAGAGAGAGAGAGAGAAAGAGATGTGGTAGTTTATATTTGGAGGAAAAAAAAGAAATGAATTTATAAGTTTCTTGTTGAACCCGTAAAACCTCATCTACAGATATTTTACTGCATCGCGTGTTACAACATTAGCACGACACATGAATGTCCATCTGTCACTGTGATGTTTTTTCGTTTTATTGTCCAGGTTCTTTCTAGCTTTGTGTTTTTGTCTATCTTTGGAGTAGGGCTCTGTATTCTGCCGCAATTTATCTTTCTGTTATTTCTTGTTTATTTTCTTATGCCTGATACAAGTTCTTCATAGTGTTGTTATTTCATCCTCTCAGTTCGGAGCTTCTGTTTTGTAGATCCTTAGGTTCATTCTGTTAATCCCCCTTTGTTTCCCCATTCTGTTCCTCTGCAGTCTTTTCTCTGTGTTTGTCTTTTTGTCTTTTTGTTGTGTCAAATAATCGTCTCTTCAATCAGTTGTGTTGTACTCTTCCTGTTTTATTTTGCTAAGTGTTGTTCAGTTTAAGTCCCTCTTGAGTCTTCATGTTAGTAACCCTCGGCTATGTTCTCACCTGCTCTCTCTCGCCTCAATATCTTGTAAGTACATGTTGTCTGAGTGTCCCTTTGTTCTTTCTCGTGTACTCCCTCATGATTGTGTCTCCCTGCTCTTGGTTTCCTAGTTTTCAGTTTCCCTGTTCTGATTTTCGATTTCATGTGACTACTATATATAATATATTCAGTGAATTTTAATGCATTTGGAATAGTCTGTTGCTTTAGCAAATGCCATTGCTCACAAATCCAGGAAATCTTCTGTTAGATGATGAATAACTCCACAGCAATGCAAATGCAGTTGGAGCATCAGAGTTGCAGCAGAAGTGCTTGTGTAGATCTTGTTGGTGAAGATGAAAACCAAACAAAGAAAGCATGTGACCACTATTGTGAGCCTGCCACCCCTGCTGAAAGCAGATGGAAGGGGAAACGTAAAATATTACGTGACAGTCATGTGATAGCATGTATAGATAGAGGGCACATGTTGCTGTGACATCAACAGCTGCAAGTAATTAAAGCTTCACTGACTGGAACGTCATTCCTTATGCTGCACTGGTTATTAATATTGCAACGTTCGGATGTGAAGATGAAGTGCTTAAAAGTGCTGTTGTATTTTTTTTACAACAGCGGCCAACTCAGATATGATATTTGCACTTTGGCTTTACTTCATGTTGCTTAACGAGGTCTGCCCTTGTTTTTCTTTTCATGGATAAAGGGTATTTTTTTTCCTACTCTTTCACGCCTGACAAAATTTTGATGAAAACACTAGTTGCCCAAAAATCTTTTCAACAACGTCAGTCATTCAGTAAGCCAAATTCATTCTCCTAGCATAGGCTGCCTCTGCGCTCTGACCAAAATACACACAGGAGACAAAACAAAAATCCATTAAATAGTTGATGCAGCCTTGAATAAAGTCAGTACCTCTGAAGCTTTGAAATGTCTCTGTGGACTCATAAAACCAGTGACCCAGATGGCTCCCAGGTTGTGGGGAGCATGCAGTTACGCTATTTTGTGTGAATGTCAGCGGCCGTGTGTGCCTTCGCACACACAGAGACACACTTTAGGTGAGTTGTTTGTTGTGTGAAAATCCGTGCAGTGCGAGGCTACGCACACAGATATTGTATGACCCAAGTTCAGGTCCAGAGAGAGACAGAGGGAGAGAGGAACATGACTGAAGTGAAGCGTGCAGAGAGCAGCCTGGGTTTGTGAGCAAGAACAACCTCTGCATGTGGAATGAGTTCCAGGCGGGAGGCAGAGAGGAGAGGAGGAGGAAGCACTAGCGCAAGTGCAGCAAGCTTCTCAGCACTGGTATGTTAACAACACGCCAGGTTTTGTGTGCGCCTCTGTGTGCACGTACATCATGTGTGCGTATGTGTGTGTGCGTGTGTGAGAGAGAGAGAGTTATCTAGTAGATGGTAGGGTATGATTGCCGTGTGCACGAGGGAGGATGGAGCTGGGAGGCACTGATTGGTTGTGCACTCTCATAGGGTGTGGCCAGAATGTGAATGACTGCTCCTGCCTTTCGCGCTGCCAGGTTTTTGGGGACAGTTTCTGAGGAGGGATGGGGTGTGTGAGACTGTGTGTGTGGAGGAGAGAGCATTGGAGCCTGTGAGAGAAGGCAGGAAAGAAAAAGGGAAGGGGGGGGGCAGGAGGACAGAGAGAGAGAAAGAGAACAGGAGCTTGTGAAGAGAGGGAGGGAGGGAGCTTCAGGCAGCGAGGCTGGACTACCGCTCAAACACTGCAGTCTTTCTTTTGCTTCTCTGAGGAAGCTGTCTTTCTCTTCTCGCTGCCTGTCTCTCCTTCTTGCTGCTTCTACTTTCGCTGCTTGGCCATGACCCTGGTGGACACCTTGATCTCCTTGCCCACCTAGAGAAGAGGAGAGAAAACGCTGTAGCGGAGGAGGGAGACGAGAGGAGGGGACAACCGCACACTTTGCTTCTCTGATGAGAGTCTGGAAATTAATTAACCACCATCAGCACAGGGGGGGAGAGCAGAGAGGGGCTCAGGAATAGAATAAGAGGGAGTTGAAGAGAGTGATTTGTTAGATGAGAGTGGAGAGACGCAGAACAACCCCTAGACACTTTTCAGAGACAAAAGGTTCAAGTTAGGGCAGGAACTAAAGAAGCAAGGAGGAAATTGGGCAAGGCAGGAATTCCACAGGGATACAAATTGAAGAAGCCAAAGAATGGTCTGCTCATCAGCGTCATTCATCCTTTCATGCCTTCTTTCATTCTTCCTCTCACATCCATAACACCATTTTTCCCGCTCGCCTCCTTTTCTATCTTAGTTCTTTTTTTTTTTTTTGCTCCGTGCATGTCAGCAAAAGCACATCGCCAGTCACATGCCGAACACTCAGACGCAACTAAGACCAGAGAGTAGTGTTTCATTCTCAGCGGACGTGCGCTCTGTCTCTGAGTAAAAGAAGTTGATTAACCAAAGCAGGGGTGCTGTTATTTACCAGCCAGGAAGCACCTGCTCAGGAATTTCTCATGAGACCAGGTAGGACCATTTCTGGATCATTTTGGCAAGCCCAAGGCGCTAGAGAGGTCAAGCTCTCCAAGCATTTACCTGATTGAACCTTTATGAGATGAAACTGCAGATCAGCTTATCTGGGAGCATCACACCTGTGTGCGAGGGATTAAAGAGATAGGGATGTGCAGATGTGTACGTGTATGTTGGGATTATGTCCTAAATGTTCAGATTTACACAGATGTTGTGGCAGGATTATGCAAATTGTCCTGCAGAATATATAATATCTAATATTCAAAAATAGCAAGTCAGTTGAAGTGAATGGCAGCATATTGTTTTCTCTCAGATTACATCAGATCACGTGTGATCCCACTCTGGGTATAATTAAATCAGTAGTTCAGGAGTTTAATTATTTTGAGGCTGGGTTAGAAATACTACTGGAATCCATCTCGCAGCCCCCCCTCAGTGGAATACCTCTTTGTCCCTCGCTGTGGACTTTGTTCAGACCTGAAGTGCACAGAGTGACTATTAAAGACTCCTAAAGGCTCATTCAGCTTCCATTATGAGACGCTCGAGCACAGACGAGACTCCATATCGGCGCAGTCCATCTCTGGACAGCAAACCCGACACGCCGCCGTTCACTTCTGGGTTTCACCGCTTTAGCGGAGAGTTCGAGTATAAGCGGCCACCGTTTGCGTTCGGCTTTCACACGACAAAGGGGCCGCAAACGTCCAAGGGACGCTATGCCCAGGGCAAGAAGTATGTGGTGTTTTACCTGGACCTCTCCTTCATATTCCTCCTAGAACTGCGGCGCTGCAGGATGGCTGAGGGTTGCATGATGGCCCTGCGATATGGAATGGTCTTCTTCAATCTCCTCTTCTGGGTGAGTTCTCTGTCTTTTTTAAAAAATCTTTTTATATAAATAGATGTATTCTTGTGCATGACTTTTGAAGAGGGGGGAGTGTTTGTTTTGCTGAAAGTGATACTTTGCTTCCTCGCCTCAGATTTTTCTTACCCCGTTTTTTTTTTTTTCCCAAAGGAGCTCTTTTATGCGTGTCTTTGTAACCACAGTGATGTTAGAGGAGTGAGGAGGGGGCAGAGTTGAGAAAGAGACAGATCATGCATTTAGATCATGTGTACAAAGCCCACTGTGTGGGTGAGTGGAGCCTTTTCTGCTCCCTATACAGTTCGTTGAGTGTGGGTGTGCACTGCATTGTTTGCCGTGTTAAGCTGTGGCACATTTGGAGCTTGCATTATGTGTACACTAGTTAATCACTGTGTTACCATTGTGTTGTAATTCTTCACCCACCTCTGCCTCGCCCTCCTCCCCATACAGCAGCACTTCTTAGTTCACCAAGGCATCTGCTGTCAGTCTGCTCAGTCCAGTTGATCGTATCTTTTTGCTGTGGGTTGAGGGGTTGAACTCCGCTGTGTCCGCCTGTCTCGATCCATCTCTGATAGCCCTCGTTACCGATCACTTGCATTTTCATTGTGAAGTCTGTCATGTTCCCCAGCTGTAAAGATTTCAAGCTTGTGTTGTTTTTTTTCCCTCGCAGACTCCTGTTGTGCACTCACTTGCAACTTCTTGGAGAGCTTTATGGGGTTTTTGGCCTCTGTGGTTACCTTTCTGGGATTACTTTGATTTGTCATACGTCTGCTCTTATTGGTAACAGAATGAGATGAGGCCTTGGGCACTGGAATGCAATCTAGCTGCCAAGATGCAATCTCCCTGAAGGAATGAGTGACCTTTTCACCTCTACATCTTCAGTCAGCTATAAACGGCTGTCAGAGAAGGGTCGCAGTATTTGTTATTAGCACTCGGTGTGCATGTGTGACTCTGTGTGTGTTGCCACTGGGGATAAATAATGACCACTTGACCAAGGGTAGCTATAACCTGTTTCTGATAAGCCAGTTGTATTAGGTAAGAACAGAAGAGCTTTGCCAATTTAAAACTAAGGATGGTACATTTTGACTGTTTTGTCCCAAACTTTTTGCAGATGATTTTTAAATTTTAAGGGGATACTTCATATTCTTAAATCTGAATATTTTATACATTGTAATGTGAATGGGATGGCTTTTACTTACAGTCAGCATAGATTAGGGATGCCAAACGTATTTCACAATGTGGGCCACATACAGTCCACTTTAATCCTAAGTGAAGTGAAACTGGCCCTTTCGGTTGGTGTAAAGAACTTTTACTATATATTTATTCATAAATATGCAATTTCAATGATATGTCTCAGTTTTTCGATATGTTAAAGAAATGCTGCTGCAGTAAATTAATGTGGCAGCACAAGTCTTTTGGCTTAAATTGTAATAATTTAATGTGTAAAATCATGGCACAAGCTCTGTTAGCTCATTGGTCACAGCTTTTGTTAGTTCACAGAAAGTGCTCTATTTTTACACAGTGGCTCTATTTTCATCGATAGTGAAAAAAACAAATACAAAACAAACAATAATTTTTTCTCTCATTTAGTTGTTTATTCATTACTTAACAACTTTGCTGTAGCATGAATGGCCTTGGGGGAGGTCTTTACTAGTTGAAAAAGCTGTAAAATGTAGAAAATTACTGTTAATATTCATGCTTTTTCCAAAGCCCTCCAGTGGGCCAAATTGAAGTTGTTACCGGGATGATTCTGGCCCCAGGGCCTTATGTTTGACGCCTCTTGCATAGATTGTATGAACAGTGTCCTGATGAAAATATATTTGCCCTTTACTTTAACTCTCAGAAGGAAACAGAATGTGACCGTTTACATCCTGCCTGAAAACAAAGCTCTCAATAGCTCTTTCCCTCTCTTACAGTAGACTATTTATATTTGTAAGATTACCAGGTGAACTGGAGGTGGGAAATTATTTGTCTCAAAGTTTCATGGCATTAACAGTTCTATAAATAAGTGCTATACGTTAACCTATAGGTGCATAGGTTTCTTCAGGTGTAGAAACAAACTTAAATATATGAGAGTAATGTGTGCAAATAGAGTGACATAAATAGCAGCTCTGTGCAGTGAGAAGAAAGGTGTGGTCGTATTTCACTGAGCGGTGTTAATATAGCGGTGTTAATATGCTACCCACAGTTTTTAATGCACCAAGACTTGAGGCTTCTGCACAGTGCTTGACAAACTGATCCACTGAAATCATCTCTTAAGGTGGCATTATTGCTTATTTGCCACAGTCTGACAGCGGTTGGCATTGATGTTTCCATTGACAAAGTTATTTCATGTTGTTAAAGGCGTAATAGAACAGACTGGTATTTTGAATCAAATTAAATTTAGTAATTTTATTATCCAAAATGTTTTGAAGAAATATCAAATCTGGGTTTTTTGGGGGTTATTAACAGTCATTTTTATTTGCCAGTGAATGCCAGCCAGTGCCAGTTGACTGATCTGATCCTAGCAACTAATATTGAATTTGCCAACACTACTTTCTGCTGTTTCTTTGGAAACATTTGAGCTTTTTGAATTAAACTTTGTTAATGTGTCAGTGTACGTGATTTGCCAGAGTCACATCAGATACATTTTTAACTCACAATCAAGTGAAAACATCTTCCATGACCTTACGCTGTGGTACTTCACAACATCGACAAACTACAGATTTTGTTATTGTTTTGAACCCTATCTGCAAAAAAAAAGAAAAAAAAAAAAGAAGCATGCTTTAACATTTTTTTCTTATTCCATAATTAAAGTGTTTTCCTCCAAGGAAATAATGAAATAGGTTATTTGTCCCTAAATAATGTTAAAGGTTTGGTTAGACTTAAGTCAGGAGGCAGAGGTTGGTGGTTAAATCGCTGACTCCAAGATACCGAACCCTCTGATGCATCTATGTGAGTGAGCTTAGGTATAGTAAAGGGTTCTGTGTGTCAGTGGGTGAATGAGCCTTGTAGTAAAAAAGCACTACATAGGTGCCAGTCCATTTACCATTTCGAATTAGGTATAAACAGCTTGATTAGATTTAAGAACAAAAGTTCTCCAGTGAAGTTAAAATTTGAGTATTAAAGGTTTTTTTTCAGTAAAATGTATTAAAGTCAAAGGTTTTGTCAACCCGTCCATCCACCTCGATATCCTTCCTTACAAAATACGTTGTTTCTTACTAAACTGGCACTTGTTCCTAATGTGGGCATCAGAGGGTTTTTTCATAATGAAATGGAACTTTGAGGCATATTAAGCTGCTTGCTGTCAACAATAACAAGTTTTCTACATTGCATCTCAGTGCACCACTAATATACTTCTACATCGAGCTACTCAGGTATGAAAATAATAGTCTTCCATTTAAAAACAATTAAAGTATTACAGAGAACGACAGGAACCTTGTGAAGAGCACTTCTCTCATTTTAAAATACATTTTTATAATTCTCCATAAAAGGTGGCGGGCGATAAAGTTTCCATTTAATTACCCCACTTTCCTTGAAACGAGGTTAGAGCGAAACGGTAAATTACAGTGCGTCAAAGGTAAAATGAGAATATAGAGTGAGGAAAACACACTAATGAAAGATGAGGACTATGACAAAACATATCATCTGTAACAGCTCACAATACCTTATATAATGTTAGGGGTTCATTTCTGTTCATTCATCTAACAATTCAGCACAGCACCAATCAGTTTCTTCCTTACCTACGGACATACACCACTGTGCCCACGACTGTTTAACGTTGTACTGGAGCATTACTGATGAGCATGTTAGTGAAGTTAAATAATTAAAATATAATGTCTTAGCATATAATAAGACTGTCTGCAAAGATAAGTAGTTGTCTGTCATGTTGCAGAGACAGATGACTCACTGATGACTGGGAAAGAGGCTAAACAAAAAGTTTCGTGTGATGATATCCTTTTTGATTCATATAAACAGAAAAAGTTTTAACATTAATTAACACAACGAGAGTTAAATTTAAACCACTTTTCTCTGATAGGTGGAGAAGAATAAAAAAAACCCCCACAGCATGCATACTGTGAGAAGTCACACTGTCTTGTGTGAGAGTACAGTGTTTCTTTTTATAAACTCTATTTAAATTATCTTGGAATGTGTTTGTGATGACCTTCAGGGAGGTTACAAGCTAAGAAGGGTTATTTTCAGAAAAGAAGTGCTCTCAGTTGGCATTTTTCCTTCTCCAGTGTTTCCATAGTTTAGTGGTTTACACATTCACCTCACCAGCCAAAGATACAAAGGAACAGACACAAATCCCGTCCTGGTTGTGTCAGGAGAGGCATCTGGCATAGAAATCTACCCAGTCAAAGAAGTGGTGACGCCTTGTTGCAACATATTTGATTTTAATTAGGAAGGAAAGTAGCTTCCTTGAGAAAAATCACCTTTTCCAAGGTGATTTTGTGTTGTATTAAAGTGACCTGAGTGAATTGCAAGGTGAAAATGTTTCTCTGGATGTTAGTTTTGTCCTTAAAGAGCAGCGACTGTAGATATTTAAGATTCAAAACACTTACAGATGACTCTAGTGACAGTTCTCTGTGTTTCCAAATACAAAAAAAAAATCAGGAGAAACTTTTCAAACCTTTCCTGCAGACTGGACGTCTTGACTGTTGGGGTTTTTTTTGGTACTGAAAACATTTTTTTTGTCCCAAAATATGACAAAATATTGTCAGACCGCCTCTGCTGGTGTCTAGCCTTGCTTACTGAAATCAGGATTGTTAAAAAAAGCTGAAGAGCAGGCCTTGTGGTGTGTAACCCAGCACAGTTTCTCAGAGGAATATTTTCAGGTCAAATGAATACGACACTGCCAAAGATTGAAGGCAGACCTCTTTGCTCTGTTTTACTCTCAGCTTGTTATCACATGGCTCCCTTGTGGTGGGCAGAAACTGACAATCATCTGTGCAGGTCCGAGAGCAGCGGGAGGTGGAGGAGAACCAAACTGTGCTGTTAAAATGGGTGAGAGAGAGAGACGTGAAATGAAAACTTCCTCTGACGTGGCTGCTCAAACATGTAAAAGATTTTGTGTCTGTTTGATGATGGTGTCGATCAGCGGGCATTCATGCTCAGTTGCAGATAACATCTTTTTCTGTTGCTGAGACATGCTATTCTTTCCTGTTTTTTCTTTGGTCTGCACTGAAGTGGGACACACACACACTTTTTTTAAGTGACCGTGGCTGTGCTTACGCTCAGACAATAGAGTCATGGCAGAACAAGCAGAGCCGTCAGGATTCTGCGCTTATGTTGGTATCAAAAACCAAATTGTTACAAAAGGGAATTGGAAGAGGTCAAGAAGACAAATCTGAAATAGGTTTGTGAGAATAGCTGTAATGATAGAGGCCAGACATGCTGGTCTGTCACAGATGAAGGAGGTGAGCATGATGGTAAGAGGTACAGATGATAACAGTAACTATTGGTGGGACATAAGTGGCATCCCGCTCAGTAGGCTGGTAGAGCTTTGAAACAGGAGGACAGCGGGGCACATACATCAAACTGCACTATCGTAGCTCATGTGTCACTCTCAGGCCAAATTTTTATTCATGCTTTTTTGTAACTTACTAATCTTTGAAGGTAAGTTTCCCCGATTTCTCAGTTTGTTCTGTTTTATTTGAACTCAAAAGTCTCCTGTTTTTGTTTTTTCTTAGTTTCTCTCAGATTTTATTTCCCCAAGCAACTGACTTAGAGTCTGCATTTGAGAGTTTTATCACCTCTGTTTACATAAGACAGCATCCTCTTGCAGATCTGTCAGCTCAGACGTTGCTCTGGTAATAGGAAGAGAATAGAAAATGAGGGTGAAAAACACAAATTAGTTATGCTCCTAATTATGCTCTTCATTCCACATGTACTATACAGAGATATGAGTAATTTAGCCTGTAATGTTATAACTGTTATTACTATGTATTATTACAACTTTTTATCTTTTAGTCTCTTAGTTCTTTCTCACAGAGCAGAAATGTGTAACAAAGCCATTAGGATGAATTCTCATTACATGCTTTCATGCCATTAAAAGGTGCATCAGCTTCCAGATTGTCATGGAAACAAGTCTTTTTCTAAGCACTGCATAAAAAGGAAACACAAGATTTGTGTGTGTGTGTGTATGTGTGCTTACCTAGTATATGTCACATACTTTAGTGCAAATGAAGCCAACAGTGGCTACCACATCCCATTTGAAATTGGAATCCAGTGACTCTTCACTTACTCAGGGCTACAGTCAGTTACTCTTGTTTTAATTCCCATTACTGTAAGTGTGTGAAAACGAGCTCGGCGCTCTGACCTCGTACGTTAACGTCTGTGTGGGTGGGGAGCAGCCTGGGTATCTCTTCTTCGCAGACAAAATGTCAAACAAATCTATACAAAAAGAGAGAAGCAGATTTCTGTGCTCCAGGACAAATGCTGATTATCCCCTAAATGTAGGAGCAATGACTCCACCATAAAAATGCAAAAATGGGCATCTCGGAAAAATATGCAACAATTCACAACAGCTAATCGTCTTGAGCGGAAACCACCACAGAGCTAGGGGGAAAAAAATACATCCCACAGCTGCAAAATACCAAAATAAGACTCATTTACAGCCACTTTTTAATTAATCTTGTTAGCACAAACGTGTCTTTTCCATGCTGCAGGGGTGGGAGGGAGTGGTGGGGGGGAATCCTCAGCAGCAGCAGCAGCAGCAGCGGGTGAGCCTGGGACAGAGGAGGGATAGGAAGAGAAGAGGCAGAAGGAAGAGACGGAAGATGTGTCCTCTGAAGTTGTGTTTACTTGTCATCGTAATGTAGGTCAGAGCCCAACGGAGGATCCATAGATTGCCAGAGTTCTGAATGGGTTGCATCTGTCTCCAATGATTTAGCCGGATCAATAGAAATGGCCCTTCTACTGATTTGAGATCTGTCCGCCCCGCCCAGGCTCTGCTGCCACACAGTCCATCGATTTGCAGCTGGACCGGAGGGGACGTGCGCAGCATGAGCAGTTCAGATAATAGGCCTGCAGTTTGCATTTGCTGAGTATGGCATGTTTGTGCACACAGCTCACAGGCAGAAAAGTCATTTAATTGTGTGGAAACTTTTTGAAATAGGGAGAGAAGTAGGGAATCTCTCCATTCTTTCCTTTTCTATACCTCATTGTGTTCAAAGATGAAGTCCTACGGTACTGTGCAAAGGTCTTGAGTCACCCCTCATTTCTTTAGATTTTGTGAGAAAAATGGGAAATAGATGCAGTGATTTATTGAAACGTGCAAACATACACAGAAATATAGTATTTAAAGCAACAACAGAGATTGTACAGTTTTAGCAATGTGAATGTCAATAATTGGTTTAATCTTTATTCTTCATTCTGAGCTCTCTGAGCAAAACTTTCTTGTCATTTCTTTAAGTCTTCAGAAAAAGTTCTCCAGGCTTCTTGAAGGACATTCAAAGCTCTTCTTTGGGTGTTGGCTGCCTTTTTTTTTCCAGTTCTCTGTCCCACACCGCTTCAATAATGTTGATATTTGGGGCTCTGGGGAGGCCAATCCATGACTGATAGTGTTCCACTGTGTGTTTGGAATCGCTGTCATACTGAAAAAATCAACCCATTGCCAATTAAGTGCTGAAATATGCCAATTTTCTTCTAGCTAATAGCTCTTTTGGAATCATCTTGCTGATGCGAAAACATAGTTTTATGCCTGCTTGGTATTTCCATAGATTCTTCTAAGGAAATAGGAACGAAGTGTGTGTTTTCTAAATGTGTAACAACATGCCTGAAGTGTTATAAAACGCAGGCAGGTAAGGACCCAAATGCAGGACTCTCAGACTGAACTTAAAAAACAGCTTTATTGCTGAAGAACACAAATAACTAAATACAAGGAACTTAACTGGCAGCTACTCATGAATACATTATGAAGGCGCTCAACAAACAGGACACACAGTAACAGAGATGATGCAACAAAGAACAGAGGGAGAATCAGGCAAGATATACACACAGGATAATGAGGGGACAGACCACAGGTGGGAACACAGCTGACACTAATCTACTGACAAGGCAGGGGAAGCAAACTGAGCATCATACACACGAGACGGAAGACTAACAAAATAAAACAGGAAGTACAAACACTGAGACTGTGACCAAGACGTGAACTTGACAGAGCAACAGGAGAATAAAAACACAAAGGGATGACTGACCTGGGGGGGAAAGAAAGAGAACACTCAAGATGATAACTAAACATTGCCTAACCCAGAGCTTCCCAAAGTGAGGGGCCCACCCACATTCTTGATTTTTAGTTCACAAACACTTGTTGTAATGACTAACTACTCCTGACATTTTGGATATGTTAGCTCTTTATACAGTAAAGTTACAGTGGGATACAAATAATATCAGGCTGATCCTGCCACGATTTGTTCCCCCTGTCTAAATCACAGACTAACAGTATCTCACAGTTGTTTATGTTTTTGAACCCATTTTGAACAGAGAGGCATTTTTTGAAAAATGTATTGACAGCAATGTTGAATCACACCGTGACGCCTCTGCCTTTCTACTATGGAGGGACAGTAAGTGCGTGTGTATGTAAGCGTGTAAAACCTGCAGATAGTCAGATTAACAGTATTTTGTCTCTATCTGCCATTCTGCATATTCATCTCACGTAAACAAAAACGTGCGCACAGCGTGACGTGAAAAAAGGCACAGACCTTTGACGTTGCGTGACGAACTCTGTATTCCTCGTCCACGCATATACGCAAAAAAGAAGTTTTAAAAAATCTCGGTTTTAGGTGATTCAAAACGCGTGTGGACGAAAAGGCCCAAAACGCACATAAAAAGCTGTGTTTTCAAAAATACCCGTGTAGGTGCGGACGTAGCGTAAAAGAGTTAGTAGTGTTTTTTATTACTACCTGTAATTTATTGCAGATTACTTGTATTTGCTTAATTGTTTACTAAATGTTTGAGGTGTGAACATTTTTCTTGTAAAACAAAGGGGGGCCTAGCAAAAAAGGTTTGGGAACCACTGGCCTAACCTAATAAGGAACATAGTCTGGAAACAATGGGGAACTATATAAACAAGAAACTGTGAACCAGAAAAAGAGATAATGAAACTCAGAGGCACTAGGAGAAAAGAACAAACAGAAGAGTATCCAGCTGCAACCCAAAACTCATCATAACCTAGAATGAACCATAAAACCTATCGAACAGGAGAACACAACTATAATACAAAGACA
This sequence comes from Neolamprologus brichardi, assembly GCF_056152115.1. NCBI lineage: Eukaryota > Metazoa > Chordata > Actinopteri > Cichliformes > Cichlidae > Neolamprologus > Neolamprologus brichardi. The sequence continues at coordinate 29,823,058 of NC_142104.1, forward strand.
CCAAAAAAAGACCCCAAAACCTTCCACATAACATGAAGATACAATTTATGCGTTCCCTGCTAAATTGTCTGTTATGTGTAGACACAACACTGAGTCATCCCTTGAGTTAGTTGACTTTTCTCTGCTTGAATAATTCATAGGTCAGTGTTAAGTGGTTTAACAAAAAATATTTCTCTGAAAATGTTCAAGTACAAGGACTCAAAATGAGTGACAAAGCAACCAAAGAAAAACTTTGACTAAACTGCAGAAAACCTAAAAAACTATTTATAAAGACCACTAAAAATTTACAAGCCTGGCAACTCGGATACAAAACACAAAGAATGAGCGTTAGTTCAAGACCTTTGGAGATTATTTTATATAAGCTCAAGTTTTAAGCACTGAAATCACACTGTAGTTTTTAAGGCAGTAGGCATAAAAGAGTTTGAGCAGCGAGCATCTGTCAATCAACGAGAGCTGGAAAATAAGGTGTGACACTGTGGGAAAGTATGAGGAGTTGTTCTTTATGGAAAGTAAAAGTCCTGCCTGTGCCAGTTCAGTGTTTACCCAAAATCAAGTTTTATCACGTCTGACACATCGTTCTTTTTAGTAGTGTAGGTAGCATTGTGGTGCGTAGTTAGTGTTGCACAGTCTCAGTCAAATATAACCTGACTACAGTAAATTTATGTTGTGACAGATTTTCCTTCAAAGATACCCTTTAATAAAAGCCCTCCGGGGTTTTTATTGACTCAGAAAGAGGCTTAGGTGGTGCCTCTGCACGGCTGCTCCGGCTTTATCACCGCTGCCAGTTTAATACTCAAACCTCTTTGATTCCAGTTTTCAGCTTTTTTAGACACTAGATTTTGGCATTGCCATAACACTGACCTACTTGAGGCATTCTTTAGCTTTTTAAAATCCAATTTTCTTCATGTCTCCATGGTTATAAAAAGCAAGCGTCACATGAATTTTTCAGTTTGAAGTCATGACTTCATTCATAGCAGCGATATTTATGCATAGTTTCATTTTCTTATGTAATGAAAGGAATGGCACAATTTGCAATAATTAAGGATGATGGGATTCTAGATTAAAAGCTGTGATAAATCAGGCACGTTTATCCTTCCACCTCTTTAAGTTGTAATAGTGGCATAAAAAAAAATATTCGTTTGCATTACTTTAATGTGCAAAGCCTTTCCTCCACATCCTTATGTGCAAAAAGCAAATAAAAAATGAAATCAGTGAATGAAATTCTAGACGATGTTGCTTCTCTCTGTCTTTTGTGATTGAGCAGGGCTATACTAGGCTTTATGGTTTTTCAATCTGTGATGTTTAAAGTTGTTTAAAAACTGTCAAGGCATCAAGGGAAGCCCAGAGTAAACAAAATAAAAAATCCAAACCAAAGAGTAACCTGCATTCAGTTCAGTTAATGAACCCGACTAAAAGCTAAACTCTGTCTTCATGAAGGTGAGTTTCTACTGCCTGCTTCCCTGCACACTCAAACAATGCATTATCGTTTTGCAGATGCTTTTCAGTGGCTGAACAAAGTTGAAAAATGTATCGATAGAAAACATGAATTGTGCCCTTTGTAGGCTGCCAACTTTGCACAAATCCTAATCCACACTTACTGTTCTTACCAAAATACATGGCCACTTCCTGCGGTTATAGAAATGCACTAAAACACACACACTTTGTCTCTGTGATCATTCCTCTTTATTGAAATACACATTTATAGTTCTGTGTTCTTCAGAGACATGTAAACATAAAAATACACAGCAACAGTTTGTGTGTTAGGTCACATTTAGTATCATGGTCAGCATGCTTTCAGACCTCCCATGCACGTCTTTTTGCAGGTTGTTTCTGGTAGTTAGAGAACGACTCTACCAATCAGAGTTAGTAAGTAGAATTAAGAATGACAGAAAAATGGCAAGAACTGTGGATAAGAAAGATGTGAGTGTGCAAGTTGTTCTGAGTTTATATGAAAGGAGAACTCCCACATCTTTCATCAGTGCAAAACTGGTTCTGACAAGATCTATGGCAGCTTCCAAATGGAAAACTTGGTTTGCAGCAGAGATAAGCAATGAACTTGGCTTGGCCCAAGGTAAACAAATAAATCTCTTCCTCAATAAATTAACTATTGGGCATGTTAATCACTGAAAGGTAAAAGTACTTCTAGTCAGATTCAAGGTCCGGCATGGCTGTGCACTGATCCTGTTTTGAGCCTACACAGATCTTTGCAGGTCGTGGTCTACATGTTGGAGCTCTGTGCTGTCAATAGGGGGGCAGAGGGCAGTGATGAAAATATCTGGAACAGGCAGTCTGTGGGCTGCTCTTGCTTGTGTTGTTGTTGGTCCTTTAGCCCTTTAGCACCTGCTGCAGAGAAACCCAAAGTCATAGCAAAACAAAGAGTTTCTCTGTAGTGAAGTGATTCCATCCTTTTTTGGGGGCTTATCCAGTTCAGGTTTGAAGGCAAAACCGAGTGTTAAAAATAAAAAAAACAGAAAAACTGCCTGTACTTTTGCTGTTGCTTTGTTGATCTTTGATTATTTCTTTTTCAGGTTTCTCATTCTTCGTGGTGAACGCCACTGTTGCTCCTTTCCCCCATTCAAGCTCACATTTCAACTATGCGGCATTGAGACTACACATAGCATCACCCCTGAGCTCAAGCACGTTTGTGTAGGTTGTATACCCAAAATCATTCACTCTGCATAGCCGAATACCTACGCAAACTGACACAAAAGCAGAAATATGGATTCAGCTTCAGGCTAGCTTTTTCCACTAAGCAGGAACCCCTGAGGGTGAAAAACAAAGCCAGAAGAGAAGGGCCAAAAAGTGCAGTTCCTCAGTGGCCACTCGAGGCTTTCTCCATAAATTCTTCTCCATATTTGTGCTGAAATGCACAGTTTTCCTTTTTTGTTTGGTCTCGGAAGGCAATTTCAGCTTTGTTAACAACTTTACAGGCGGAATGTTTTGTTTTATGACGCGGCTGAGTGGGAAATGATTTCCAACCAGGCTCCTAGCTGTCTGCTAGACTGTCACCTCCGGTATTTTGAGTCAGTGAATTGACCATTTGACTGTGTTTGCGGTGTTGGAGCTTTTTGAAGTGATTTAAAGCAAATATCGAACATCTAATACGGCTTGTTGTGTGGTTAACTGTACAGCTCATCTGTGGTGAAATATTAAGGTTTTATTTATTGCTTCGGAGTGATTAGCAAGTGTCTGTGCGATGTAGCCATGCAGTCGCTGAACGCACCTTGCTAAATAAGCTTCCTGCCATTAGATAATCACTTAGTACTCCACCCTTTATGGTCACTTCCTATGAATATGTTTTTACTGAGTAATCCATTTAAATCGGAATTCAGTATCAGTGGCACTTAATTCATGAAGAAGAGCTCTCCTTTCCCTCCAGCACATCTCCAGATTAGCCCTGAGACTGAGTGGAAGTACTTACAGTGGGATGTGCTCAGTTTTCTGACAGTGAATATTTCATCCACTGCATCAGTCTGGCATGACTGCAGTGAAGCTGCTCATCACACCGATGACCTTCTGATGTCAATAAAGAACATCTCTTCAAACAGTTGGGTGGACATATTTGAAAAATTTAATGCAATGACAACAATAATGACGTAATACTCCGTTTATAAACGAAACAGCCCATGCACTAGCCAGCAGGTTCGAAAATGTGTGCGTCTTGTAATCCCAGCGGTCGCTGCAACTGTGTCAAAATTAATAGACACTGAGCAATTACAGCTGACAGATCTGAGTCATGAAATTTTAAAATATTCATAAAGGACACTTGAAGTTGGGATGTGTCAAAACGATGTGCAGCACAGGGTGAAAACAGCATGTATCTGCAGAGCTGTGAAAGGTTAGCCTTACACTGTTAAAGGTGGGTCATTTCCCTCTCTATATATATCTTCTTCTTTTTTTTTTTAGGTCAGCATTAAAGGATTAAGATGTCAAATGGCGGACTTGGAATTTAAGCCCACTGGGAAGTTGGAGAATACACTGATTTGAATAATCATCCGTTTAAATTAGATTTACCCAGAATCAAGTGCTCGTCCATCAGTATAATCCCACCGATTCCTCGTTTGTTTTACTCGCCTGTGTGTAGTCGCACGAGGCACAAGTGAAAGGTGGAGAAGTTCCGCTGCAAAGCAGGCGGGGAGATGGAGACTCCGTCATGTAAAACAAGGATGTACTGTATCTAGGACTGCACATATGGAGAGATTTTGTGTGTTAGTATACAGCAGCGGGCTGTTAACCTTCGCATGAGCGAGAGATCCCCGTTGGTCTGTCTCATTACAGATGGAGACCAGATGGAGGCAGTGAGCTCTAACACCCCACCGACTCTGCTGACGTAGGGAGGAAAAAAAAAGAAAAGAGGCAGCTCGATACACCTAATTGACAGCGCGGTGTCATGAAGGAGCTTTAGTTTAAGGTGCAGCAGAGTCCCAAGTGGAATGCATAAACAGCCAGGTGACACTAATCAGAGCTGAGCGGATCTTTCTGCGGCAGCTGAGGAGATGCTAAAAGGTGTCGAGCAGGAGCAAAACTTCTTGATACGTGACGCAAAAAAAGAAAACAAAAGACGGCGTTAATTATCGATTGCTCTCAGGGTGTCCCGCAACACCTGGGGATCTTTTTTTGCTTGAAGAACAATACTAACACGTTCCTTTTGCTGTTTTTCCCCCTCCGATTATTTCTAAGGATGTGCTGTAGTCGCAGTGAGACACTTTCATGCAAAAAATCAAAAGAGATCAGGAGGGGATGGAGGGGTGGGTACAAATCTACAGTTACAAGTCATTTATGCCAAAGAACAAGCAATGGTGGATAAGTAATGTCAATTTGAATAGAAGCAGATTTCCTGTCTGATATGTGGCTGTGATATTCCCACGCACTTGGTAGTTGCGCTCTCTCCCTGTGCAAAAGTGCCTTTCTTGTGATATTCTCCATGGTCTCTATTACCTCTGAGGAGAAGCCAAGCTGTGCTCGCCATACTGTCAGGAAATATTTCTGGTTGTGAGGCTTTGTATGCGTAAGATAGGGCGAGCCAAGTCAAACCTTTATATACCACATTTCACGCATGAGGAAAACACAATGGGCTTCACATGGAAAAAAACTTCATTAGAATTGACAGAGACAGGCTTAAGAGAATAAAAGAAGAAAATGATTTTCTTTTCTTTCAGTTTCCCAGAAAGTTGCTTCAAAAATCCAGAAATTCAATTTGCTGGTGCCACATTTACATACCACATCCGGCTGATCCTGTACTTTGTTGAAGTTGTACGAGTGAGTCCTGTGTGGCTCTGCCAGTCCATTAAATGTAACAAATGTAATTATTCTTTATGCACTTTTCCAACAAATAACACTAGTGTTTGGTGTATTAGGAGATTATCTTGTCTGAGTCAGCCCAAAGCTTCGCTGCTTGAAATTAACTGACTTCTTTATTCGGTGTTTGATTAACTATGTTATTCTCGAGAGTTGGAGGCGCTGGCACAACTTTTAATAGACTTGAATAGAGACGTCTCCTAACAAAGCAAGGAATCTGTTTGCCTTTGTGTAGCTCCAGCTTCAGAAGTAGCACAATATTTGACCTGCTCTGCTTTAAACTCGGTGCCTGTATTGTTGTCGAGACAGGCCGCTGCCGGCCTCGTTGGCAGCATTGTAACAGCAGGAATGCATAACGCTGGGCATATCGCTGAGAGAGAGAAAGAAAAAAACAACAACGGCAGAAGGACTAGCTCTGTTTAGCAACCGAGAAGTCCAGCGACCATCAGCAGGCGGTTAAAGACCTAAAGAAGGAGCTGAGCCAGAGGGACAGTGAAGTCCTTGAACGCAGCAAGGGACGAAGAGTTTCTCTGCAAAGTTCACAAAAAATAACTTTAGAAAGACGAGGCCTGGATCCCAAAATACAGCGCTGTGGAGGACAGCCGGAGAAAGGAGGTGGCAAAGAGAGAGAGAAAGTGGAGAAAGAGAAGTGGGTTTGGGAAAAAAATCTGCTGGGAAAAAAAAAGGAAGAGGGAAGAAAGAACTGATGGATAAGAATTACCTTTCTGTCATTCCTCTATCGCTCACAATCCCACCTGTAATGCCGCCTGTCCCCATCCTCCCACCGCGCTTCAGTCATCTCTTTCATCCTCACCTCTCATCAGCCCTCTCACCCCCGTTTACCTCCTCCCTCTCTAACAGCTTATCTTTCGTCTTATAGGGGAAACTGCGTCTGGGATAACAGAATCCTCTAAATTAAAACCATTATTAATCATTAGAATCATTGTGCATAATTAAAAAATCAAATAAACAAATCAATTACACTTCTCCATGCATCTGCCTCCCTGACTAAACAGAAAGGAAGGGCACCGCGTTGTGGCTGTGCGTTGTTGTTAGTGTGGAAATATGGACAGTTTTGTTTCGAGAAGGAATAAAGCTCTCAAGTGTATAATTATAATTTGCACAGGATTAATTATGTAATAAAAGTTGCTGTTCCAAATGTGTCAGTATGATATGATTTTAATAAAATTACACAGTTAACATCACTGTGATGGCTCAACCAAAGGAGCGGAGTCTTGGAGAGTTTCATTTGAAACCAAATATCTTTTTTTTTCTGATCAGCCCACATCCAATATCTAAAGTCACATCTGTTTGTATAGCACTTTTAAAAGCAACTGAAGTAGACCCAAAGTGCTTCCCAGTTGTAGCATATGGATTAAAAACCCAAGTAGGCGGTCCAGAAATACATGTAATTAATACAAATTGTTATTTGAAAAGGGGTAAAATAAAAACGTGAATGTCTAAAATGAATATAATGGATAAAAGTTGCAGGAAGAAGACAAACCGTGTGTCACTTCAGACAGGAGACAGTAGAATATGTGGGTCTGCAGCTTGTTTGCCTTTGGTTTTAAGAAGAGAATGGGGGACTGACAGGAGCTGCTCAGAGGATGACTCAGGTGACTTTGAGACAGATTACAGAAAGACAGATTTTGAAATCAATTCTGCATTTCACTGAGTCCAGCAGCTACATTTTGAAATAGTTCTAGGAACGGCTGAATTGGAAAACCTATTCCCAGGAAATTGCTATGGCGTTTGGCTATGGTGATGATAAAAGCTGCCCTTCAAAACTCTGCTGATTTGCTTTTTAAAGATCAGAGAAGTATCCAACAAAACATCTTTTAAAGGTTTGTGGTGGTGTGGACAGGGACTCAGGCCTTACTTAGACGCTCGGGTTACTGTGTAACCAGGGGCATCCTAGTACACAAAAATACAACTTTATTTTTGTTATTTATTCTTTTTGTTAAAATATTTTTTTTAAATCCAAGATTTAATATCGTGTTAATCAATCAAAAATGTTCTTGTATAATAACCAAAGTCAAGTGTTGCAGGTATAAAGGTAAGTATTGTCTGCTTATGAATATTTTGTCTGTTGTATTAATTTTAGTCACACACGTGTAGAATTAAACAACAGCTTTTGTGGTTATATGTCATCCTTATTTTTATGATTTTTTTAAAACTGATTTGGTGATTCTTGAATCATTGATTGTTTGGTTTGTAAAAAAAAATATCCAGTGACACCATATGATATCCAGTGATATATAAGTGACACCTCGAAAGGGGAAAACATGGTTCTGTGGCGGTCGTACACATGCATAGCTTTGTATATGTTGTTACTGTAATCTGTTTTCATCCACAAGGTGGCAGTGTGACAAACAACCAGTCTGAGGGCGACTCTTGCTTGTGCTGTTGTTGGTCGTTGGCGGCCATTGATAAGACCGAAATCATATCGTGTGAAAGATGTGAAAGTGAAACCCTAGTGTCTCATGCTGTTGTTATTATTATTTGTGTTTCTTCCATTTCTGGTGAAGTCTTGTATCATTCGCTTCCTGTTATTGTCCACTTCTCAACCACTCAACGTACATCACAGCGTGACCCTCACGTCGAACGATGCAGGTTTTTGAAGGAGCACGCACAAGCACATTTGCTTAGGTTGAAAATGTCATGCTGTGTGAGTTTGGGTTATTGATGTTATTGGGAAGAGTCTTTCAGTTTGCTCATATTTTAGCACTGCTTGTGTCTGTTCCCTCACTGTTTTCCTGTCGGCGTTGAAGTCTTTGTGTGTCCTGGTCAGTGTTGGTCAAGTTACTTGAAAAAAGTAATCAGTAACTAATTTCTGATTACTTCCCCAAAAAAGTAATCCCATTACTTTACTGATTACTTATTTTCAAAAGTAATTAATTACTTCGTTACTTAGTTACTTTTTAAAAACACGATTTACAACCTGAATAGGTGATAAAGCGATAGATCTTTCAGCCCAATTCTACTTTTTCTGCATAATCCATCATACAAAATGTAATCAAATGAAAAAGTCCTTTTTTAAAACTTGTTTTATTGGTTTTAATCTTTTAACTTTATGCATCAAGCAAAAATTTAATTATATGCAACATTCACTGACTGGAAGAAATTTGTTTAATATTTAAACCTATTTTCTGCACATTCCAGCACATAATTTTTTGTGTGTGTGTTTACTCTCAGTCTTTCAAATAGATGCAAGTAAAACACAGCAGAAAATAAATAAAGTCAAAGACTAGCGGTCCTGTTGCTCTATTTTCACCCGTAAAGCAGGAGTAGGGTAGGCGGAGGTTTACCCTGGTGCAGGTGTGCCGCAGCGGTCAGTTGAAGAATCCGCGAGTTTCTCTGTGAATTTCCCATTAGGTCGTAGCGCACTCGGTGCTTGCTTGGAAGTTTAGGGTTTTTTTTCGCTGTAAAAAGAAGTTTTCTTCCCACGCACAACGGACGCTAATGTTTTTGTCACTTTTTATGGAATCAAACTTAAAGTAAGGACAGTACTTCCACGCTTTAAACGCTGCACGCTCATACTCTCTCCCGTACTCAATATATGATCCATTGTTGATCTGCACACAGCTGTTGTCACGAACGTTGCACTTGCTTACGTCACTGTCATGAGACATTCTCGCAAAAAAATCACGGTTTTAGTAACGCAGTAACGCAGCGTTCCTACGGGAAAGTAACGGTAATCTAATTACCGTTTTTACAATAGTAATCCCTTACTTTACTCGTTACTTGAAAAAGGTAACCGGATTACAGTAACGCGCATCTCTGGTCCTGGTTTAGTTATTGTTACTTGCTTCCTGTTTTACTTTGCTGCTTAGTTGTCTTTTGCATGTTGTGTTCAGTTTTAGCTCCTCCTCTATGATTGGGTGTTTTGTGTACGCCTGTGTCTGGTTTCCTCCCATCCGTGCCTCAGTCCCCTGATTGGCGTGTCATGTGTGCATAAAGAGTGCTGTCTTCGCTTTGTCATACTGCTACCCTTGTATGAGAGTTCTGCCTGGATTCTGTTTGTTGTTCCTTTCGGATTTTAACTGTGGCTTTGTTATGGGCTTTCCACCAGTAAAGGTGCAGTTTTGTTTACTCTTCCTCTCTCCCGAGTCTTCATTTGGCTCCTTATCCCACAATTCCCTGACAGCAAACCCTTCTGTGCACCCTCTGTGAAAGCAAAAATAAGATATTTTTTCTAAAACCTAGAGTGCTAAAATATAATTGTTGTTGTTATCCATGATTTTTCAAACTTACTGTTTTATAAAAATCGAGAAAAAAATATTAAGACACATTATTTTTTTTTATTAAGAAGCCAAATTACAGTTATTTACTTGCTCCGCCGAACAGAAAAATCGGTTTCAGCGTGCTGCTTGGATGTTACACTTGATTAATTTACGACTTCTCTGAGAAGGCCAATGTACCACCTCACATTTAGAAATGAAAAAGTGAATTCTGTAGTTTTTTTAAGACTTTTAGACAGATTTCTAAAATATTTGTGCTTTTTTTTAATGACAGGTGGTCTAGTAAATTTACTGAGCACAGTAAGTTTAAGACAGGGAAAGTAAAGCACAGTGAAGGCGTCCTTATCACTTTGACAGTGCACTGCTCTCTGTGAGTACAGATGGTTAATCTTGACCTGTCTGTTAATCACAGTCCACACAGTCAAGGAGTCCATTTCATTGAATTAGCAGAGTTCAGGCCTCACAGATAGCCGTGGGTTACAGACGCCTGTATCGACCCTGTCAGTCAAAGCAGCCACGCCCCTAACTTTCAGCCTGACCACGTTGACCTTATTTTTCAGGATGCTATTGTTTGCCTGCTGGCGAGTACTGCACTGGTCTGTGCAAAAACATCCGTGCCTTTGTTTCTTACACCAAACCACAGACTGCAGGGGGATGGTGTGAAAGTTTAAATTTGAAGTGCCCGTAGAGGAAGAGTCCTACACAAACCTCTGAATCCACTTACAGAGACCAAAGAAATCACCTTCACAGTAGAAAATAGCATAAGACATAGTGTCATAGGCACAAAGAGGCGGTGTGAGGAATGAATCAGTGTAAAGTCGGCAAACCAACTCCTTCCTCGTAAGTTTGGCAGCAGTACAACATACACACCCACATCAACTTCACCACCACCAGTGAAAATCCCTGTCAAATCAAAAACGTGCTTTTTTTCCTAAGCACACTCTCACACTTGCAACCTTACAATCACCTTTTGAAGGGAGTGCATGGCACAGCAATTTGTCATGCCATGGGTAGTCACACACGTACGTTTTTCGTGTCAGGAGAGCTTATGATGCAAGTTTTACCAACGTCAAAAGTGTGAATAAGTTTAATTAGATTAAGCTGACGAGGTTAAGGTTGTTATTGCTTTCAGCGTCGGCTTAAGAGCTGTCGTGCTCTTTCGAAACCACAGTCAGAATGCAGAGAAAAGGTGAGACGTTTCCATTTGCATTCACTTGACATGGCCACATGTCAATGAGTAGCCTTTTTTAAATTTGTCGCAGTTCATTATAGTAAAATAATAATGCCCTTTCAAAATAAAACTAGTTCAAATGAGCTCTTGAGGGACTTAAAAAATAGCTTGTTACAGTGCCTTAACTTAGGATTTTTCTTTTTTTTGCAATCAAGTAGTTTTTCAGTATTTTAACGACATACTGCTTCTATTGTTTATTCTTCGATAACAGTGCACTGAATATTCACTCGGCGCTCAACCTTTGCTCAGTCTTTACGTGTTTCAGCAAGCCGTTTATCATCGAGCTCAAACAGAAATCACTTGTTAGCCACATATTGTTAGATACATCTCGTAAAAAAGCAACTCCAGTGACTCTATCCACAGCTGCTCTCCTTGTCTTGCCCTCTGAGATCTCCTTTCACATACAAACACTGTGTAATACTACACTCAAATGTTCTTTTCGTTTGTTTTTTTCGGTCGGACCCATTAACAGCAGTGAGAGAATGTGAAGATGAACTCTTGCTCATTCATGTGGCTATAGAAGCAGAGCCTTTTGAAAAATATTCCATCTTTTTATCGGCATCAGAAATAGAGATGGGTGGGAGAGTTTTGCTGCAGTGCTGCATAAGGATGCCGTTGGGCAGAGGGAATGCAAGGGACACGGAGAGAGTGAAAAGGTGATGTTTTGGTTATAGGGAGGGGGGAGGAATGGGCGTGAGCATCGGTATTAAAGCCAAACAGAAGTAAAATGGGTATGGACAATAAGGGGACCAGATGGTACTTGTGGAGTTGGGGGGGGAAAGGAGAGAAAGGGAAAGAAAGCTAACTGCCACAGAGAGTTAGAAATCTAGGGAAAGACAGATGGAGAAAATGGGGGTGAGGGTTTGTCTTTACTGCCCTTGTATGTGTAAGCGAGGTTCTGCAGTAGCAGTATGGAAGATAAAAATAAATAAAGAAGGAAAGAATCACTGGAAGATGCAAGTACACCTTGGGACCTGTGCTGAATGCAGGTGGAGTGGTGCAGAGCCAGACGAGCTGGTGGGGGAGGAGGAGGAGGGTAAAAGAGGATGGGGGTGGGGCCAGTTTTGATTGGGGATATGTGAAGGATGAGGGAGGTAGCAGGGGAGACGTGGAGGTTGCAGGAACAGGTGGTAAAACAGCAGGTGGTGAGGGGATAAGAAAAAAAAAATCGTCGTGGTAAGAGCCCAGACAGGCTGCTTCATAAAGCACCTTGATGATGCTTTAATGACCCGAATGTGGAAAATTAACTAAAAATACATGAAATTAAAAACCTTGATAATTTACAGAGCATAATATTGCAGTTGATTCCCCTGGTGAGTGCGAAATTTATATCTATCTTGCCTTGGTAGTGTGATGATGAGGGACTGGACACGTTATTTTTCTTCTTTAGATGAACATAAAAGACCATACCTCCCTTTATTAAAAAGTGTGCTCTCTTCCCAGAACATAATGCACTGTTGACTGCTGGAAAAACTGGTAAACCTAAAGGGAACCTTAGCTAATTTTACACATGAAATTCTGTTTACTTGCTCAAAGGTGGGCTGCATATTTGAGTCTGATGTGGCTTGTGTCAGTGTCAGGTGGAAGTGAAGCCAACAATCTCAGGCTTGTGGAACACCTCACCTAGGAGGTGTACAGGAGGAATCCTGGTCAGATGCCCAAACCAAGTTGACTGGCACCTTTTAATGTGGAGGAGTAGTGGATCTATGCCAAGCCCCTTCCAAAAGACTGAACTCGTCACCAGTTGATAGGCTAATGCTGTAAGATTACTGTAAGATAAGTTTAATTTTAATAGGCAGTTGGGTGGTTAAAATGCATGTGGGCACGTGAAAACAATACAGAAGCAGCCATAGAGAACAGGTTCTCCAAAATTGCTCTGCTAGTAATAGCAGTTAACCATTTATTTTTATCTGCTTATCCAGTGCAGGGTCAGAGCCTATCCGTTATAATAGGGCAATGTGCTGCTGTGCTAACAGACAACCATTCACACCTAGGGCCAATTTAGAATCACCAGTTAATCTAACCTCACTCAACGTGTGTCTTTGAACTACCAGATGAAGTCGGAGTACCTGGAGAGAACCTGTCACGGTTCTGGGTCATTATGATCCAGCATTTTTAGTTCTTATGTTTTGGTTTAATTTTGGATTGTATTCTGATTCTTGTGTTTTGCTGATTATTATTATAATTCTATGTTTCTGTTTATTCTTGTTAAGGGATTAGTTCTTAGGTTTTGTGTCTCATATTTAGTGTAGGTTTAGTTCTGCGTCTAGTCTGTCTTTGTGTAGTTGTTTCTTGTTTCCTGTTTTATTGTGAAGGTCCGTGTCTCATGTGAGTGTATTCAGTTTTGCCTCCCTTGTCTCGTCAATTACTTCCAGCTGTGTTCCCCACCTGTGTGTAATCTCCTTGTGTTCTTCTGTGTGTATTCTCATGTACTAGTCGCTGGTCCGTATGTTAACCTCCCGTGTATCAACTGTGAATCTACTGTGTGTTTACCCTGCCGTCCACCTTCCTATGCCTCCTTTCATCCTCCTTCATGTTCATGTTTGCTGTTCAGTAGTTTAGTTTCTCAGTATAGATTAGTTTTGTTCCGTTTTGCCTTTTCCACCTTGTGCTCTGTTCTACAATAAACCACCTTTGCATCTCAGCGAGTGCCTGCACTTGGATCCTCATTTAATCCCTCACATGGCTCATCCCACTCGCCGTGACAGAACCTACATTGTGAAGCAACAGTACTAACCACTGGAACACCGTGTTGTCACCTGGTTATTGGATCTGAGTTTGTTTCTGTTCTTGCGTTTGTAGTCCCCTAATCAACTTGTTTAGCATGTAGTGGTGTTGTGGGCACCTGTGGCCACCCTTTGTTTCCACCCCTGGTACAGCCAATTATAATCCTTCTAGGCTTACTGATGTTTGATTAAATGTAATACTTAAACACTCTGTTGAACAATAGTAAATTAATCAAGAGACAAAGAACATATGTATGGTTAGACATTCCCAGCTGTCACTAAGCGAGAGGCAGGGTACACCTGTTCTTCACGCCTGTGACCTATTCAAAATCACCAGTTAACATAACTTAATGCTTATCTTTGGACTAGGAAGCAAGCGAGAGTACTCAGAGAGAAGCCACACAGACGAGGTGAACATACAAACTTCACACTGAAAGGCCCCAATGGGACTTCATGCTGTGAGGCAACAATGCTAACCGCTGCACAACTGTGTAATGATGCAAGCTGAAGTATAATAACAGAAATTTGTCTGTATTACGCTTTTTCCAGCATTATTTTTTTTCATCTTATTATTTTTTCTCCCAAAGCCTTAGCTGCTTGATTGTAAAAATCACCTCTCACATGGTGATGTGTTTGTTTTCCTCTGGCTGTAATAAAACACAAAATGGAAAAAGAGAATACGCAGCCCTTTTCTGACCTCCTCTTTTCCCCATAATTTTTGCACGGTCTGGAATAAGTTTGATCACATTAAATACTGCTTAATATTGTTGACACATTTATCAGGTTTGTGCCATCTGTCTCTTCGCGCCATGATGGGAACACGCCAACGAGTTCGGCCAGGCGTTTCAGCACCTGACACATACTGATGCCTTAGTATTCAAGTGTCTTGGCGGAGTATTTGGCTTATCGTTACCTTCACCACGCTCTAGTCTGTCGTGGTGAAAAGAGAAAAGACACAATAATATGCTCTGGTCAGACAGAGAAATTGCCTCTCTAAGGAGACGACGTCCAGTCAGTCTCACAAAGGAAGGTTCATCTGAGTATTTTCAAGAGGCGCCTCTGTCCAGTCTTTTTTGTAGCGTAAATCCCCAGCGTCTTATACTGATCAAAGGCCGGTCCCTCTGTTTTTTTCTTTTTTTAAAATAAGAATAAAGTAAATCCATTCTCACTACATGCTCTGTCTGACTCTTTGAAGCAAATATCTTGTGGTCACACAATAGGATATGAAGTGATACCACAGCCTTTAAGGCAGTTTTGTTAATAGTGGCAAGATAAACATGGAGTCCAAACCCTTATGAAATATGCATTTTTCCACAGGGATACAGGGCATGTCTATAAAAACATGATCCGTGTAGCAAGTGCCAGAACATGAGAATCCACCAGTGGGCTTATTTTCTCCATTTTTATAATATGAATATAAATGTTCTTCACAAAATGTTTCATCTGATACAGCTCTGCTCCCGCTTAAGGAAAAAAAAAACTGCAGTCAGCACTACAACCCTACATCTTTTATTTATTTATTCATTAATTTTTGCATTAGTTAATAGAAGATGAAATTTTAAAACGACTTTTTGAATGAATTTCTAAACTCTGAAATGGAAGAACATTACAAAATTACATGACAGCCAGTGACATCCATTAATTGCTTGTTTTGTTCTTCCTATTGTCTAAAACTGAACTCACCTGTAACAGCACACAAACAATAATTTGAAAGCTTGCTGGTTGACTTTTTGATCAATTTTAGGACAAGTTGTTATAAAGGGAGTGAGGGCTACAGTGAACGAGTAATTACTTTTATATAATGTGCTTGAATATAATTTATTTTCACATGCCCATTCCACCTGGTGTAGTGCAGCAAGAATCGTTTTTTCTCAGTGACTTGAATTAATTTTTATTCTGTATGACTTCATCAGTCTTGCACAGTTATGTGGTGGAATTTGACCGACTCTTCCTTAAAATGTTGCTTCACTTCTTTGAGGTTTCCTTGCATTCATTTCAGGTTCTGCTATAGCTTTTCAGTCGTGCTGACGTCTTCACTTTCTCATTGCAGCAATGGTTCTTTTCTTTTCCAGATTTTATATTGGTGAGAAAATAAGTGAGGCAAGGCTGAGATATGGACACGTGCAGAGGAGGGATAGTGGATACACTGGGATGTTGATTATGGAGCTACCAGGCAGGAGGTCCATGGATGTAGTGACGAAGAAGAACATGAAGAAGGTTCATGTGACAACGGGATAGGGTATGATGGAGGCTGCTATGGCAACTGTAAAGGATGCAGCTGAGAGGAGAAGAAGAAGAAGAAGTAGAAGCTTTTCCTGTCACATAACCTTGTTTTAGCCAAACTTTAGCTGTCAGACAGATAGCCTCATGTTTGACTTTGGAATACTTTCCTATACGGAAAATTTCATGGTCGAGTCAATGAGTGGAAGGTGCCCTGCTCCTGTGGCAGCAAAACAAGCTCAAATCATCATAATCATCATAATTCCACCACCGTGCTTCTGTGTTTGCTCATCTGTGTTTGCTCATACGCTGTGTTTGGGTTTCTCCAAATGTGGTTCTGTGAATTATAGCCAGACTTATTCCAGAAGTCTTGCGATTTAGATGCAAATTTGCAAACCCAAGCTAAATGATAGACACCAACAAACTGCTAGAACTACGGCTTTTATACAGCTGTTCACACTTTCTGATAATCAATTAATCAAGTGTATTTGATTAGCAGTGACTGACCGATACTTATAAAACAAGCTAGAGTCTGTCAGGGTATTTCTTAACGTTACCTTGATATTCAACAAATATTCAACTTTTCACTGCAGGGCTGAACTGAGATATGTGCCAAAACTGTCCTGGTGGAAAATTGCAGAGCTCACACCCGGTCCACACACTACAATTACACACAGGCGAAAACACACACGTGAAAGCAGCTCGCGAATCGTTAACCATGAAGAACAAAACAAAACATGCAACACATGTTCAGATCAGACATGTCATATGTTTCTGACAGGATATTATATCTGTATTCTGTCTAGTTTGTGACATATAGAAGGGCTCCCCAAGTATATATCCTTTAGCCCACCCCTCAAAAAACAAAACGAAGCAGGACACTCTTTCAACAGACGTCACATGTGATATGAAACAGTACAGCAGGAAATTCTCATTTTGATTTGTTATTAATCAGTTTCTGTTTTTCTAAATGAAACATACAAGTACATTAACTTTTTTTAAAGAATAAAAAGCAACAACATTGCACTAGTATACCATCTGTCACGTTGCTTAGACTCCCATTTGGCTAACTGACAAAGCAGCAGTTGGAGATCACCAGTTTTAATTATAGATCTGTTTTTTTCCGTGCCCGGGAAACCAATTAAGGCATGCGGTGCACACCCGCCACACTTAGGCTTTGATACATGCCGGTGCATGCCGTTTCTCAGCAATCTTGCACTGACCAGTGTTTATCAGGAAGATGTCCTCATGACAAGATTTCTAATTGGAGACACCATTAACTGATGAGTTATCGGCCTCTGTCAGGATTCTCTGTGAAGCTAATGTCTGCTCAGACTGTCTTTGCCAAAATTTAATAAGAGATTGTTTTTAATTTGCCTTTAAATTCCATAACTTACAGTACAAAGGACCAAATCATTCAGCGCACCCAATCACAGCCCAGGCAGAAATTCTGTGAATATACATTTCTTCTTTAGGATCTCAATAACTTATAATAAAGTAACAAGCACCACAAAAGTCACAGACTTAATTTGAATACTACAGCATGCAACAGAAGTGCAGATGCTCTAATATCGTTTCCTCAGATTGTAGAGGTCAAAGTAATTAGAGAGATTCACATGAAAACAATTATTTATTTAAACATTTATGAAAACCCAGCTGGCGATAATGACTGCCTGAAGGTTT
The DNA here is from genome assembly GCF_056152115.1 of Neolamprologus brichardi. Classification (NCBI taxonomy): domain Eukaryota; kingdom Metazoa; phylum Chordata; class Actinopteri; order Cichliformes; family Cichlidae; genus Neolamprologus; species Neolamprologus brichardi. The sequence continues at coordinate 29,840,457 of NC_142104.1, forward strand.
TGACGCCCTCTCAGTCAGACATTCACTGTAGCTCCTTCTTGTCGTGGGGTCTTTCTCCTCTCTGGAAGTTTGTGGGCTGAATCTCGGCTGGACTGAGATCAAGTGATCAACTTGACTAGTCAAGTCAATCGGAGGTGATGTTTCGGGTCATTAGCTGTTGCTTTGCTTCCTTTTACTTTCCTCTCTCTTTCACTTTCAGGTTGAATTGTAGTTTATCATCCCACAGAGCTTCACTGCTGAACTCTATCCAGCTCTTTCTTCTTTTTTTCAGGGGGGAGGGGGGGAGGGTATGTTTATGTGTACTGTAACCTGGCCTTTCATTTTCTGAGGCTTACCAGAGGTTTTCATCTTGTGTTGCATCCTCAGAGCTTCTGCTCATGAACTATTCTGTTGGTTGTTGACAAAGCAGCGTGTTCCCCTGCATCCTGGAGAGCATCCCTGACTTGCTGAGCACTCACAAAGGGCTTTTTCTTTAGCACGCAAACACTTCTCTGCTCCTTGACGAGACTCACATTCAAACTTGTGTGCGTGAAAAAAACTAATGCAGGAAAATTTTGCTGACAACTTTCCTGTTACTTTTGAAACTTAGCCAGTTTAGTCACTGTGTATTTTGAAAAACTGTATAACTCAGATGGCTTTTTTCCCTGTGACACTATGGCACGTTAATGTAGTATCCACTGTTTTAGTTCAAACTGAATGCGATCAATGGATGAAGGTCAAAAGTGGACTGTATGTTTGTATTCACATGTCCTACAGCTTATATAGAAATACATAATTCTTTAATTTCTAATTTTCTGTCTTCTTTAATTACCAAATATATAGAAATACTTCTTGAGAAACACTTTTTTTTTTTTTTTTGCATTTTTATCAACGAGATTGATACCGCTCTCCTATCTCAATGGTAAATCCAGAGCTGGAAACAGGCAGATGTTTAAAGCTCATTCATTGCCATGTGTCTGTGTAGGTTCTCATGCTTTTCTTCTCCTTTCAAGCCAAATAAAAATGTCAAAAATTTGTTGTTTTTTAAGGATGCTGTAATGTTTCCTGGAGTCTCCAGGAGGTAAGTGTGCAAAGCCAAGAAAAAGTGTGGCACAGAACCCTGCAGTTAAAATAAATTGTTGTTCTGACACTTTGGTTTTTAAGCAGATTAAGCAAACATGATGTAACATGTTAATCACGGAGCTTTAGAGCCGTTTTTGCTGGTAGGCAGATTTAGTTTTCTTTCTGCTGTTTGTTTTCAGCTTTTATGCTAGGCTAACCTAACCGGCTGCTTGTGTAGCTTTCAAAGATGAGTTGTGTGGATTGCAATTTCAGTCATAGCAAATAAGTCAGCGCCTTCCTGTAGCCACTCTGGTGACAGATCAGACATAAGATTCATGACTGGACACGTACACATAATGTCATCCTGCTGGAAGGGGCCTCAGATCGGAAGTGTGCAGCATGTATTGTCCTGATGGGGCATTTATAAACATGATTATTTCGTTTTAAGGAATTGATGCTTAAAAAAGGGAGCAGAAAATGTAAATACGAGAGAGAGAGAGTTTGCTTACAGGAACAATACACACAGAATAACAAAAAAATAAAGCAGAAGATGTTTGATATATGGCAGCTGTTAGCAAAGTGTGAGCAGCAGATCAGCAACATATTTCTTATTGAAATCACTGTTGTCTACAATCTTTAAATCCTGTATTTTTCCCCCTAGATTGCTCTGCTCTGCTTTTCTTCTCCGATTCCGCTATTGTCACTGAGGTTTTATCCAGCTGTAATACCTCTCTCTTCTTTTTCCTTTTTACAAAGTGAAAATGTGAGGGGTTTGCAAATTGACGTGTTGGAAGCAAGAAGAAGTAATTTCTGAGTATTGATCAGTGACAATGCAAAACCCCAACGGAGTGTTTATAAAAGGGCGAAAACCTAACTTTTGTGCACTGAATAACAGCAGTGAAAAATGAAATTGGCTGAAACATCAACACGGCAACATGTAGAGACTTAAGGGGTTTATTTGCACCTGTTAAGCTCACTTGAGACTGAAGCGGTTTCCTAATCTGAATAATTACAGAAGTAGACGGAATAATTGGGCAGTCAGGCGGAGCCTCTTCAATTAGCTGATTGGCCCCTTGACATTCATGGAGCTGCACTGATGACACTGAGGACAGTTCAGCTAAAGATGTCTTTAAGTCTGGATTTTTAATTGGTCACAGCTTTCCTCTTTCTCTGGTGGGATGTCTGTTATCATCAGTTATTTTATCAAATGATTTCACTTTAGCTCCACGAGCTGTGAGCGGCTCATAATTCATCACAGGGGATTTTTTTAGGAAAACCTGAGTCTGCTCCGGATCGCTGTGCTGGACCTTTCAGTAAAGAAGCTATTAAACCAAATCTAATATCTCTAAAGCCGGTTTTAGTTTTAATGCACCGACCTTTAATTGAAACGGCTAGCTGCTGCTCGATCACAGGGACTGATTGGAGCCATAATACAACACTATTAAAGCTGCACTCTTCTCTCTCTTTCCTTATTAGGAACAGGGCTGCGTTTGATCCCTCCTTTTTCTTCCTGTGCACTGGTTTAACTTCCGCAAGCCCCCTCCCATTTTTTGGCCCGCCCTGCTCTACTTGATGCACAGGCCTTTTGAAGTATTCACTGCTAACCATTCCGTCTTATTACCTGCGTATCCAATGAGATATACAGTGCCAAGGGGCTCCCTGCTATGCAGCTGCAGTGGGAGTATGTATGTGAGATGAGAAAACTGAAAACCCTTCTTTTATGTGATTAATCTTTTTCATAACACAGTCTTCTGTGTACGCTCATCTGGGCAGCATTGCGCCGGTTGATCCTTCTCTAAGTCTAAGCCCGTTTCACACAAGTTACATTTGCCATATTGAAGAGGCAGGTGAACATGTCAGGGATTCAAACACGGGACTGTAACGGGAAGATGTGGGATCAGAGGTGGTAGAAGAGGATGAGTTAGAAGGAGGAGGTTGATGTAAAAGGGAGGGCTAATGGGGCAAAGGGTGAGATAGTAGTGATAGCAAGGGAAGCAAAGAAAATTGGATAGACAGGAGGGCGATGAAAAAATGATAGATGCGTGTGGGGAAAAGAGACAGCTAATGATCGAAAGAGAGGAAGAGGGAGGTGGGAGGGGGATGCTGAGGTGTAACAGAGCTGGGGGGAGGCATAAGGGAATGAGGTGTTAATGATCGGAGTGGGTGAGGAGGAGACGAGAAGTAAATGTGTGAAAGACGGGAAAGAGCAGCACAATTAAGAAACAAGGAATCAAAATGTCAGTGAATTCGTCTGGGAGAAAGAGTGAGACGGCAAGACAGATTGAAGGAGTGCAAAGTGGTTTATGGGTGACCTCGGTGTGTGTCGATGCAGCTGGAGCGTGAACACTCGTTAACACGAACACCTGCGAAGACTCGAGTTCGGAGGCTGAGACAACAATGTGAGCACATACATGACTGAAAGAACTGCGTGTTTTCATTTAAAAAGTGGCAAGAAATAATTAATATTGCACCCAAAACTGTTTCCCAGTGCTCAAGCATTAAACAAAACTTGACATTTGAAAAACTGGAACAAGCAAAAACATTCCTTTCTGATGTGACTGTGGTTATAAAGGCCTTAAGTCCGGGGTGCTCATTTAGTTCATTTGTCAGTTGCATACAACCCAGTTTGATCTCAAGTGGCTCAGCTGAATAAAATCCTCGTATAAAAACTTATATAAGACCTAAAACTTTTCTTTCATGGCAAAGGAATGTAAGTGCACTGGAAATACTCATGTTAACTGAACCATCTGTTTTCAAATGGATGATGTCATTAGGAAAATAAAAGCAGTTTCAAAAATCTGTCTCACTACATGTACGTTAGGCTTTGCAGATACCAGTGGCTGTTTAAAGGTGCAAAGCATTCACATTGTTAGTATTCTGGAACTGAGCAACAGTAGTATTTAACATTTTATATATTTTCTGAATTGCCATATGGTGCCGCTGTACGCTTATAGAGTAATTCACAGTAATAACCGTGAATTTTATTTGGCAACTTTACAAAGTAAGATCTTTTTGTGGGCAGATTCTGTTTCTAATAGCCCTGCCTTCAAGACTCTTAATTTAAAGGCTCATACATTATTCATATCAGCCAAGACAATATTGTACTCAACAAGGTTGTTTCAGAAATACGAGAGAGCACTAACAGAAAGTCCAACAGGTCAGGAAATGCAAGCTGCTGCTGATAGCTGCATCTATTTTTATTGTCATCGCTAAATCACAGAAGGGAGAAAACGACAGAATTTCCTGTGTTCCCTTAACCTTGGCCCCCCTTTATAGCCTTCTACTACTACTCTTTACCAGGAAACGAGCATTTATGAAACTAATTAGCAGATCAATTCAATTCAGCTTTATTGATATAGTCCCAAATCTCAACAATAGTCACCTCAAGGTGCTTTATTATTGTAAAGGCCCTACAATAATACAGACAAAACCTTATGACTAAGCCCTTGGTGACAGTAGGAAGGAAAAACTCCCTTTCAACTGGAAGAAACCTCCGATAGAAACGTGCTCAGGGAGGGGCAGCCCTCTGGTGTGAGTGGTTGGGGGGTGAGGGGAGGGAGACAGCAGAAAAGACACGCTGCGGAAAGAAGCCGTGGAATTATTTGATATGATCGCAGCTATGCTGGCAGTGATTTTCAACACACGTCGGAGTAGATTTGTTTTGGGGGATTGTGGTATGTGGAGCATCCGTTACTGTAAATGTGTGGAAATGCAGCCTCATGAGAGCGGCCCGCTGCTTAACAATGTTCTGATTGATCCAGCTAGCCGGTTTATTTGTCACCTCTCCTTCCCTCTCCTTTCTTTGTTGACAGACTCTTATTATTTCCATCTTGCCGCCCGCCCTCCCTCCTCCCTGTGCCTCTCCGTGTTATATCTCCTGTCTCCTTGTTTGTCGTAATGCTGCCTGCCACTGCATTTTGTCATGCGGTTCTCACAGGACAATCTTTGTTAGTCTTTCTACCCGTTGCCCCTTTAACTCCCTCGGTGCTCTCTCTCCTCCCCGCCGCTTGCTTTCCATTAATAATTTGATATGCCTCTCCTGGTCTGTAGGCTTGTTCTCATTGGTCTCCAGTTCTCTCTCCTTCACTTCTGATTTGTTATGCCACTGCCATTCCTTCGTACACGTCTCATTGGTCACTGTCTGAGCTTTCTATTACCCTCTCTCACTCCTCTCTCACTCTTTACTCCTTCCCTGTGTTGTTTGATCTCATACTTTCGCTGTTAGAGATTTGTTTCTCCCTGCAGCGTGCTGCTAAGGTGTTTTATTTTTTTTATCTGGAAAGCCTTTATCAGCTGAGCACACAAAGGGTGAGCAGCATCGGATTGCTGCACGTGAGGCCAACAGCTTTGAGTCGGTCCATAGTTTTGTTCAGGGAGAATTATTTAGCCAGTGTTGCACACACACTGAAGGTATTGCCTTTTCAGTCTGTCATTAGTAACAGCTGAATGCACCAGAAGGCATTCAGAAGACTGAAGGGGAATATGGGCCCATTATTGGAAAACAGAGAAGGCATACACTTTGTGAAATACTGCACTCCTGTTTCCCGTTATTGCATAGCCCGTTTGTGTGTATTTGTGAGAGGCCAGTTCATAAAAATACGACAGAATAACAAAGGAATTCTTACTCTGATGTCTGTAAATCACAGTAACTCACACACAGCTACTCAAGCAAATCAGTTCCATGTTAATTAGCAGGCAATGTCCTTACAAGAAGTGGAACGATTTTCTCTTTAGTATGCGAGTTTTCAAAGAGTTCTAAAGAGACTAATTAGTTTTTCAGAAACTGTAAAATCACTTCATATCTTAATCTCCTAGAAGATATTTAAGAGAACAGGTAACCTCTGCATGAAGGGAATGACACTGGTTTCTCTGAAGGGCGCTACATGACAGCACCAGTTATTTGATCAAACACAATGAGTTGTGTTTGCGCTTTAATGACTAATCTTGTGAAAGTAATGACTGTCTCCACCAACAAAGCCAGAATTAGCATGAGGTTGTTGTATTGTTCCCAAAGACTTTTTAGTGTGGGCACAAAAAAAAGTGACCGCAACATTGATTTGTGTGTGCTTGCGAAGCTGTTGGTACTAAGAGTGAAGAGCTCACTGGGAAACTACTTTAGGTGGCGCGATACTGTATTCACGTAGTATCAGCAGAATGGGAAAACACGGGCTAACAGGATGAGATAGTTACATCAAATGCAGTCACACCAGATAAATGTACTGTTTAACCACAGGTACAGTCTACTAACCGCAGACTGCAGATAAACTGAAAGTGACAAGTGGATGCATCCCATCAAGAACAAGAGATTATACTTGTACATACAGTACGGTTCAAAAGCTTTGAGCTAGCCCTCATTTCTTTATGTTTTGCGGTGAAAATGGATGCAGTGGTTTATTGAAACATGTTCAAAAATACATGAAAATACAAACCATTTCCACGAGCTTTTCTGGTGGTATTGCATGGTGTATAAATATCTGAATTTTGACAAGCTCCCCACTGACTGAAACGCAGTCCCAGACAGTCAGATGTTTTTTGCAGATAGTGGCAGATTCTTGCTATTGGACCTCTTTCTTGACCTCCTCTGTACATACTAATGACAGTTCAAATCAAACATTTCAAATTTCATCCCTCAAAAAGACCTGTTGTCTCTGATTTTCAGTTTAGTTCTTGTGTAATTTGGCCTTTTGTCTCTGTTTCCCTTACTTGAGAATAGCCTTTGACAGCTATCCTTTGATTGAGACCATTTCTAAGGAGTTTTCAGTGAAAAGTAAATGGATCAACCGAAGGACCAGATGTATCTCTCAGGTCCTGTGTCAGGTCTTTGCCCCATTTCTTTCCTATTTCCTAAGAACCTAACTTTCATATACTGTTAATCTTTTATCCTCCCCTTGTCCAGTTTCCTCAAATACTGACATACTGCACACTATAACGAGATACGCCAAGTTTTCAGCCAACAGCACTTTGAGAATCACTTTGCTGGTGCAAAAATACTGTTTTATGCCCATTAAACTGTTATCTTTGGCATTTTCACAGATTCAGCAAAAAGAAATTGGAACAAATGATGGTGTTTTTGCAACAGGCTGCTAGTAACAAATTACCTAAAAATTCCTGGTTTTATTTTTGTTAATTGTCTGTTATGTATAGATAGATCACTGGTTCATCCCTTAAAATAGCTGACTTTTTTGTGCTTGAATGATTACAAGGTCAGTGTTAAGTAGCTTAACAAACAAATCTTTCCTGCAAAAATAATAATAATTCAAGTGAGAATTAGAGTCATACTCACAAGTTTCAGTGCAGACAGGTAAATGTCTTTTTGCAACCCAAACAGTTGCCCCAGCTAGCATTTGAAAACCACTGGAAAGCACTTGAACGCTGGCCCCAGTTTTCAGACCTGGAGGTTGTGTAGGTGCAATTTTAGCATTAGAAATGGCACAGAGTAACTGCTGTTCTCTCTCTTTTTGCCAACACTGAGGACTCAGCAGTTTTGTTTAAACAAAACAAAACTTTATTATAATACAGTAGTACAGTAATGACCAGAGGCTTTTTTATGCCATTTTACTCTGTGAGCTGTTCATCGGTGTAGAGGGACAGAACTATACAGTTTAGACCAGAGCGGTCACAGATCTCGGCCTCATAGGAATTATAATTAAAACTCAAACTCAATAAGATATAATACATTACCTAAACTATTAGGTAATGCATTATATTGTACATGTTTGACTAATGCTTTTAAGGCTCTGTTACAGTTAGTAACCATAGAAATCTCACATCAAACCAAATGTGGTGAACATTGCTGAACATTTCGGTATTAATACACATAGCTTTACCCTCCTACTGTTAAAGTGTGTGGACTGATGTATGACTGGACTGCCACTCAGACTTAATGAATCTGTCCAAGCTAATAGACAAAGCCTGAACACTGCAGTATAAAAATAGTGAGTATAGATGGATTTTTCCTGTAGTTGCATCCATTTTCTTAACTGTTTAACTAAATAGGATGATGGTGCGGATGGAGCCTATCCTCGATTAATTTGCAAGGATCAGCTGGGTTGGGTTTACGTTTGCAGAAAACTTTGTTAATCCTACCTGCCTTAAACGTGGTTGTGGATCATTGCAGATCTCAGTGCCCATCTCGTGGGAGTCATTAGCTGCAATGATTGTTCTGCAAGCCCATATAAAGGACATTTTATAGCATCAGGTGCACCTGATGTGCAAATAAAACTCCCTACTGATGTTCTTGGATTCTACGGACATCAACTCCCACCAATTTAATTTTTAAACAATTAAATTAATGTGAGGCTTAATGGATACGCCGTGCCTTTCAAGGACTGCTTCTTAAAGTCTAAACACCAATGAATGCTTATTTTGTTGCAGTAGTGACAAATCAAATATGAAAGAATGTGAAGGATATGTATGTTTCCATAATGGCTGTTTTTTGCTTCTGTTTAATTAAGTTTTTTTTTCTTCTGTGGAGTAAATTTCCAGCAGCATTTATTTTAGGGCAAAATTCTGATGCCACAAATGGATCTAGCATATTTAAGGAACCCTGTGAGGCTAGAGAACTTTATTAAACTCAAAAGGAAAGACTCCTCCAAACAGCTTAAAGCAACAAACACAGCCTTAGCTATTTTTGTCTTGGATTACATTAGTTATTGTTTAACCCTTTAAAGCCGGTCAGAGCGGGCACGCTCCTTTTTGCGTAACTATTTTTTAAATCCCTGTAGAACCAGAACCCCGTAAGCTAGGGCAATATTTTTTTTTGCATATGAAACCGGAGGAGTTGTACTTACATCTTATGCCATCAGCTTGTGCTAGGTCACGGTTTGCTTCCACATATAGCTTTGCAAAAATTGCATAAAAAGCGTTTGCAGGAACAAAAACATAATATTCCAGAAACACGCTTTGCCGATCCGATCAACTGTTCGTAACACTTCCCACATTGAAACAGACGTCAGTGCGAACAATCGCATGTCCGCCATTTCGTGGAAGTGACGTCATTTTCGTGGAAAATGTAGTTTTTTTTACTTGTAGGCCTTAAAAGCCTATACTGGTGTTTTTATAAGTCATGTTTGACTTTATGCTTTTCTGAATAGTTTCTGGGATGCTTAGAACTCGAATTGCACTGCTGGAAATAGTTTATTTTGATGCGCATGCTGTTTTCTTTGCAAATTTGCATCATAGGATTGTTTTTCGTTTTTCCTGCAGTATATAAAAATTGCTGTATCTCAAAAATAAAACTATGAAGACACTCAAAATAAATTTTCTGTTGTTGTAAACTATTTTTGCAACTTTTTTGTATTTAAAGTTTTGAGGGATAAACCTCTTAAATTTCTCTAAGTAGAAATATATGTAAAAAAAACAAAACAAAAACGATTTTAAATTTTTTTGTAGTTTATTGCACTTTTTTGCAATTAATGTAGTTACTATGGACTTAATGCATACATATTATTAAAATATGGGCTATAACAGTTGTGTTGATGTATAGCAACTTGATGTATCTACAGCATGTAAAAATATAATATAAGCTCTGGCGGGCTTGGTTCTATGGTAGGTCTTAAAGGGTTAATCTCTCACAAGTTTGTTGTACACACAGTGCCTCGGGCAACTTCAACATGTAAACTGTGTCTTCCACACACACATTTTTCTTTTTGCTGTGGGTTTTTTTTTTGCTTGTTTTTAGCTTTGTTTTAACAGTTATTATCTCCACATTGGCCCTTGCACTCCAATCACTGTGATGTTTTTGAGGATTTTTCCTTCCTTCCTGTATTTTTTCTCTATTGCCACTAACAGCCTCTTTAGTCTATAATCACTTAAATGAACTGTTTTGGTCGGTGTTAACACTTTATGGCTCAAAGTTGTATCGTTTTTTCTTATTCCTTCATATTTGCCTAAGTTGCCTGAGTGCTTCTCTGTTGATTTTTGTTTACACCTTATATACATATAATAATAATGACAATGACCATAATAATAGAGTTTTTAACAATAGAGTTTTGGGTCAACCCACAGAAGCAGTCTTTTCTCAACCTTGAGCAATGGCTGCCATTTATGCAGCATGTGATATAAAAACATTTAAGAATATTAAGAAAATAACTTAGTAGTGAGTAGTAGTACTCCAATCTGTGTGGAAAACAACATTTGCGGTTTTATTGATGCTTTTATTGTCTACACATAGTTTTTACCCACAGCTGTAATAGGCCCATGGGCTATTGGCGTGGACACCCAAGTTGATCAAATCTATAACTCAAGAATAAGGAGATGTAGGATTTTGAAATTGATACCACAGGCGCATCTACTAAAAATACTGGATGACTTCAAATCTGAGTAACCTCGAACAAGGTGCGAGGTCAAGTTTTCCAAAAGTCTTATGGATGTGATAACGCTGTGAGGCAGCACTGGTGGCCACTGGTATTTTTTAATTTTGTCACATAATAGTCATTTTTTGCTTTCAAAATGTTCTGCTGCATATAAATGCCATTTCTAAGAATAAATGCTGGTTGGCATTTTATTGCACCCAAGTGTGTCTTGCAAATGATAACTATAGTAATGGAAGTGATAAAACATACAAAAAGTGGAGTGTTGGTGCTAACTGCAACCTAAGAGTTAAAGTGCTCCTAAAGGCAGAAAGCATATTTGCTGTTTTATTAGTCAGCCACTATAGTCTATACGGTTCCCTTCTTGAGTGTTTGTGTGGCTCTTACCTTTGTTATTGCCATTATCTGATGCCTCACTGTCCTCTGAGAGTTTTAAGTACTCGTGTGTATATATGCCAATGTGACCTGAGTACAAAGAACCTGGTCTCAAATGAGGCCACATTAAGATCAAACAACACTTGAGGGGGCTGGGGACTGATGGTAATTCACTTCACTATGGTTCCTCCATAATGAATTCTAAAATGACTGTTCAGAAATAGAGAAAATTTCAAAAATGAGGGCCTTGATGAGTTCTAAGGCTTTGATACTGAGTCATCAATTTGAGGGCATGAAAAAGCAATCTCTGCGGGTCAAACGAAACAACTTCTCTACCATGTTCAGAAAATTTACACCAATTTACTCAAAAAGCATGTATTTCATTAAATAAACAAACAAAGAAAAAAAAGGCAACGGCAAAAGCAATGTTTCTATGAGGCTGCTTGGCTTTTCTGGAAGCTGCCATCTGGATTTACTTTTACAGTGTCCACATATTCATGATTTATGGGCAGTTTTAGCACCTGGCATTAGGGAAATAAGCTGGAGCATATTAGTTGTGTGCGAGCCGGTCCTGCCACTCTGACTTTGCCCTGGGACTTGATGACTGCTGTCACCATTCTGACAAACTGGGGAGCTGCCGCAACAAATCAGTCTCCTCCCAATCGCAGTCAATATAATGAGGCCAGACCTGCAGGCGGCTTGAGGTGGGTATGTCTGTGCACTTCTTGTTTCACTATGGTAAGGGGAGGAGGTAGGTGGAGAGGATACGCTAGAGATTAGAGATTTATCGATTACCCCTTTCTCTTCCCCTAACTCCCTTCCTCTTCCTCTCTCCATCTTCCTCGAGTCTTCCATTCTCTTCCAGTATATTTATAGAGGGTGGGAGAGTGCTTTGTTTTTGGCTCTGCAGTGTGTTATAGACTTCTCGTGACTGCTTTTCTCCTAAAGCCTTAGGAAATTTGGCTTGAAATAGCAAAAGGTGCATATATGATATCAAAGTTTAGTCTCCCATTGAGCATGAACATGATGTTATTTTAAAAATATGTATTCGCAGCTATTACAGAGAGTCGTTCAAACCCCAGCTCATTTTGCTGTTCAGACCATATATCAAGATCGCGTGGGTGTGACAGATCATATTTTCTTTCACGTCTCTCTCAAATCTAGCTACAAATCAACTGATATAAATTTGGCAAAATTACCTTGGAATAACCTTGAACATGGTTTATCTTCATGTGGAAAAATTTCACATCTGGCACGTGAGGGAAATGCAATGTCTAGATAAAGTAGAGGCTCAAGTCTAGGGGGTGAGTGTACAGCTCCAGCTGCAAGACACAGCTGTTTTGCAAAAACCCACAACTTTCTGAGGGAATTCACTGACCTGGTCTTTGGGGAAATGGCAAAGCATGCTGGAATTTTTGTGGATGACTCTGTGGTCCACTCTTCGTTCACAGCTGTTGTAAACTAAACGAATGACATGCTGTCATCTTAACTGCTGAATCTGCTCCAAACAAGCATGATGGACCAAAGAGATTTGGAGGGTTACTGCAATGTATAGAAGTAGTGCATAGTAGTGCATATTAATTGAAAATCTATAGTAGAAGTCTATTGTGGGTTTGAATTTCTGGATTTCTGAATTCTCTTTAAAGCAGGATTTAGAGGTTTTTCAGCACCAGTGTTATAGAAGGTGAACACGAAGGCAACACCTCTATCTACTTTCTTAGTATTGAAGTGCTCCCTGTTATGTCATGCAGATGCACTTTGAACAGCAGTAACATTAAATGCAGCTTTACTGTGTTACACTTTGCTAGTAGCTGTGATGTGCATGAAAAACAGCAAACTGTAGACATGCAGATGATTGCGCTGCACTTGCGCTCGTGCTAGTTATATTGACATCGTTTGGAATATAAATGAATAGGAATGCAGGGTGTGTGTGTGGGAGGGGGGGGCAGGGATTGGTTTAGACTTGGCAGTTTATATAGAGATTTGCTGCAGGCTTCTTACACCAGGATGCATCAGCTCTGGAGGTCTGCCATAAATGCAGACCTACAGTATAACATGGACTCGGGCTCTTGAATCTCATGCTCCAAACCAATATGAGCTAAAAATATGAGATTTGCCTCTGATGAAAAATAACAGTATAAGTTGTTTCAGCAAATTCTCCAAAGTGGCATATGGTCAAATTCAAAGCCTGCAAGCCTCTGAATATTACTTTCTCCTATGGGAGCAAAAATTTCTGCCATTTTCGCTGTTTATCAGGGTCTGGGTCACTGAGGCACCTGTATAAACAGAGACCCTCAGATCTCCCTCTCCCCGTCCACCTCCTCCAACTATTCTGGAGGTGTAATCTGGCTGACTTCCATTTCCTGCCATTTACACTTCAGTGGAGTATAATGTATAATGTTATGCACTGTGTACTGTACATACAGTGACTGCAGCGTTATCTCAAGTTAAACATAGTGAATTGTGCACGGAACAGAAATAAGGGAGGTAAACTTGATTGATTGATTGATTGATGCTAACGTTGCCTTGATGAAAAGGGGCCGCTGCTAGCATTGCAGTTAGCGCTGACAATATGTCCTCCTACTTGCTAAAAACCATCTGATGGTCCTTCAACTTGATAGCACTGTAACTTGTAAAACTCATTTATTTTTCAGCTATTTAGTTGCTGTTTTATAAAGCATGAGAAAATAATTTTGTCCTGTCTTTAGTGGTGTTAAATATAAATAGACTTCTGTGTCCTGTTACAGTCTATAACTTATATTCATACATAGTGAACTTTGATAAAACCAAGAGAGGATAACCAATATATGAGCAGGATGCTCAAATACTTCTTTGGCTATTATGTGCTACTTACCACAGAGCAAAGAAAATAACGCACAAAGAAGAAAGAACATCTGATCCATTGCACTGAATGGAGCTTGTCGAGCTTTGTACCTGTCAAGAGAAATGGCAAGCTGTCCAAACACCCTGCAGGTTGAGTATTTTAACGTGTCGCAGACTTGCAGAGTGGGGGTGGGAAGATGATAGGAAGAGGCTATACAGCACAGTGGAGGCTACATGGCAGTATTTCACATCTTTGACTGTGTGAGAGCTGCTGCGATATGATTTTATCACAGAACATCAAACCCCCGAGGGAGTGTCTATTTCTTTTATCCCACTACACCCTCATAATAGATTGGAAGATATTAAGTATCTGAGGACAGATGTCTTTCTGTAATTCAGAATAGATGACAGATAGATGATTTTGTGAAGATGCTTTAGGCTCAAGTAGAGCAGGGTTAAATATCTATGTGCTTCATTAAATAAAAGAGATATACCGATATATGCCCTCTACCCATAACAAATGCGTTAGTATGGATTTTTTTGGATGAGAAACATACACAGGCTTCTTACTTACAGAGCTTCCCCTCTGCATGTATTCAGTAATGGATATTTGGATGTAGCTGAAGAGCTGAGATTTCATTTAGATGATAAACAGAATGTGATGCTCTAATACACGCGCAGCATCGTAGAAATAAACTGCCGGCAGCACAGTTTGACCTGCCAGGTTAAATGCCTTTTGTGATTTATAGCTAGACACTAAAGTGGACCTGTTGGGGTTTTTTTTGTTTGTTTGTTTTCTTGTTGTTGTTGTTTTAAATAAAAAAAAAACAGACTGTTTGTGAATTCTGATGTAATTAAATTTAGATTTATTTCATTTTTATTATTATTTTATTTTATTTTTTTTACTTTTTTTTTTTTTTTTTTACCATTTCTAAATTTAGAGGGGGCTGTCATCTAAGTGTTTGGAGTGGGAAATGTGCTAAATGGAAAGAGAAAGGGTGCTGGGAAGGAAACCTAAGGGATTAGAGTGACTTTAGATCTGATTGCATTGAATCGAGATCACAAGATTGCTCACTACAAAACTCTTCTCATGGGCACTTCCTGCTGTTTTTCCAACATTCTTTAACACCCTTGTTCTGCTGACCAGACTAGACTGCACAACTTATAAAACTCATTCCTCCTTTAAGAGGAGAACAACTGATTTCCAGTCTGAGAAGAGGCTGTCAGACCTTTATGGTGGAAAGTAGGTCAGCATGAGAGTGCCAAGTGTGCCCTTTTTCTCCAGGTATGGAGTGGCTAACATGAGCACAGAGAGGTAAGGCTGTTGATTGTCTGCAACTCTCAGATATTTTGTCTCATTCTGTCCATTAAAATGAAAACTACCATTAAAAATTAGAGATTGCTTATTTCTTTTTAAGTGAGAAAACTTACAAATTCTGTAGGACATCAAATAATTATTTCTCCCACTGCATAATATTTCAGTGAATAGAAACAGTAATATAGAAAATCGTATTGTCTCATCGATTCCAACCAACATTTTAAATTATTCAGACAACACGTACATTTACTTGCACGAATTTCCTAAGTACCTGCCATAACTACAACTTATATTTTAATTAGATTCTTCAAGTACTGACATTGAATTATTGGGATTGATCGACTGAACTCAATAGGGCACTGTTGAGAAGGTAATGATGGCAGTTGTCTTGCTCCTGCCCTCAAAGAGCCAATCAGCAGCTGAAACAGGAGACGTATTGGCCAATCATGTACTGATGCATATGCTGTGTACAAGCTTGCATATGTCTCCACGGTTAATGGGAAGACACAACTGACTCACAATCAGTCACTCTGCTACTCGTTAGAAACAGGTTAATGAGGCTGCAACAGATGCAGGAAGTCCCCTTTCAGTCCCAAATGTCTGAGACTAATGAGTTTCTATTGACTATATGAGAAGGAATGCCATTACAAAATGACTGATACGCTCCATAATGGTAGGTTGTTACGGTTGTTCGTGGTTAACCTTGAGGCCTCACGGTAAGGCGAACTTGAGTTCGATTTCGTGCCTTCTGCTTTGTGTGAAGCAGATCAGGCAGCTTTTGTTAAGAGCGGTTTATTGTTCAGGTGGCAGTTAAAGTGGTGCCTGTCAGACTATAGCCTTGTTACATTTATAACTAGCCGTCTCTGACAGTCGTGATGCAAAATATCAGCACTTCAGCCTGAAATGTGTCAAGAAAACGGGCAGCATAAAAGTTCTTTTTTTAAAGGAAAAAGAGTCCAATCAACAGGATTTTTCTAAAACGCTGTTTTCGCCTCTTAAAGAACTCACATTAGGGAGAATCATCATCTTAGTAAAGTGATTACATTTTTCTATAAGGGATAAACAAACACTCTGTCTGAATAAGGAGAAGTCAAGCATAACGTAAGCAAGGACTGACCAAATATTGATGCCAGCTTTTCGGACTTGAAACACATTGATGCTGCTTGGCGTCGAACAAAAATTACCTACAAAGTCTAATATTCATGAAAAAAATAACAACATTGATTGAACTGCACAAACATCAAGAATGTAATCAGATGAAAATAAAGGGAAAAAAATAGCGAAGAAGATCTGTGTTGTGAGGTACTGAGGACTGTTTACTTTTTGAAAGATCAAACTTTCAAACGAAAACTAAAGATTGCAAAGTTAGCTGACAGTTTTGAATAAGCTGGACTTCAATACTGTTTTTAATCAATTACAGAAGCACAGAAAAAAAACAGAATTACTAAATGCCTATTAGTAGAAAATGGGCAAGGTTTCTGTTTTTGTGCTCTACTTTGTAGATGTGGCCTTTTGTCCTCATCGTATCTATAAAGTCTGCTATATCACTGAAATTCCATTTCACACACAATGGGGAACTACTATTTTTAATGTAACATCGTAAATGCAGCAGGGGTTTGAAGGCAATATTACCCAGAGTCCCTCTGAAAAAGAAATGAGGATCAAACTGATCTTCTCTCCTGCTTGGATACTGAATCACACTTTTTTTTGTCTACAGGCTTGTAATTTATGACGTGTCATTCAAAGATCTATAGTGACTTTAGTGATTTTTCTTTATCATATTATGTTGCTCTTCAG
Organism: Neolamprologus brichardi; assembly: GCF_056152115.1. NCBI lineage: Eukaryota > Metazoa > Chordata > Actinopteri > Cichliformes > Cichlidae > Neolamprologus > Neolamprologus brichardi. Next base: position 29,857,122 of record NC_142104.1, read on the forward strand.
CTTCACAGGAAGTTTATTGTATCAGTATTATAGACAGTAGGGACTACTGTATTTGATTGTATAACACTATATCCTCTTGACTTTTATTATATTTTATCTCCACAACTCCGTCAGGGGTGGAAATAGATTAGCTAAACTTGCACACCATCTGAGGAATATTCAGAATAAACCCACAGTCGTTGTGTGGCACTGTCACATTGGCAGGTTCTTCTGTAAAGCACACAAAAGCTCGCGCCACGCTTAACCACCACCCTTAAAAACAAGTAATCTGTGAAATCTGTAGTACCTTTGTGACCTACCAGCAAACTCCTCCACATAAAAGCTCAGCTGCAAACTGGAATCTAGGTTTAATAGAGGACAAACAAGCAGAGGACAAACCTTTGGAGCGCGTCCCACAGCCCAATAATAGAAATCACTTACATTAACAAAATAATAATTGTGGGATCTGTGAGTATATCTTTACCCTTTGGAGTATAATAATTAAACTGCTATTAGAGGACACATAAAGGTGGAGGTATAGTACAGGTGAGGAAATCTTTTTCTGAAAGTGGGTGGTTTATGTGTCACAATGACATACAAACCACCTACGAGAGATGCAAGATTTTCCGTGGGCTCTAATCTTTGCTATTTGCTGAAACAAGCTGCAGAAATCTGGCAACGCAAACACATTCAGTCCCTATTTTAAGGATTTGGTAACATTTTCATACCACATGTGACATAACTGCCATAGATATTCACAATGAATGATCCACAGCAGGAAAAATATACTTTGTCCCCTCTTGTTAAAGCAAGCATTCAGGATGAGTGTTTACATGGCCACAAGCGTATGGATGAACTGCAGAGTGGAGTGCACAGTTTCTAAACTGGAGAGTTTAATTTGAAGTGTCCTTGGTGTCTGAAGTTTACAAAGCAGGTCGTCCATTATCTTTATCAGGATTCAGTGAGGTCATGACGGCCTCTTATGCAGTCCACACCATATGATAGTAGTCATAAAAGGCTGCCTTCTGCTGAAATACAGATCAATGTGACTTGAATGAATTTCAGCACATTATTATTGGCTCTTTGATATGTGGACCAATAATGTAGGACCATGCTCCTGTGAGTCATGAACAACATGCAATTTGCATTCTTGCAGGAAACTGCCTGTAAAAGAGGTGTTTGGCAAAATGAAAAAAAGTGGGTGGAGGAGGGAGGAGGGGGCCGCATGCTTGAATCATTTCAAATGAAAAACTGACATGGGGGTAGTTTTGCTCTGATGAATTAATTCGTCCGATGGGCTGCTTGTAAAAAGAAAAAAAGGACGTGAGTGGTGCCAATGAGCTCCAATTAATTTAAGGAGGAAGCAAAGAAATGTGCAGTTTTCAATTACCAGTTTTATTTGGGCAACATACGTTCAACCGCATTGGTTTAAAGATGATAGTATGTCATAATTTAATTAGCCGAGCTAATTAGCAGTATATTCCACCAGTGGCAGCAATCTAATGAGTTGCTAGCTTCATGGGTTCAAGTGTGATGAAGCGTCTCTTTGCACCGGAGCTCTGCGAGAACCAGAGAAGGCGTTGCTGGAGGGGAGCTTGATGTTAGTGCTCTCCTGAGCAGCAAGGATGTTCAGCGTCTTCAAATTCCCAGTTTGAAGGCAGCAAACAGCCTAAGGAGAGGCACAGTTTCCTGTTTACACAATGACTGGCTATGAAAAACAAAACACTTTTAGCAAAAATGTTGATGATTTGAAAGTAATTTAATAACAAAGCTAATCTGAAAGATGATAATTATTGTATGTCAAGTGCTAAAGATTGATATATATATATGATATATTATTTTTATGTATATTACAATACAGTACTTTTTCTTCCTATTTGTTGTTGCATTTCTGAAGAATCTCTCACAAAGCAACACTTTGAGCTCCTTTAAACTTCTCTACATGGGGCAGACAACAACAGTCAGCGCTGACATTTCCCTTGCTGGGCAAAATGCCTCGCACAAACTTTTAGCCAGCTGAGACTAAGAGCCTTGATAAATCTCTTCTGCCTGTTGCTGCATTTTACCACCAAGGCTAAAAAAGTCTTTTTGCATTTTTCTCATAATTACCGAGTGCTTTCAAAAATCCCGTTTGGTCATTCATGCTGGTTTCAACAGTCTTTTAAATTGTCATTCAAAGGTCATTTTTATGTCAATGTTCCTTCCAGCTTAATTCAGATTTGTCTGAATGCAAAACCAAAAAAACAAACAGACAAGAAATTTTATCTCTCGCCATCTTTATCACTAAGATCACGATCGGTGTTTGTGTGGGCTGCACAGGCAAATAAACAAATGTCTTAACATCACTGCAAATTAGAAACGGGTTTGTTGCGACTCACAATTTAGATTTACTCCATGATTAAAGTGATACATAAATATCACTTTCACAATGGCTGACGTAGTAAGATGTGCAGTCGTGGCTAACCGCGGTAACCAGGATGCTTCGTCATTCAGAAATTCCCGAAAGAATGAGTCTACTGGATGTAGTGCTAGGCCACCAATAGACCTGAACTGGGACAGTCCACCTTCTGCACCCACACAAGTTTACAAAGAGTTAAAAGCTGCTGTAACAAACTAAAATAGAGCTGATAGAACTGTTTTCCTGCTGACTGGTACTGTTGTTTGTACGAAAACATGAAAGGAGACCGCACGGCCCTCAGGTGAACCAGTGGATGAAATCAGTAAGTAAGGATGGGGTTAGTCAGAAAATGCTCTATCCAGCCAGTGGGCTTCACGTTTCAGTTGAGATGAGTTAAACGCTCTCAACTATCACAGATGGATAAGTGATGTTAAAGGCTGATGAAGGAATCTGAGCACGAGTCTTTAGATTATCCACAGTGCTGATGTAAATTTAATGTAACCCAGCTATTATACAGTAGACTGTAATAGATTCATCACCCTCACTTGGTGTTGTCTTGGATACATTTCTATATACATGTGTTTTTCAGAGACTTCATGGCCAAATATGTGAAAAGGAAAGATACTCTTGGCATCCAGGTCATTCACAGTGATCCTCTGCTCTTACTACAGAGTTTTCTGCTGAGATATTTTATTCTTAAAGGATATAGTGGAAGTAAAAGAAAGTTCACTGGCAATCTGGCAACAACTGTTTATATCAAAAACTCAGAAATGAACAACTGAAAGCTGCGTGACTGCAGACCAGTAACAGGTCTTGAGAGCTTGAAAAGAAAGCAATTGGGCTTCGTTAGGTTTCTGAAGACGTTTCACTGCTCGTTCAAGAGGCCACTTCAGTACTTGAAAAGCTGGATGTGAGTCTCACGTAATAAACCTCTAATGGATGCTGTCCCCTTTGGGGGTGGTTCTGATGGTCATTATTAATGACCATGTGAACAAACGTGTGGGTCATACCTGTCACTGGTGAAACCTCTGCGAGACATCGGCTCACCTTACGATCATGTAAACTTTTAAGGTCACCCAAGGCAAGCTGTGAGTGGGAGCTGTCTGCGAAGAGATCCCAGGACTGCATTGAAGGTGGCTGTGAGCTGGTGTCAAACTGTAAGTCACCACGTCTGTTCAATGATGGTTGATCCCGGTACACAGTTAACCTCCTTCATTCCTCTTTCAAACCCTCTGTCTTCTTGGTCCAAACTGGAATGCTTGAAAGAGTGACCTTTGTCCTTTAGGTGCAGGTTTACAGCTGATTCCTGTCCTGTTGAGGTGACTGTCTTATGCTGTGCCATGAGTTTGTGGAGTGGGTTTTCTTGCATGTAGGGGTCAGAGCACTCCTCACTGCACAGCATACTGTTTAGCTTGTGTCTGGGTGTTTTGTCCTTGGGATGAACCTGGTTTTGACTGAGGGTGATCAGGACACTGCAACACCGGGCAGAGAGCGTTCCCTCTGAGGAAAGAAAAGGAGCACACACATAAAGAAAGCTCATACAATACATGTTTATTCTAACTGGACCTTCATTAAATCATCAAATGCAAAGGAAAGAATGTCAGACACCAACCAGAGATGTGCCAGAGAAACGTCGAAGAATTTTCTCCAGGCATAACATCCCGGTGCATCTCAGACTTAGCAACAACCTCAGACAAAAGCTGAACTACCATGACCTGGATGACTGAGAAGATACACAGACACCATTAACAGGTGTTTTTTGTGATTTGGCACAGGTGACTCTAACACAATGTTAACTGCAATGTCAGATTCTATAAGGTTGGATTTGTGCTTACAGACTAGAATTTGTTGCTGATCCAGGACGGTCCAAATAACCTCAATAAATAATTTTTTTTAAAAATCGCTAATTTAGTGACAGAAAAATATTTAGTTCTTCTGTAATGCTTTTAAAAGCACAGGCTTAATAATAGGAATATTAGTCTGCTGGGAAAAAAATGACGCTTTATTTATTTAGTTGAATTAAAGCAGGAAAAGGCTAACAGCGGAATCAGCCAACACAATGTCAGGGGGATGTTTATTTATTAATTATTTTTATTACATAATGTAATTCTAGAATGAAGAGGAACACACATTACCTTAAACTTTGTTACACTCTACAGTGATTTCCAATCTTTTTAACCTTAATGTGACCTCAGTAAGTGTTGCGCATCACGAATATGTTACCATGAATTAATTGAACTTTGATTATTTTTCGTGCTTTGCAAGCTGATTTCTTTTTAAGTGCGCATGGAAACTTGTTTTTAGCACAGATTGCACAGGACTTTGTTTTCACACTTTGATGCCCCAATGGTTTTTATTTTTTCTGGTACGACAAAATATTATCAAGCAGTTTCCACAATCTGGAGCCACATGGCAGCAAGTTTTATGCTGGCATTCGTGTCTTGTTCACAAAAGTTGTTCAATACTGACACCAGAGAAGTGTGTGGGCTGGGTGTAGATAAAAATGTCACATGTAAATACGAACCAAATGAAACGTGTTGACCCTAAAAATGATGCAAAAATGCTTTTGGCCAGTTCAGATGGCGTGATTAACTAGCCAAGATTTTATTCCAATTAATCTTGCAAGTAGGTCATATGGCTTTAAAGTCTAAAATATTAAAGTTTCATTTTTTTTTCTCTCTGGGCTAATCAGTTCAAAGTTCCATTAAGTTACATAACAACTCGCTCTGTAAAATAGCTACTGCTATGGTGCAGAATGCTTTGAAAAAGCACCACCCAACCCAGCTCTATACAGACACAAAAATGAACACATTTTCATTTTTGTGTTGATTTTGTACATAAATGATGTGGTTGGTTATCCCTGGCTTGCATTAAAACATTTTTTAAAAAGCCACCACATGTGCATGTGTTTTACGCAACAAAGCCTAAATGTACACCACCTACAACCCAACAGATAGAGGGTCAGAGCAAATTTGTAGTTTGTGGAGAAAGTCAGTGAGCAAGCTACTATCCTCAGAACCAAGAGATTGTGGTTCCCCTGAGAAAAATGGCAGGTTTCTCCCTCTATCACTCATAGCAAATGTGACCCTTATTCTCCAGGAGTGAAGGAGGAAGATGTGTGGTTGTATTCAGTCACAAAGAAGAGTCCAACATTATGTTCAGTTCTGACACTTACATTTCGTGTTGGCCACATATGCTCTTTATGTTTTCATCAGTGTATTTTCTGTTGCCTGTTTCAAATGAGTTCACTGCAGCTTATAGAGTGTGTGTGTGTGTGTGTGTGTGTGTGTGTGTGTGTGTGTGTGTGTGTGTGTGTGTGTGTGTGTGTGTGTGTGTGTGTGTGTGTGTGTGTATTTGAGCTCCTATGGCAAACAAAAGCAAAGTTGAGAAGAGCCTGAGTGGCACATCACTCAGAGAAAACACACACACCTAAAGTGAGAGGACAAATATAAGGCCCTAACCTTAGTCTTCCCCCTACAAATACAGACTGAACTGACAAACTCTGAGTGGGTATTTGTCGTACTTGAGTTTATGAGTTTCTTCATAACGCTACCAACTGTAAGGAAAGGCTATTCCGAGCCTTGAATGAAATTACAATATACTCTAAATACAATAGTCTTTCACATCACATCAGGTTTTCTGCATTTCTTCCACAGCAATAATGAAGACTTGTGTTTTTCAGTTTTAGGACCGCTAATCAATATTTTGGGGCAAGGTGATCAGAACAACAACAGGGCTTGAGGATCAATAAGCCTGACAACAAGTCTTCTTTCTAGTGTTTATCCCGCATGGCAGGGTCCGCTTTGCGGCAAATCCGTCTCCATTTGGCATGATCAAAGGCGTCTTCTGGGGTGGCATTGACGATCCTCGTGTCTTCCTTTATTCTATCCATCCACCGTTTCTTCGGACTGCCACGGGGTCGCTGGCCACCGGGCTCAAGCCTCATTGCCGTTTTCGCCACTAAACTGTCCTCTGAGCGTAATACGTGTCCGTAGCACCGTAGCCATGCCTCGCGCATTTTCTCTGTGATTGATGCGATGCCGAGCCGCTTTCTGACGCCTTCATTCATGACTTGGTCCCAACGCGTGAGGCCTAGACACCACCTGAGCATTCGCATTTCCATCGTGTGCAGGGCCTGTTCGTGCTTGGCGGTGGCTGGCCAACACTCCGATCCATACAGGGCAACTGGGCGGACTACAGTCTTGTAAATCTTTGCATTGACCCTTGCTCGCACGGGTCAATGCCACATGGATATTCCCGTCGCCACTGATCATTAGTCCCAAGTACTTGAATTGATCGGCCTTCTTCAGGTCTTCCCCGTCGATGTTAATGGGGCCATCAGTTTGGGGGCCAGCTTCCATGTACTCGGTCTTCTTGATGTTGAGTCTCAAACCATGATCGGCCAGGCGCGTCTTCCATAAACCTGACAACAATGTGAATCATATACTATATCCTTGACTATCACCAGAACACTAGTCATATGATCATGTAAATAGGCTCTTGTATTGACATTAGAACCATGATCATCAGCAATACACAAATGATGAAATGGAAGAATGGTATTTCATCCCTCTATTAGTGTACTGAGACCTTACTAAGGCACGTTATGTTGATATTTTACAGACTTATACATGTCTGAGTTAAACACTGGTTATATTGTTTGGAAAGAACAACCTAATCTGGTCAATTAGGACACAATGATATTTGGAGCCTGGTCATTTTGACCCGGATACTATTTAGATTTTTTTTAATTAAAATTGTTATTGAAGAACTACATTTTGTAGAGTAACAGCATTTTGCAGAAACACATCAATACTAAAACTTGTTCATTTGTGAAAATCATAAAGTCTGCATGTTGGATGGTGGATGTGGTGATGGAATAAGCCTCAATATTTTGTATCCCATTTTGGAGTTTGGTGCTTTTCTTTCACTTACTTTTTACTTTTTTAATTTTACTTACTCTGTTGATTTGGCACTGAAAATTATTTGGTCAGGTTTAAAATGACTAGAAAAAATGGTTTTAATTAAGATTTGCCTCTTCACAGCATTAATGCTACAAACTGACAAAGGACACTGCTGCTTTAAATGTGACACCAAAGGGTCCAAAATATGAAAACTTTAAAGTTGATGTCATCCAACTACTAAATGGCCTTAGTAATTTGTGGTTACTGATGTGCTGCTCTTGCTGCATAGTTTGACACCAAAGTGTGCCTCATCTTTGCCCTAAAACACGATGACATCCAGTTTAATTATTCATTGGCAGCTGATAATGGCTATTGATTTCTTTAAACCTGCATGACAGGGGTATTTTAAAACTATGACTAGGTGAAGCATTATGGTATTTTTCACTTTCTTTTCACTTTCTTTTTTATTTATTCCTTTGTTTAGTGCCACTTTTTTGATAATAATTTGTATCTGTCTTTGATAGATAAAAAGCAGTGGTATATCACTGGAGCGAAATACAATGGCAATTTGTAAGCAACTGGTAAGAAACTGGGATGTTTTTTTATTTAGTGTACTGTAGCTTTGTTTTAGTTAATTCAAAGTCCAGGAAAAAACAGGAACAAATGAATGTTGAAACAATGTTGTTGCAAATACACCAAATACAACTGATTTACACAAGTGCAGTGCGTGGTGCAATTAGACAATCAACATGCAGTCATGTTCACTGCTTTGATATACCAATAAATCACTGCATGTGTTTGCATGTAAGCTGTGTTAGAGTAAACAAGAAATCAATGCACACTCAGAAAACCAATGTGGTTTTAGTACAAACTGCCATACATTTTAGTATTTGTTATTAAAGGACATGATTAGAAGATTCAAATTTGTCTTATATGTATACACAAGATCTGTTCCTTCAGTGGTGCTAGGTTCAGTCATTGCGCAAATGTACTGTTTATAAGATTGGGGGAAACCTGCAGTCATCTGAGACTGAAGAAGTCTTTTGGGTGAATGACAAAACATTTCTCTCACTGAAAACGTTATCAGATGAACAGAATGCACTTTTAAGTCATATACTGTCACCTTCACTGTCACCATATCTCAAGCCAACTGAACATTTATGGGGGATTTTGGGTCAACAGCTTGATCACTTTTGAATTTTGCATTTGAAAAGAAATCATGGATCTAACACAAATACTGCACCAATGCACACATGAAAAATACAACTTCTTTACAACAAAGTTTCCAGTGCCATGCATCTAATTTAGGAAACATTGACTAAACACTTAGAGTCCAAAGTCAATATCCAGTATTTGTGTTACTGTGGTTTGCTTTTGCAAAAACTCCCTCATCCTGGGTTGCACAGTCACATCGCAATCCTCTAAAACACAATTGCAACAATGTTACTGAGATTATCTAATTTTTCCACAAGCAAGAATATGCGTCATCAGAATTATCTAGGATTTGACTCTGAGGCTTTTTCTAATGTTTTTCCAATAATGAGTATTGTTACCTCAAACAGTGGCCATTTCTTTTGGTAAATCGAGAACGTGTAGTGCAGAGATCAGTCCTAACTCCAGGTTTTCCACTCCCACTTTTATAAATCAAATAATGTGATAAAGTGACACAGACCAACAGTGTAAGACACATTTTGAACAGGCAACCTTTAAAGCTCACCACTAGGCTTTGGCTATGAGAGCAGATTTAGCAAGAAGGATTCTCGGTCAAACCGCATAAATGATTCACACATCAAAGTGTCTCAGAAGAAATAATACATGAAGCATGTGAATTCAAACTGACATCCTTTGGCACATTTGCCGTGAAATCTCTCTCCTGGCTAATCCTTGCCCTTGAGACTTTACATGTTATTCATATATGTAAGAGAATTTAGATAATGGCTTAAATCAAAGTGATATACTTAATTTAAAGTATATGAACTCGTGATCTATTCTGTGGATAGAGCGCTCAGAAGTGCAGGGAGATTGGATATTCATATGTGAGAAAAATCATTATAACATGCACTTGTATTTTGAATTCAAAACTCAGGAGTCAAGTACATCCACAGCACATGTATATTTAATTAGAAGAAATTTTCAGACACTCTTTCATCGTGAGCTCAAACAATCATTGTGGATCAGTGTGGATACATCTGTTCCACTGTACACAGGTTGTTTTTCATGTTTCAGATCTCATCAGGGGCATTTAATTAATAGGTGTTTATTGAAGAAAACTGTATGTTCTCACATTCAGATCATTCACAGCCATGGACCTGATTCAGCTGCCAGATTCATAGGCTCTGCTACAAATACAGAGAGTAGCTGCTAGGGAGGGAGGCAGTCCAGATGGCTGCATCAATTCCAACATTGCATATCGGTGTGACTGTAAAGATTTAAGCTGCTGTTTTGGGGGATGGGTGCTAATCAAGATGACTTCTGATCACAGCATACGCAAAACCTGCCTGTAAAAGCTGCTAGATGGAGGGAAATTTTGTCGAAGTTGCTGCACAAATTAATTAAAGACTATACTAAATATTTTACTCAGTATTCAGCTATATATGCTATTATTATTAGGTTGAACTGACAGGTAAATAACATTGCTAATCAAGTGAAAATGCTTTTCTCGTCTTTCTCTCTATTAGCTAACTCTAAATGGAATATCTAATTTTAGACTGTATGTAAGATTTGACCTTTGCTTCTCATAAATGATGGTGGTTTGATTATCAGTTTTTCTAAACCTACTCTGTATTCTATAACTGTAGCCATTTAATGAGTGTCATTCACCTTGTTGTGACAGTTCAAGGTTAGTTTTACCCATCAATCTCATATCCAAGTCCCTGAGTTAGTTAAAAGGTCTCATTTAAATGGAAATGTTGTGGTTTAGAGCTCTTCACATTTCTGCACAAGTTAAAGCAAGATGCAAGTCTGAATCTTATAAATTTATCATATATATATTTATATACATATAAATGTATAGATAGCAGCACAAGGTCAAATATGCACAAGAGATATGAATAGAAAATGTCCTTTGGTATACTCAAAGTACAAAGCATGTGAAAGAACAGAAAAACCTTTTCATCTTCATTTAAATTTAATTTAATTCAAATTTATTTGTTTAGTGTCAAACAACAGTCACCTGAAGGCACTTATGTTGTAAGGTGAAGCTCTTAAAATATTAGAAAGACAGACCAGCAATCACTCGACACCCTATGAGCACGTGGCGACAATGGGAAGGAAAAACTCCCTGCAACAGGAAGAAACTTCCAGCCGCGCTCAACAAATTGCTCTGCCGCAAGAGAAAGACAGAAAAAGGCACTCTATAGGGGAGAGAGTCAGAGTTTAGTAATTGCCAATGAATAGATACAGCAATGGGTTATGAAAACAGAGAATGAAAAGATATGAGTGAAGAAGAAGCAGTATATCATGGGAAACCTCAACAGCCTGAACCTAATGCTGCATTCTGGGTGATCTGATCCAGCCCTAGCTATAAGCTTTATCAAAATGTAAAGTTTTGATTCTAATCTTAAAATTAAAGAGTGTCTGTCTCTCGAATCCAAAATAGGAGCTGATTTAGAAATAGGAAAGATTAAAGATTATCCAGGCATTTTTTTCTTAAGGACATGCCCATAGTTTAACTAGCTGATTCGTATCATCTGGCTTCATGGATTTAAAAAAGCTGGGCGTCATCTACGTAGGAAAAAATGTTTGCGGTGTTTTCTGTTAACGTTGTCTAAGGAAACATGTGTAATGTAAAAAATGATTGGTCCCAACATGGAACTCTGTGTAATTGTGTGTGAGGAAGACTCCCCATTTATATGCACAAATTGCTGTCTTTCAGACTCCAATTTGTGCATCGCAGTCCTTCATTATTAACAGTATTTTTAGTGTTAACAGTGTTAAAATTCTATATGTGATGAAACCTGGGGCTGTTCATGTTTTCCTTGATCAATCCTTTATAGAGGACTTATTTTCTATATGTTCCAGACCAAACAAAAATCTTGTACACACAGTAAGTGCAATGGCCTTTCCTCTCTAATTTACGTGTTGTCTGCTTTAAGGTCCACATTTGACAGTGATACCAGGGAGTCATGAATCTGGGATTTCTCGTAGGATGTTACACTATTAACAAAATAATCAGGTTCTGTAGGAGTAAAGTTTTGGTAGCTGTTCTGCATTGTGTTGGCACACAGCACTGAAGAAAATAACAATGGAGGAATCACTTCGTTAACCTTAGTTCTAGCACTTTCAGAAAGACATTTTCTGTAATGAAATGTATTCTTCATTGCAGTGTAATCCATTATTGTAATGTTATTGTTTTTAAGAAATGATCAGACAAAAGAGGGTTTTTCAGGAATTACTGGTGAATAAAGTTCTATGCCACAGTTCAGGTCAAGATTACATTTTGAGAGAAGCCAACTGAGTCTAATACAAAATTAAATGATGTGTTGAGGCTGTTATTTACAACATCTACATTAATTACCTACAATAATTATTTTATCTGAACTGAGCTCTAAATCAGTATAAAAAATCTGAGAAATAAAATAGAATTTTTGAGTAAAGGCCGGCTGGATGATAACAAAAATAATATTTTTTGAGTTTTTCAATTACAGTGTACAAGGCTAATAGTTAAGCTTCTGATTCAATAAAAAAAAAGTCCACTTCTCTGGTTAATAAATATACTGGAGTGAAAAATTGCTGCCACTTCTTCTCTTTGGCCTGTGGTTCAAGGATTCTTACAATTAGTATGACTTGATTAATTCAACAAGCATATTCACCCCATTGTAACCAGGTAATTAAATAAGTAAGTACAATTTATTAATGTAGTGATTTTCACACACATAAAATTTACAAAGCACAGAACAAGAATTAAAAAGCTACAACACTGTGTGTTTTAAGAAGAACAGTAAGTGATACAATACAGCAGCGAGGGCCTACACCAAGTGAAAGCACCACCCAGCATATCTATAACAACTGCCATCTGTAGTGCCAACACAGTGTATTTGCACATTTGTCAAACATGAGATTCTTTCTATCCCTGTTCTTTCATGTTTGAGTACACTTACGCAAAAGATACCAGTAATTTGGCAAAGTATTCTTTTTTTTCTGAACTGAAATAAGTGCATTCACATCCTCTAGCAGGGTTTTGTATCTGCCCTTAAAATGTTCACCACCACCATCTATTATCAGCTTTCCCTTTTCTTCCTTTGCCCTTCTCCGTGCAGCCAATCATGATTAGAGAACAAACTCTGGGGTGTAATAAAGGTCTGTTGCAAGCAATAGTGACCCAACGCCCCTTCATCTGTGAGCTGCTCAAACCTCCCAGCCTTGGTAGATAGTTGAAGAGAAAGCTGCTTTCAGTGATTGGAGCTCCACTTCACTGTTTTTTTTTTAATTTTAACTTTGCCCTACTTCTGGCTGAAGAGCTCATTAAATAAGATCTTGTGCTATAGCTAGAAATAGAAGAAAAAAAAAAGGAGGGGGGAGAAACAATAATCGTGTATTTAGCCATGTGAGTCTTATCGCCTTTGGGAGTTCTGTCATGAGGCCGTAGAGAGTGTATATTATTTCCCTTTCCCCAATTTTTAAAACACATCTAAAAACCTTTCTTTACCCAGTATCACTCTGTGTCTTTGAAGCAAACATGCTCTGGGTCTTAAGGACAAAAATTCAAAGGAGCCATGTTGGCTTTGGACTGAAAATAGTGAAGATTTTGCAGCAGAGCAACTGAATTCTTCAAACGCTCGTCCCAACTGACTGCAGTCGGTCATGTGATGGAAATCGGCAGTGAGCTGCAGGTTCACTTTTGCTAGGAGACTATGAGGCCCAGATGTCTTACAAAACCAAAAAGATTTTCAATAAATATATCAAAGATTAACAGAACATGTTGCGATCACAGTGTGTCTCGCTCTAATATTGACCACGCCACGTACACCTGGGTGCATTTCATCATATCTCTGCTAACAGAAGTTCTCTGACATTTCTCTCCCACAGAGAAAACAACAACAACGGAAAAAAACCCAGGAACAGAGAGTCTCCTTGTATGTTTACTTTGGACACATTACTAGGAGGGGATGTATTTTCTGCCCCAAAGGTTTAAGTCAGAACACCACTGTCTAGCCACAAATATCCATCGCACGATGGTGAACTACTTTTTTATCAACTAGTATAGACACTATTGTGTTGTATGTACAATTATACCCTGGTGAACATAAATTTGTGCCTAAATGTGACCATTCATGAATTAACTTTTCAGCATGGGAATAGAAATGATCTCAGTCTCTCACTCAGAGGAAGTCCTCATCACACTTAAGTTCCCTTTTGCCAGTTTTTTAGGAACAACTTTTATATCCATTAAATTACTAAAAAGGAATGCATAAGATCAAATCTAGTTACTTTTTGGTTAAATGGCTGCCAGCACTGCCCCTTTGGTGTGAGGACTTGCTGTCACCCTGCAGGTGTCTCTCTCTCTCTGTCTTCCCTGCTCAGTGAGAAGCATCTGTGGATGAGCTGGATGTAGACGTGCTGTGTGTTTGTGGGCTTTTCTCTTGCAGAGGCTATGCACTGTGTGAGGGAAAAAAATGAAAAAGGTGTATTGTCACTCCTAATTTTCTCTGTGAGTAATCATTTTACATGTGAGCATAGCTGAAATCACAGCACAGCCTTTAACTTGTATGTGGAGATTTTGTCAGACATTCCTCAGACTTGTTCAGCTCCTCGCTATCTGGTTTTCCCACATTAATCTGCACGCTTCAACCAGTTTTTAATTTATTCTTTTGAGAAAAAAATGCTAAGTGGAAAATAACAACATATCTGTAAATACTTTAGACTTTATCATGTTTGCCTGTACTGCCAGCACACTGATAGCTTTACATCTATTTGTGTTTCCACTGCAGTTGGGAGGATGTGGCATCTTGGGCGTCGGGGTCTGGCTCTCAGTGACCCAAGGGAACTTCGCCACCCTGTCATCATCCCTTCCTTCCCTGTCTGCAGCCAACCTGCTCATCGCAGTGGGGACGATCATCATGGTGATTGGCTGCCTCGGCTGTGTGGGAGCTGTCAAGGAGAGCCGTCCTCTGCTGCTGACAGTAAGCAGAATGGTTTTGGATTCACCCGCTGACTTTAAACACAAAGTTGTGATGATGTCATATTTTCAGATTACAGTTTTTACAGAGCAGCATAGCTCACGTTGTTTTGAATTGTCTAGTGGGTGTGTGTGTGTGTGTGTGTGTGTGTGTGTGTGTGTGTGTGTGTGTGTGCGCGCCCGTGCATAACATAAGTACAGTTTTATGTGCTTCTGTTTGATCCGATTGCAAGAGGGCCTTTAGGGTTATTATTGTCATGACAACTATAATAAGGACGTTTTCATAAAGCACCAGGTCTAAAAAATCATGCTGCATTTTTAGACAGCATGATTTTCAGTTTTGGGACACTTTGATATGATGTTGTGGTTATTTGACAGGTAACCATTTCATAAAAATGCTTTTAGTGCTGTGAACCACTGTTGCCTAGTTTTGCTTTGGTGAGCAAACTATATTGTGCACGTTCATTTTATATCTGAGGTAGGCAAAGAGCACTTGGAGCACAACAATCAGAGTATGCTTTGGAGTTTAAAGTCTTGTTTTTAAGGGGAATATCTCTGCAAATATCTAACAACTGTTAACAATAGTGATGACAGTGATGCTGTTTTAATGCTAACGTTAGCTTGACAGACGGGAAGGCTTCATAGCTACAATAGACTGATTTACACAATAAAGGGTTTTTCTGGGTCTTTAGACCACAAAATAAAGCTTATGAAGTTCAATAAAGAAGATCTGCATTCACTCCTCTGCCTGCATTCCTGTCCAGGCTGTTAGTGTATTCTTTACTTTACTTCCGTTTTTCCAGCCTGTCAAACTTAATTTTGTTGTCATCGCTCTAGCCCAATCATTTTTTTGCCTGCCTTCTGCAAGCTAAACAGCTTCTGTTACATGTGCTTTAAATCTCAAATCTCTTCCGTTTTTCTGCATTTCAGACTCTGACTTCATGCAGTTGTGTCTTTGTCATTTTGTTTGTTCTTAGTTGTGTCCTGATTACTGTCTCACAGGAGCAGGAGCTGCATCACATCAGCTCTACAATCACTCCTGTTGTCTGCAAGTTCGCGCTGCTAGCAAAGTCAATCCAGTACCCAGTCATGTTACTGTACAGCTATAATAGTTAGCCTCTGTCTCATCACTGGCCGTGCTAGCTTTCTCTTCTCTCTCCTGGCCTCTGATGGCCCTCAAGTCAAACGTAACTACATCAGTAACAACTAGTGAGGGGCCAGTAATCCTCTTGTCCCCAGACTCTGCCTTCTCTACAGAAGGTGTGTCAGCAGGACTGAGGAGATCCTTAGAGTATTCTTTCCACTGCTCAGCTATATCCTCAGTTGAAGTCAGTGGCAATCCTTCTACTTTTACTGTACACTGTGTGAGTATAGTATAGCTTTCCACTCCAGAATCAGGTGAATATTTACCAAAATCACTTTGTTTCATTGCCTCATTGAAGTCCTCCAGACCTGTGTTTTTGCTTCAGCTACCGCCTGAGTCACATTGCATTTGGTCTGGCAGTATCTGTCAGCTACCTCCAGAGTCCCACAAGTTAGCCTACACCGATAAGTCTGCTTCTTCAGCTTTATGGCTTCACCATTTGGTTCGGGGATTACCGCAACATGACAGGCACCTACTTGCAGCCACAGCTCTGTGCACCCTAAATATATCTGTCCAACATCCCCAACATCCGCTCTTGCCAACTGATTCAACTCACATCCAAGTAGTGATTAGTTGACAGCTCAGCTTGTCTCCTCATCCAAGTGTCCGGGACAGATGGCCAAAGACTTCAGGATACAATCACAAAATCAGTCATTGACCTGTGACCGAGGTTGTCCTGGTGTAACATGCACTTATGAACACCCTTATACTTAAACATAGTATTTGTTATGGACAAGCTGTGATTAGCACACAAGTCCAATACCAGAACAGCACTCGGTTTCAGATCAGGCAGGCTGCTCCTCCCTGTCACGCCTTTCCAGGTTTCACTTTCCTTGCCCATGTGAGCATTAAATTATCTCATTAGGACAATGGAGTCATGAGGTGGGGCATCCTACAGCACCCCACCCAGCAACTCCAAGAAGGCTGGGTGCTCTGAACAGTTATTTGGTGAATAAGTGCAGATAAATGTCAGGAACCACCCCCTGAGCCGAAGGGCAGGTAAAAAAAAACACCTCTTGAAACCCTAACGTACAAGTTATAAGACAGGGAATAAAGGAATACCCATCCCTGTCTGCTGGCTCTCACTAAGGGCAGCTCCAGAGTGGAACAGAGTCTGGCCCATTTCCAGGACCCTAGTTGCAGAGCTCAAGCTGTGTGTTGAGGTGAGCCCGACTATCTTTAGCTGATATTTCTCAGCCTCACACACCAACTTAGGCTCATCCCCCAACAGAAAGATGGCGTCCCATGTCCCAACAGCCTCAGCAGCCGGGGATCTGACCACCAGGCCGAGACACACTTGGAGCAAACATTCAGTATCTGTGGTCACTGGAGTCCCTGTGACATTGCTAACATGCTGCAGATTGAATGTTCTGTCTATGGACACATTGATAGTTTACATACAGAAAAGGTTTTTTTAAAACTCAGCAAAAATGAACAGAACCACGTAATATAACAGTAATAAACAATTTAATATCGTGAATGAAATTTATACTGTTAATAAGGAGCTCCTGGTTTTCCCTGAACTTGCAGGAAAAGAAAAACCTCAGCTTTAGCTTATGGGCCATATGGGGGCCTAGACTTATTGTCAGGGATCCTACTACTATCGCTCCCTTTTCAGTTTAATGCCTAGAAATACTTTTAGTAGCCTTGCTAATCCCAATAAAACAAGCTCTGTGGATATTGTTGGGGCACTGTTGTAATCGCAGAAAGAGTTACGCATCATATATTAAAACAAGAAAACAATATCATTTATCACTTTTTCAGTGACAGGATACTATCCAAAGTGGAATGTTTTTTTCGGGAAGTTGAAATGATTTTTATTCCTTCAGTGGTTTCATGTGCTTCAAACTGTAATTGGCTTTTCATGTAGTAGTTATTTTAGAAAATTATATTAGTACTAGATGGCAGATTAGCCCACTCTCCTGCATTCAAATTGATAAAAACTAAAAACTCCCTGTGGCTATGTCAACAGTTTCAAAGCACACTTCAGATGTCCAAATATTAACTACAATTAAGGAGTGTTTTTCTCCAAACTTTCAGCCTGATCAATATTATAATAGTTAGGGCTGGACCAGGTGACCCTGAATCCTCCCTTAGTTATGCTGCAATAGATGTAGGCTGCCGGGGGATTCCCATGATGCATTGAGTTTTTCCTTTCCAGTCACCTTTCTCACTCACTATGTGTTAACAGACCTCTCTGTATTGAATCATATCTGTTATTAATCTCTGTCTCTCTTCCACAGCATGTCTTTTATCCTGTCTTCCTTCTCTCACCCCAACCGGTCGCAGCAGATGGCCGCCCCTCCCTGAGCCTGGTTCTGCCGGAGGTTTCTTCCTGTTAAAAGGGAGTTTTTCCTTCCCACTGTCGCCAAAGTGCTTGCTCATAGGGGGTCATATGATTGTTGGGCTTTTCTCTGTATCTATGAAGCGCCTTGAGGCGACATTTGTTGTGATTTGGCGCTATATAAATAAAATTGAATTGAATTGAATTATAATCTACCATCACTTATACAGATATAAAACATAATTCTTTTAAAAGCTGAGTGCCATGATGCATTTTAACCAAGTGTGAGTTTACAATTGGGGCTTCTGACGCTTGATTTATCTGATTTTGCTTTAGAAGAGAGCTACATGCAAATGTGCTATCATACCAATGAAATCATCAAATATCAACCACGTTTATGATATAAACAAACTTTAACTTGAGCTACAATTCTGTGAACAGGTATCTCACTAAGGTGCGAAACCCAGATGCTTGAAGGACTGATAAATATTGAAAAACAAAACAGACAAACACATCAGGCATTTCACAGAATTATCTGGAAGAATAATTCTGTGTGGGTAAAAAATAGAATTAATCATTAGGAAAATTGCCCAGCAGGAGAAAGCAATTATGAGCTCTGCGGGAATGAGTCTTAGTGTCGATCATTAACGTGATCCATGACATTTTCCCGACAGTGACCAGACCGATCCCTGCTCCGTGTCAATAAAATGAGGCTAGGCAAATTATAAGCCTTCATCAATGAGTGACAGAACAGCACGTTCTTCACGGAGATTAGAAAAGATTCATCTCGCTTCAAATTTTAGAGCTAATTAGCATATTGATCGCTGATGAGCGACCCAGAGCACTGCAGTGTTGCTGTGAGATATTTGAGGAATCACTTTTGCACTCTGTGCTGGAATAAACATCACTGCTTTCTGCAAACATTTTTTAATTTGTATCACCAAACATCAGTTATAATTTCCAAAAAACGCAAGGCTTTTATTGTTCCTTAATTTAGGCAAGAGTGATATCTTTGTTTTTCATATAAATGTAAAACTACATCCTGATATTTTTTTAGTACATAACCATTTTTTTTCCTAATGTGCCCTCCAGTGTCAGTCTGTGGCTACAGCTGTAGCTTGCCTCCACCAGTGTGTGAATGTGTGTGTGAATGGGTGGATGACTGGGTGTGTAAAGCGCTTTGGGGTCCCTAGGGGGGACTAGTAAAAGCACTATACAAATACAGGCCATTTACCATTTACCAGTGTTCATGTTTAACAATGCTTTGGATAAAGTTACTTCAATTAACTAGAGTAAATTCATTAAGGAAACTCAAAAAAACAGTCTGCAATGCTCCTAATTAAATCTTTTTTAATTCAGCTTTAAACTAATACTAATACAATTTTGTTAAAAAATATTTTTACCCGCACAGAAAGCATGAGGTTACTGTTTGAGATTTAGAATTAATTTGAACACTTGTGAAATATCAAGGTTTGCGCAGTGAGGTAAAGCTTAGGTTTAAAGTTTGGGTAGTAAGCTGATGAAATATCTAACCCTAGTTTAGATGCAGATGATGTGCAAACTCTGACTAAACTCGCCACTTCAGTGTGATTAGTGTAGTGGTTGCCTCTCAATACAAAGAAAAGGTTACTGGAGAGCTGTCATCACAGATATGTTGCCAAGCAACCAGGAAAGACCTCAGAAAGTCACTACACCAAGTCAAGAAAAACTTTAGCTTCATGTCTAAAATCAGTTCTTATTCCCTAGATGGTGGACTCTGTTTGCTGTCCACCGCTATATCGGTATTCTGACAGTAAATATCGATCCATTTCATCATTATTTACATGTATTAGATAATTACACGGTTAATAGGTACAGTGATCGAAATGAGCTAATATGAGGCCTAGGAGACTGTCAGCAGCCACTTGTGAGATAATGCATGAATTCAAACTTTAGTACAATTCAGGCAGAGACTCTCTAAGGAAATAACCTCCTTGTGGCGGGGCATGGTCTGTGGCGTGGCTGCAGCGAGGCGGACACACCTGAGTGGCATCAGTGATCACGTCGCACCAGCATTAAAGCCAGTGCTGGGTCCTGACTGATTGTTGTTGTTGGTGTGTGTTCGGCTGCGAGCTGAAAAGCTGCAGACTGTGTAAAGTACGACAACTGTGAATAAAGAAAGTGTATGCTGAAAAGCATGAACAAATGGTTGGGTCTGCTGTGGATTTATTATATCCCTGTACAGTTTTTGTGAGCCGCGCTTTGTTAAGTCCTTCTGTGCAAATGCTTGCTAATGCAAATATATCACAAGCCAATCACATGGCAGTAAGTCGTGATCAAGACGATCTGCTGGAGTTCAAATTCAGCATAAGAATGGGGCAAAATGTGATTTATGTGACTTTGAACATGGCATAGTTGGTGGTGCCACACTGCTTCCAGCAGATAGAAAGCCAGCAGTGACGTAGAAAACAACTCCCAGAAAAGCACTTCTAAACATGTTGAACCTTCAAATAGATGGTGCCATTCCCGTTAGCTAAGTACATAAACTGAAAGTACAGTTCACATAGACTCACCAAAACTGGACAGTACAAGACTGGAAACACATCACCTGGTCTGTTTATTCTTAATTTCTGCTGTAACATTTGAATGGTGCAGTTCAGGCTGGTGCTGGTGGTGTACTAGTGTGACTGATATTGTCTCGGCACATTTTGTGAACCTTGGTAACAATTGCGCATTGTGTATCTGTAGCCAAGTACAGGATAGGGTAGGGAAAGTTAAAGTAAGATGGAGAGAATGGGCCAATAGCTAGATTCGTAGGAGGGATAAAGTGAGTTGCGTGGAGAAGAATGACTGGAGCCACAGGTAAAGTTGCTATGAATTGTATTAAACTATTTAGCAACAATTTAACAGCATTTCATGAACAGAAATGAAAACATAAAATAAAATACAGTGACAGCAATAATAATAACAATCAGAATCCTATCTGAGCTCAGATATGTCAGTCTTGCCGGCTTAATAGTCAGTGTTCAGTCAAGTCAAATCCAATAGGTCAAAAGTCTGTGATTGGTGCGATTTCGTCCTACCGCACTGTTGCAATTGTTCGTGAGAGAAGAGCAACCTGCCCTTCTGGGCCAACTCGGAATGGCTGTGGTTCGGTTCAAAGGGAAAGGCTCGCCATCTTCCTCGTCAGGAAGAAATCCAGGTCTCACGATCCCATAAAAAAAACCCTAGCCTGTAAACAACAGGACTATTACTAATTCAGTTCACACTCTAATGATATACATGGCCATATGTGTAAATAATGCAAGTGCTATAACAAAACAAGCACAAAACATTAATTCTAATTTCTAACTATAGTCTATACAGTGCATCTTCATCATGAATGCAATCTTTAAATCACAATCAGCTTATTCATCAAGGTACACATTTCTATCAGAAATCAGAAATAAACCATAAACTATGGTAGATTATTTTTTTACAGTATTGCCCTTTAACTGAATTACAGGAGCATTGCTTTACACTGCATAGCAATGAAGCAATTTATTATTTACACTCAATGTACAGAATAAAATTACCAAAAGAATATACAAAAACCCACAGGCTGTAGTTTTACAGTATGTGGTAACGTATCAGCACAGTAAGAATACACACGGACATCTATCCAGTGCTGCTCGAGCATCAAATGTAACAAAAATAAAGTAGATTCATGACCTTTAAGATCAAAATTAACTTATTCCATCATCTTATTTTAGTGCATTTAATATTCAACAAGTAATACTAGAATATCATCAGCACACAAGCTGAGTGCTGAGAATGGCTGAACTCCGTGGGAAACCCCGTGTGTTCTCCCACAGTGAAAACGTGGTCAGCTACAGCTACAGCTATAAGCACCAGGCTAGTTAGCTTTTCAATTAGCCTGATTCGCCCAGTCCCAGTTTAACTCACCAGCACACTTCTAATGTTCAACTCTCAGAGAGGATCTTGTCCACTTCATCCGCTCCCGTGCAGATCTACAACATTGAAATTGGGCCATTATATTCCCTGTTAACTTCTTGTTAGCTTTTTAGCTTCAAGGTTAGCTTAACAGCTTCTGACTCACCGCATGGTTTCAAGGTCTAAAATGTTCACAACAAATCAGGTCCGTTTCTCCAAGGTCCATGCAGATCTCCGGTATGGATATTTGCTCAATTTATCAAGTTAATAGTTATTTTTCAGCAAAAAGCTTGGCGGTGAAAATCAGCGATGGTCTCATGCACCTCCGTCTCTCTCTGTGTGTGAGCACATGACGGTACAGAGCAGGGGAAGGCGGGGCTTGTTCCTTCCTAACCAGTAGGGGTGTTAAATATACTCTTTGGGTTTTATTCTTATATTTATAGTATTTATCTTTTATTATTGATTTACTTTTGATCAACTCAGTGATTAACAGAGTAATGATGAATCACAATTAACAATAACAATGTTGTAGTGCGTTACTGAGTTGTGTAAACTCACTGGGTTACATATCCATCTTCTGATGGCCACTTCCAGCAGGATAATGTGTCACAAAGCTCAAATCATCTCAAACAGGATTCTTGAACATGTCACTGAGTTCACTGTACTCAGATGGCCTCCACAGTCACCAGATCTCAGTCCAGCAGAACACCTTTGGGTTGTGGTGGAATAATACATCTCTATCATGGACATTCAGCCCAAACATCTGGAGTAACTGTGTGATGCTGTCAACTCAATATGGACCACTATCTCAGAGAAAGGTTTTCAGCACCTTGTTGAATTTGTCACAAAGAATTAAAAAGGTTCTGAGAGTCAAAGCAGGTCCAACCGGATACTAGCAAGGTATCACTAGTAAAGTGGCCGGTCAGTGTAGCTATAAAGTCTATTTCTACCAGGCTATAAACATCTTCATTCACTATTGGAACCAGCCACAAGCGGCCATTCAAAATATGGAGCTGTTGGATTGGCATCATTGTTTCGCCCAAGAGGTTGTTGTGAAATAATAAGAAATCTCCCTGCATGACCCCCCATTGTGTTAACTTACTGTCTGTGGTGTCTGCGCCACCACTTGCTGTTACATCAAATAAAAATACTGCAGAGAAGTAAAAACAATCCATTCGCCCTACTGTAAGCTGTTTTGATTTGGTGAAGAGCTGCTAAGTAATATAGCAAAACAAGCTAATTAAACTTGTTTATCAAGTGAGATTGCTGTACAAGATTAGTACTTAGCATACGCAGAGGGAAGCGTTGGACAAAGTTTGAACACTTACAAGTCAGATTGTTGTTCATGTTCCTCTGACTCTACTGACATAGTGCAAAAATGGAGCATTGCCCTCCAGCTTATGAGCAAATAAAAAATGTTTTATAACACTGACCTTTATAAGTGATACCAGGAATAAACATGTCTTTTGTGGAAATAGGAATATCACATTTCCTTGCACCAATCACAAACAGGAATTAAGATGAGCAGTAATTTATGATTCATTTTTCTGTGTAATTGTTGCGTCTAAGTCACAAAAACATGTTACAGATAGACAAATGTACTTATTGATAAGAAAGGTGTTTTTAGCTGGAGTTCCATGTGAACTCTGGTCATTAAAACAGATTTGCACACAAATCCAATACCCTGTCCATTTAATTTGAAAATATGAGCCATTTGGGGACGCTTCCATTTTCAACAAGGAAATGGGTAATTAAAGCCATGTTTCAAACCAGTCAGTTTCTAAAGTCAATATATTTTGAGTCAAAGGGCACTAAAGAAATGTGGCGGTTCTTCCGACAGATAATCAAGAAAGGTGAGATCACTGCATGAAAGTGGTCGCAGGCTGTTTGCACTGAACAGCCTCACATGGGTCTGAGGGATAGAAACTGTAAAAATTTTAGACCCACCGCATGAAAACAACAAGGCTATCACCTCAAACGCTTCCCTCCACGTACGCTAAAGGCCTGAAGGGCTCAGATATTGATTTTGGAGGCTCTCATGGACTGTGTGGCTGACGTGACTGCTTCACCAGTCTTGCTGGTCTGTCAAGACACAAAGAGCTACTGACGCTTTCATACTGCAAGGAAATCACAGCATGCATTGATCGCCATGCCTAGACTTTGAGAACAGCTCATCCTAAGGCGCCACTCAGTGCTGCAGAGCCATATCAGCAGTGCTGCCCAAACAAGTCATGATGTAAATAACACGAGCACATATGCAAGGAACCCTCTGGAGTCCATTACATAAATTTTCATAATGTGTTCGATTCACTTTTAGTCTTTATAGACCAATAAAAGCTACTGTTCTTCAGCTACATTAGAGCTTACCTAAATGAAGAGAAAAATAAATCCCAGATCTCAAGTGAGTAATTACAACACGTGCTTTGAAATACTCTACTTAAATACAACACTTTTTTTCTTAAAAAAAAAGACATCTATTCTTGTTATCCAGAGTTGGTGTCCTGCAGTTTTTTGCTGCTCCCTGAAGGCATCAGCGAGATACAAGCCAGCTGTGGCTCATTAGCTCGCATGGAACGAAAAACTGTAATGGAAGCAAAACCTGCAGGACACCAGCCTGCCACAACTGGAATAAAGCCATTTGACTTTTATCTTGCTTATAGAGGTACTTGTGCTTATCGATTATAAATGTCTTACTCCTCCTCCATTTAAGCAGGAATTGCTGTAACTCCTGAGGGTAAATTTTATATGACATCCCACTTTGTGACCCCTTACAAAAGCAGCGAATGCACAGGGCTGCTTATAAGATTTCACGTCTCAGTGTGTGTTAACAGTAGATCCTCTTCAACCGGCTACAGTGCTGCTCATGCAGTCATTTACTTAAGCAAAGAATCAGAGTAACTATCCGTAAGTTTAAAAATCAGCCTCGTTTGACGACAAATTTGTAAGCTGTAATGTTTTCACTCCATAAAAGCCTCATTTTGCTTTCTTTTACTTTGATCTTCTATAAATCTTTTTTTCCCGTACTTATGTGGCTGGAAGCCACTGCTGTAAACTGAATAACCTATTTCAGTTTGAATAATGACATTTCAGGGGAAACATATTGAGTCTGCTTCGGTAATGGGATCCAAGTCTTTGTTTCTAATAATTTATTACTGCGAGGCTGCGAGTGCACAGACAGAACAAAACAACCCCACTTCAGTTTTAAGGTTTGGTGGTGATGTGTTGCTTCCACGTCATTTGCACATACATCATTACAAGTCTGAGCTCAAGCTACTACGGCACAATTAAAACATGAGGATCTAAAAATGTATCTCCACTGCCTGCTGCATGTAACATTTGAGTGTTCTTAGGCAACATCCTTGCAGAGCAAATTGGGGAAAAAAAGTTCCTATTTTACGTCTGAATTAAAACAACACTTTTACACAGAAAAAGACATTTTGCTATGAAAGTTAAGTACTGGGAAGTTGCCTCTGTCCTATTAAATGAATTGTATGTCATCAAGATACAAGCAACTGCTTGATACTTCTGCACTCGACTTAACTGGCACGCTGTTATTGCTTTTATTATTAGTAGTATTTCTATGCAGTTCACAAATGGATTTTCATCACTTACAGTTAATTTCTTCAGCCCTTTGATAATACTAACCCACTGAAAGCAGCAGCTTGAAATTCCTCAAGCTTATTTAATAGCTTTCTTGTATTATATTAGAAAAGCAGAAAGCAGTATTCTGCGGTGGAACGATTCCACTGAGTGTGGTTTTTGCCTGTGGTCTAAAGGAGAAGAGTTAAAAACTTCCTATTAAGAGCAGAGTGATGGAGAAATATGCAGCGAGCCACAGGGGATGACTCTGTTTGTTTTGCGAGCGCTGGCGAGTGCCAGTTTCTCCTTCTTAACGATCACAGACTGCGAGACACACCCAAGAACACGGAGAGCCACTGAAAGACTCATGAAAGGATATAAATAGCATTTTTGCGTTTTTCTTTACTAAAACATGCAGTGTTCCCAAATCAGGGTTGTGATGCAGGACTTTCAAAAAATAAATAGAAAAATGTTAAAAGACTTGTAAAAACTGAAAAGCGGCTCCAGCAGCAGCAGCAGGAGGTGTAAACAAGTTGTGACCTCCAGGAATAAATAATCAAGCTGGAGCAGAAGTGCAGAAAACTGCAGTTCTTCCAGTGGCCCCCTTGGGATTGGCAAGTCAGTTTCTACACCCCCTCCGTTTAATATTCAGTAATACAGCAGAAACGGACATGTTTAAAACTGGTATAATTATTTTTTACAACTCCCTCAATTGAATTGCATTATGGGTTTATAATTTGGGGGTGTTGCCACTAGGAGCACTAATACAATTATTTGACAAATAAGATACCTTGCTGTGTGTGTGTACATTACAGACCAAGTAACCTGGTCAATGAAGAATTTTCCTCATATGCTACTTAGCATTCCAGCTTGCACTGGAACGGTTCGCAGCCAAGTGTGAAGCGGTGGGAATGAGAATCAGCACCTCCAAATCTGAGGCCATTGTCCTCAGCTGGATAAGGGTGGAGTGCCCACTCCGGGTCGGGGATGAGTTCCTGCCCCAAGTGGAGGATTTTAAGTAACTCAGGGTTATTGTTCACGAGTGATGGGAGAAGGGAGCGGGAGGTCGACAGATGGACTGGTGCTGCAGCTGCAGTGATGTGGACGCTGTACGGGTCCATTATAGTGAAGAGAGAGCTGAGTGTAAAAGGGAAGCTCTCAATTTACCGGTCGATCTACGTCCCTACCCTCACCTATGGTCACGAGCTGTGGGTAGTGACCGAAAGAACGAGATTGCGGATACATGCGGCAGAAATGAGCTTCCTCCGAAGGGCGGCTGGCCTCTCCCCTACAGATAGGGTGAGAAGTTTAGCCATGCGGGAGAGGCTCAGACTAGAGCTGCTGCTCCTCTAGATTGAAAGGAGCCAGTCAAGGATGGTTTGGGCATCTGACAAGGATGCCCAAACCATCCTTGACTTAATGTTTTCTTTATTTTAACCTTTGTGTACAGCGCTTTGTGACTGCCTGTCTATGAAAAGCACTTAATAAATAGCCGGTGTATCAGAAAAACTCAGGAGGGTTTTCTCCAAGCATGACATCCCGGTGCATTTTAGACCCAGCAACACGCTCAGACAAAAACTGGTTCACCCAAAAGACAAAACGCCAAAACACAGACTTAACAATGTGGTGTATGCTGTACAGTGCAGCGAGGAATGCCCAGACCTCTACATTGGAGAGACCAAACAGCCACTTCACAAGCGCATGGCACAACACAGAAGAGCCACCTCCACTGGACAAGACTCAGCTGTCCATCTGCATCTTAAGGATAAAGGTCACTCTATCGAGGATGCCAATGTTCACATTTTGGACAGAGAGGACAGATGGTTTGAAAGAGGTGTGAAAGAAGCCATCTATGTCCACTGTGAGCGACCATCTTTGAGTGGTTTACGACACCAACTCTCTGCCATCTATAATCCAGTTTTGAGATCCCTTCCCAGACGCCTTAACGCCCACTCACATCCTGGACCATCTGACCTCAGGAATTCACATGATAAGGTGGGGCCAGGTTTCACAATGAACTCACCCGAAACTCTGGCTGATTGGGACCCACACCCAGTTCCACACCTTGGCTCAGGCGATTAGAGGATCATCAGGGGGTCCTTTTGTCCCTCTGTGGGGGGAAACTCCCACTAGGTTTATATCTGGGACTCTCCACCATTTGACCTTAGAACTGAAGAAGCTTCTCGGATGAGAGGTGAAACGTCTTCAAGTAACTTAAAGAAGTCCAGACGCTTTTCTTTGCAAGCTCCTTTGGCCACTTAATAAATAAACCTTACCTTAACTTACCCTTACGAGGATGCCTTACGGGCATGTCCCACCAGGGCAGACCCAGGACACGCTAGAGAGATTATATCTCTCAGCTGGCCTGGGAACGCCTTGGTGTTCCCCCGGACAAGCTGGAGGAGGTGGCTGGGGAGAGGGAGGTCTGGGCTTCTCTGCTTAGGCTGTTGCCCCCGCGACTTGGCACCGGATAAGCGAAAGAAGATGGATGGATGCTACTTAACACCAGTTAGCGTGTATATGTGTCTCTGTACAAGTCTAAAAATGACTGAATTCTGTTGCTGTTGGGATAAACAAATGTTTTCTGCTCATATTTGGACTCTGTCTGACTTCTTGTGGCAAAGAATTGGTAAATGCAGTGGGAAGAGTTCCTGCGGCAAAATCAGCCTGCGCTGAAAGTTTGACCATTGCACCGAATGTAAATTTGAATTTCTAGCCTACAGTTATTCAGTCTCTACTCACTTAACGCTCGATAGGGGAAAAATGTTTTCCTTCAAGGATCAAAACAGACCAAGAACTATTGCAAAAGTCAAAATAGCAGAGAATCAGACTTGACCCTTGCTATTTTTGTAGTTTTGCTGGAGTGTGTTTGTCTTATTTATTAGTGTATCTTAATTATACACGTAAACTGTCTGTTGATATTTTTATTGCAAAACTGTAGTTCCTGAGAGAAAAAAAATCATATTATCCCAAAATATTGAATTTCTTGAATCCACATCGAAGAATTTTACTTCTTTAGCTACTAAAAAACATTAGTGTTTACTGGAATTTCACACAAGGCGGGGCATTATCGCTCAGACAATAAAGGCTGACAGAACAATAGAAATTGATTTCAGATGGTTATTTGAGAGCGCCTCTTGAAAAAGCACAAGTGAGTCAAATGCACCGTGGGTTGTATGCTGCCATCAGTTTGATACCTAGTCGGTCTATCACCTTCCAGGGTTGCCACTGAGACTTTCATCCCTTCCACGCTTAGTGATTCATTCATGCATGTGCTGCCAAAAGACCTTAGGGGCCCACTTGATGCCAGTCCTGTGAACTAGCAACACTCACATCCACTGTCAAGAAAACACCTGGAATACACAGAGGACACAGGAGCCGTGAAAACTTTACTTGTACTGTGTTTTAACCCTCTGTGATGCTCTTTCAGTGTTTCTGTCTGAGTTGAGAAAAACCCAGACAAGAGTGTAAAGTAATGCTGCTGCTGTGCTTTGAGCTACATGCTAAGGTCAGTATGCTCCCATGCTCAGTTCAGTGCATAATGATATTGTTAAAATGCTTACCTAAGTGTTGGTACGAAGCAGCGCTAACACTCCAAATGCCGGCTCTTAACTTGTTTCCCGAACCTCTCAAGTGTCCTATTTAAGAGAAGGAAAAGAACAAATTCTGCTTGCTGCTTGTCACAATTTATTTAAAAGCTCGTTTCTGTCCCTCATGGCTCAGTCAGCTCTCTTACACGAATCAAATAAAGCAAACAGATATCCATAAAAGAATCTCTTTAACTCCAAACCCTGCATGAAAATTCTTTTTACACTTTCTTCAATATCAAAACAAGATATAGTTGACGGCACATCTGAGAGCATCACCGACACGAAAGCTGACAGCTCATTCAGCTCGTTTAAGGGTGTCAACAAATACAGATAATATGGGGCTTAGATTTCAGGTCGCAAAAGTAACAAGAAAGTGACTTTATGTAAACAAAGTTCCAAGAAAATGTCAATTTGATTTAAGAATGAGGGAAAAAATCCATTAACATTAAATTGTCCCATAAATAAGGCTCTAAAATTGTTGCAGTTGAGGTCACCACAGCAGTCGCACGCTCAGCATCTCCTTAAAACGAGTTCCTTTAGAGGTGGTTGTGATACACTCTATGTCCAAAAGTATTACCTCGTCTGTCATCGCACGCATATGAACTTGACGTGCATCCCATTCTCAATCCATAGGGTTTAATATGATGTCAGCCCACTCTTTGCAGCTATAATAGTTTCGACTTGTCTGGGAAGGCTTTCCACAAGGTTCAGGAGTCTATGGGGATTTTCTTACAGATGCGCATTTGTTAGGTCAGATACTGAGAAGGCTTGGCGCTCAATCTCTGCTCTAATTCATCCCAAAGGGTTGAGGTCAGGACTCTGTGCAGGCCAGTCAAGTTCCTCTACACCAAACTCACTCATCCGTGTCTTTATAGACCTTGCTTTGTGCACTGATGCTCTCTCAGAGGCCATCCCAAAACTGTTCCCACAAAGTTTTGAGCATGAAATTGTCTAAAATGTCTTAATATGCTGAAGCTTTAAGAGTTCTTTTCACTGGAACTAAGGAGCCAAGCTCAACTCCTGAAAAACAGCCCAACACCATAATCCCCCCTTCCACCAAACTCCACTTGGCACGATGCACTCAGACAAGTACGGTTCTTCTGGCAACTGCCAAACCCAGACTCATCTATCGGATTGTCAGACAGAGCAGCATGAT
This sequence comes from Neolamprologus brichardi, assembly GCF_056152115.1. NCBI lineage: Eukaryota > Metazoa > Chordata > Actinopteri > Cichliformes > Cichlidae > Neolamprologus > Neolamprologus brichardi. The sequence goes on from NC_142104.1 coordinate 29,887,185, forward strand.
TCATCACTCACGGTGCCACGCTAGAATTCACTGAGCTCCCGAGAGCAACCCATTCTTTCATAAATGCAGAAGCAGTCTGCATGCCTAGGTGCTCGATTTTTATGCCTCTATGGCCACAGCAGCGATCGCAACACCAGAATTCAGTGATTTGAGTGGGTGAGTGGATACTTTTCGCGATATAGTGTATGTCAGCTTTTTAAAAGGGTGGGCAGGGAAGCTGACTGCCTGCAACCTTTAAGCCAGCCTGCCAGCTAGAATAGCTCGACCAGTCTCAATCTCCAATTGCTGCATAACGCTGATGTGTGTACGCATATTTGTCCCCAGAGATCAGCCGATAATCGTGGTGCCGTTTCATTGAGATAGTTTTATGACCTTCAGGATCATTGTACAGTTGTCTCTCAAAATGTTTCACTCCTCGGCGTTTCAGACACTCACTCCCATGTGTGAGAGACAGAGCCATGTCCTAGCAGAGTAGGTGATGGATGAGCTCGTAACTGTTTTAAGCACTCAAATGGACCCGCAGGAAGAAGATGTATCGCCCATCAAGCAGCTACGCCTGGCCTCTATAGAGAGGAGAGGATGGCAGGGACTGGTGAGGAATAAAATGGGGCTCCTCTAACAAATTTAAAAGTAGAAGAAAACTGTATATCTCTCCCAAGCTGTGCTACTGATAGCCCATCTCCTTCTTGTTCTGCCTCTCTCTGTACTCTTGACCTGTCAGTTCGAAACATAAAGGCTTCAATTGCTCCTATTTGGCTGACTCTTCTTTCCTTGACAGTCTCTGCTCATTTCTTTCTTTCCTTACTTTTCTCTCAAACACGCTGGTTTTCTCTCCTTTTTATTGTCCAATTCATTTAGTCTCCACATAAAGACTCCTATTATCCTCCTTTGTTGTCCTTCTGTACTGTACTGATAAATGATGAGTTCAATGACTCATTTGTCTTCACTCTCCACTTTGTGTCTCCACAGTTCTTTATCCTGCTCCTGCTCATCTTCTTCCTGGAAATTCTGTCTATCATGCTTTTCTTCATCTACCAGGATGAGGTAAGTTGCCGCTATTACTCTCATCATGTTATATTTTATGGGTTTTCCTCACCTGTGCAAGATATTAATGACTGTAGAAGAAACTCTGCAATACATTGCATGCCCTTCATATGTCAGAGAGATTGTCGACGTTTCAAAGTGGGGCTGGCGTCCAAAATGATGCAGCTCAGTAGCAAGGTTGTTTTGAAGTTTATACAAGCACTGCTGCGTATGTCAGCTGACATTTTGCATAAACAATGGCTCAATGGATCTGCCTCGGTTGGTTTTTAAACGCCACTCGGGCTGGTGCACACGCGCCTTTGGAGAGATGTCTGTGTCACAGTTTCCTTTCCTTGTTAATAAATCATATTTCATCTCTGCTCATCTATTTTGGAGGAATTTCGTTGTAAATAAACAAGTCAGACAAGAGTAAATAAGGTGATGAGCCATCCCTCTGCTAATATGAATTTGTAATCCCTTCATTTTTTTCAGCTGAGGTTTTATTAATGCATTGAATGGATATGTTAAATTCCTCACATATTAGTCTTAATTATGAGCTTGAGGGCTGGCTTTTGAAATAGGTATGAAATTTTAACAATCAGTAAAACAACTTGATTTATGCCTTGTTTAACGGTGAAGACACAGATGAAAGCACCGACACTCTCTGCTTTCTGTCCACAAACATCCATCAAACTGAGAATAACAGACGTCACGTTGACAGTGGGTTTTATTCAGACCTGATGAGATTAGTGAGATTACTCAGCGAATTACACTGCAGAGTAAGTCTGGGTCAATGCAATCAATGGATAAATATTTTAAAATATAGCGCTTTTATGTTGGTCATCACAACTAAAATTCCAATTAGAAATTGAAGAAAAATGAGTGGGCAAATTAAACTGCAGTGAACAATAAAAACAATTTGCTTTTGTATAATTTAATGGTTCCTCCTTTAAATGTTTTGTGTAACAAGCAACAAAGTATTTTTATTTCATTACTGGAGATAAAAATCTTGATTTCATTCGGCTTTTTTTTAAATCAATAAATTATCTGGTCATTACTCGTAGCAATAATTGAAAGCCACAGAGTTTGTCTTATGAGCAGTTCCTAAACAAAAGAAATAAAAGCATTTTTTCATTGTAATGTAAAATTAAGAAAAAGCCTCAAGCAAGCTGAAGTTGGACCATTTTCATGAGAAAATTATGCTCGTATTTTTCTTTCATGCCTTTGATTTCATCGATTGAAATCATTAATCATTTAATCATCAAGAGGTATTTAACAGAGAAACAAGCAAGTGAAGTGGACGCAAACTTGTAGCCTTGTAATTAATTACTGGAAATTTCACAACTGCTTCCATTACATTATTCATGTGCTGGGACAGAGACCGCTACCACCAAAGACTTAGGCCAAGGACAACCCTGGTAGTAATTTCTTTGTAGATTTTGGTAAACAACAACCTACTTTGATATTTCCTTGTGTTTTTATTCAGATGATGTTTCCACCCATAGACCTTGGACCTGCGTCTACTTTGTTCTGGCTTTTATCTCTTCGCTGCTATAATTCTGGCACGATCATCAAATTGCTTAATGTGTCATATTTCCATCACAGTTTGTCTCTGGTAATTCTCTGAATACTTGTGGACTTGCAGGTTCCTCTGGGCTTTCATCCAATCAGCGGTACTCTGTTTACCCTTTAATGAATGTTGTCTTGTGTCACGCCTCACCTTAGTATCTGTGTTCCCTAACGTTGAGTGTACCCCATTATTCAACCTCTAAATAATTCAGTTTTGTCTACCCAGGAGGCGATTAACGACAGAACAAAGTTTTAAAAAAATGTTAGGGATTCCGCAGAGTTTGGGCACTGTGGGAAATCATTCACAATAAAGAATGGGTGGCCATTAACAGGGTGAACTCTCTCGCTTTTTAAACAGCCGGACGCAGGACACCTAAAAGTATTATTGTACTTTTATATAGTAGAAACTGTACCCTAATGGAAAAATGATTACAAAAAAATTTGAATATTACAAAGACCCCCCCAGGAAACGACCGCATAAGTCATTTTTGTGTAAGCTGTTTTTATGATCTAGTTATTCTTTCATCCGTGTGATGTCACTTTAATGCTGGATGGAACTCAGCTCTGTGGAAATCTAGAAAATCGAGCTTTTAGGCATTTTATAAAAGGGCCTGTTTGAACACAAACCATTACTTTAACTCTTAAGCAAGCATAGATGGTCAAAACAAACCTGAAATGGCTCCAGGTGGAAGATCAGCTCCAGTTTCCAGATTGAAAAATGTCTTCTAACTTGGAAACAAACCTGTTAGTTAATACACAATTTGCTTCACTGCTGCTGTTGGTAAAAAAAACCTGCATAAAGCAAATGATAGATGTATGTATGGTGCTCAGAGCGTAATGCACTTTCCTACAGGGTAGCATGCTAACTGCTTTACTTATAACAAGCATTCGTCTCATTGTTGACTGAACATTAAATCATAAAAAACACTCTTGTTACGTGCTGTGTCTAGAAAGACCAAATACAGAATACAGATTAGGCACAGCTGATAAAATGAGCTGCTATTGGCCATCAAATGAAGAATCAAAGTCCAATAAGAAAAGGAAAAAAATAAAGTACAAGGACAACACACAGAGCACAAGCAGATGGTAATTAGATATGTACAGGTGCAAAGGAGTTGCAGACGGCTGCAGATGAAAGTCACAATCACAGTGGAGGGAAAGGAACAAAAATGGGAAGCAAAACCAAAATTTATCAAAAAAACATGATGTGACCAGAAGAAAAATAAGTAACAGAAACATGAAGACACTGAAATGTGAAGACAAACATTAATCACGACGACAGAGACAAGCGAGCAAGGAAATGGGAATAAGATAACACTAGAAACAACAACAAAGGATGGGGAATCCACGGGGAACATGACAGCTTTAAGCAGTTTCAAGATATTTGACATCCATCCATCCACTTATCCAATTAAGTGCTGCTGAGCCGTTGTCACAGTGCAAGAGGGTGATTACTCGTTTTAGTTAGCTGTACCTAAACAAGTAGTAGGTTTTTTAGTTGTAGGAGAACATAGTGTAAAAGTATGTAAAAGTCTGAAATGTCTTGTTATAAAATAGATTTTTTTTTCCACCCAAAAGAAACACTGTGGGGTGTTTATTATTTGGGGAGAATTTACTGTGTTATGATGTCAAACAGAAATGTTATTGAGTACAGACGTACAAACACCTCCTCCATCACTATAATAACATCCTGGAAGCTGCTGGGAGTACAAGACAATGTCATTCCTCCCGTATGCAAAGCCCTCCAGTTACCATAACTTAAACCGAGTGCAGCAGTAGGTGCATTTTGATGAACTCCATCCCCGTCTTCAGGGATGGTCACGCTTAGTGGTCTGCTTTATTACACCTGCTTTAGCACTGATAAAAAGCTCTGTGGTGTAGCTGCAAGTTACTTGCAACAGTCCACACATCTTGCATGCACCTGAAATGGTCATCGTTTGTTTCACTTTGTTGGCTCCTAAGGATGATGAAAAGGTCCTGTGAGGTTAACTTCAGTGGACCCAGCGTGGCTCAGGGAATAAAAATTAGTCTGACTCGGGGTGGGGTGGTGGTACTGAAAATTGATGTATGGTGCTTTATACTATCTCCATGTGGGTTTACTGCCTTGTCCTCTTGGCATTTTTATCACCTCGCGGGAAAATTACCCCATCGGACAAGCACCAACAAAGCAACAGAAACAGCAGATCACTTGCACTATTTTGTTTAGGGATCAGGAGACTGTCAGCACTATAAGAAGTACAATGTGATGCATACTGCTACCAATAATATCATACGTCACAGTAGCTCTATTATTAGTTGAGCCGCAGAGAAAATCTAATCTCATAACAACAAAGGTCTCTGCATTAAATTAAGTGTAAAGGCTAATGAGCCTCTCACACCTCTTAAGTGTAGTCAGTTAATTCAGTGCTTGTTAGCACAATAATATGCCAAGAAAATAAGCGCTTAGTGTAAATCACATAAATGACGTCTGGTGTGTGGACAGTGTATTGTTTCTCCAAAGTATCCTAAAGAAGGAAATGGTAAATGGTAAATGGCCTGCATTTGTATAGCGCTTTACTCAGTCCCTAAGGACCCCAAAGCGCTTTACACTACATTCAGTCATTCACCCATTCACACACACATTCACACACTGGCAATGGCAAGCTACATTGTAACCACAGCTGCCCTGGGGCGCACTGACAGAGGCGAGGCTGCCGGACACTGGCACCACCGGGCCCTCTGACCACCACCAGTAGGCAAACAAGGTTAGTATCTTGCCCAAGGATATTTGGCATGCAGCCAGGAGGCAGCCTGCGATCGAACCACTGTTTAGTTCTGTTTAGTGGCTGAAATATCAGGAGAAAGCCAGTTCAACCAATAACATTTATGCATGGAGAGCTGAAGGGGAAGTGGAAATTCCAGGATCAGTTTGGCAAGTTGAAAGAATTTCATTTCAAACCTTTTAGCATTTATAGCAGCAGCTTCAAGACCCCAAAATCTGTCTTTCTCTATTTGTCATTCACAAGCCTAGTATCAAAAAATCAACAAAACAAGGGGCTTTTATCAAACACAATTTCCAATACGTCTCAGTGGTCAGTTCAGCACACATAATTAAACCATACCTGCAAGCTGCTGATCAGGAAGAACCTTCAAGTTGGAGGCATCGAGAATAATGTGAGGTGTTTGTAAGCAACAGTTTGTAGACTTTAATCGCCAGACATGTGAAACGGGTGTTAAAAGGTCTCAATCAAAGTGCAAGTAATAGAGTAAATACTTGGAAACCAACCACTGGAAAGTGGTAACACTGAAAAGGTCAATACAAGTGATTCAAATTATTGGCCGTTCCTCCTCCGGGTTCTTGATAAGTTACCCCCGGGGTGTATATAAAGCTGTTGCACAACTATATTGATAGGACCTCTCGTCCTAACCAATCAATAATGAAAAAGCTGTTTGTGTACACTGATTTAGAAAGCTTATTACATTAGCTTCCTGTACACTGCACAGTAGATTGTACAGTTGTATTGGTTTTACAGCCGTCCACTGCAGAATGAAACCACCAGATATCAATATTTGGTTGTGAGTGCTGAGACACACACAGACTCCTTTACTGTGTGAGCGGCTGAAATGAAATCAATCAAATAGACATATCTATGAAGTAAGAATGCTCTTTGATTTAAGATTCAAATCCAATATCTGCTTGACACCAACACTGATACCCAGCAGACTTGTGCATCTGCTGGGATTTTTGAGTTCAAACACAGTCTGCAACAAAAGCCCTGTAGCAAAAAGGTTTCATTTTGACATATATGAGTTAAAATGAAAAGAAGAACTCTGCTCTCAGATACTCTTAAACTGCTCTCTGTCACCAGCCTGTGATGTTCTTTTTTTAGGAACACTTATCATATTCACTTTTTAGCTGGAATGATTTCACCTCGCTGTGCTTTTCTGCTGAGAAAATGCGACAATAGTGACATTAGGAGTTTAGATTCAAATTGAGGGGTTGAGAGAAAGAAAAATTAACATAATGGTGAGAACTTTAAGTCAAGAGTATATCTCTTAAGACCATTAAAGGAAACTTGTCTTGTGAAGCCATACTCTTAGAGGGATTAACAATGAAAGTTCAGAGAAAAAGAAAACAACAATGACAACAACAAACTTCACAGCTCTCAGTAAGGTGAGGAATAAACAAGCAGTTTATAATCATATGATATAATACACAGCTCTACAAGTGCTACTATTGTTTATTCAGTAATGTTCTATTAAAATCCTCTGAACTTAAATAACTAAAGCCTTTATGTCAGGGGTGTCAAACTCAAATACACATTGGGCCAAAATTCAAAACTGGAACAAAGTTGCGGGCTAACGTTAATATTTATTGAAATATATTTATTCCTCCGGATATAAGAATGAATCTTTTCTTATGGACTCAAACACGTTTTGCTGAAAAACTGAATATGGAACAAGCAAAGCTTAATACTAAACAATATATATTAGCTGTATAATACCAGTAGCTGTATAATACCATACCAGTAGCTGTATAATACCATACCAGTAGCTGTATAATACCATTTGGCCTGCGGGCCAAATTTGGCACCTATGCTTTATGTTATCACTAAAAATATAAATGATGCAAATCTGATCTGCATTTAGATGATTGCATAATTCAGCAATGAAAGAGTTGCACTACTAAAAATTTGCTTTTTAAGTTGTTTACGGTATAAACAGATTGGTTTTTTTAGACTTCATTAATATGAACTGTTTTCCTCATTCATAATTCTCCATTTAGTTGTTTTTCTGTTATCTGTGGGAAAAAAAATTGAATTCAAGCAAAGTTCTTGTGTAATTATGCCCGATTACAAAACTACAACACCAGTGGAAAATTATATCTGCTGTCAGAATCACAAAGCTTTCATTCATTGTCATTTACTTGAATGTTTGGTGACTGCATGAAGCTTCTTCTTAGGAGTTTTGTTCAGCCTTCTCGTAAAATCAAAAAAGCCGATAAGCGGCATAAAAAGCAAGCGATTTGGCCTTTGTTCTGCTGTGGCTTCATCATAACGTGAGCATCATTCTAGAGTGCAGCTCATCCTGTCAGGATCATTTGTGTCCTCAGCTCTACACGTTGGTACTTATGAGGTAAGAGCAAGATGAGATATTTCCTCAGTAGGTGTCTGTCATGGGTAGCAGTAATTACATATTCGCTTGTGCACTTTGGGACCCGTCAAGGTGAGGTAATGCAATCGTAAAAAGGAAGTCACAAAGAGCTATGGCCAGGCTTACCCACTACACCAAAAGGGTATTGGCCATTAAAATATAACGTTAAAATATAATAGTGTCCCTGTTTCTTGTTGTACTGTAACACCGAAAAGCTTAATATGAAATACTGGCCACATGTTTTTGAGACTGTTAATCTCAGACAAACAATTAGTGCAAACAATTAGTTAATGGTTTGGAAACAAGCAGCTAAATCATGAGCCACTGATGTAGAAAAAAAGAAGTCTTGATGTACAAAACATGTAATATTAAATATCCTTTATAAATAAAGAACCTATTCATGCCTTTTCCTTATGCAAATGAACAGATCCAATCAGACCTAATAAAAAAATGAGGTACTATGAGATATAACTAAAAGCACTGGAATAGATTCAATCAGTGGATCTTGACTGACTGATTTCCAGTCAAACTTTGATGTCCGTTGTACATATTTCCATTTATAAATGTACATAACGACTTAGCTTACATTTAATTTTATTTTGACAGTAAAATAAACTGGCATATGAAAACAGTAATGAGATGGATTGTCTTAAACATTTTCCCTGGTTTAGTAATGATGGTAGAATTTTCCTATATATATCAAATAGCTTAAAAACCAGTGTTATTCCCATCGATCCCAGGACTAACTACCAAATGAAGTCATGCCAAACTTAAATCCTGAAGTTAATCAGACAACAGATGACAGAGGAAGTCAGATATTCTCAAAGCTTTCATGAATGAGTGTCAATTTAGGGAACCAGGCCTGCAGAGGAATAGTGCACACATCAAAAAATACAAAAAATACAAAATCTGGAAACCAATAATTTATTTATTAACCATTAAGCTGCCAGAAAAATTCCCTGACAGTGTGTGAATGGGGTGCAGTTTGTCACAGTAGCCCAGCAAAGTAGTAAACGTAGACATTGGCAACTGCCCTAATTTCATATCAGGCCTGTGATGGACTAAATAGGCAGTTACTGTCAGTCTGTAATGTGTTAAGTTTGCTTTTTTTTTACGCTTCAAAATCTAAGTTGTACTTTTGGTTTATGCTTTTATGTTTCAGTTCATAGGATGGTTTAGTCTTTTGGCCTTTTTCAGTTGATTGAACTATTTTCGAGGAACAAGTCAGGCTCCACTTAAAAGTACAAAATGTTTTTTTCTTATCACTGTAAATGCCAGAGAGAGTTTGTCATGGAAATTCCTTTGTTTTTGGTTTTTGTTAAGAATGCAAAGCTGTGACACCATGAGTGTAGTGGGTTGCTGGGTTGAGCTTCATGTTAGCACAGATACAGATACAGTCGCAATGCCATGTTATTCATACATATCCAAAGCAAAGGAATTATAATGCTACCCAGTCCTACCTTTCTCTTATTAAAAAATAAAGAGGGGGTGTTTTTGTGCTTACTGAAGTTAATCGAATGTTATTGGAGAGGTTTATAACAACTCAGATAAAATATGCGACTTAAAAAATACTTCTTTTAATGAATGAATGCATAGGTGAACAAATCAGCATCACAATGTGTCATTAAGAGGGAGGCCTACGGTTAAGGGTTGTTTTACAAGCCTCTAAAGACTACAGAGAACAGATGGTCCATACAAATTTGCTGAACACATTTCCTATGTACGCATAGCTGCAATATATTGTGTTGTAAATCATTCATGTGCTAAATAGATGGGTTAAAGCAAAGCATTATTAAATAATCCTAAGTGAACTTTCATGCCTCTGTGAACAATGAAGTGAAAAACCTTTCATCTTGTTGGTTCGGTTTGAAATTAATATCTAGTTTTTCCAGCGAGAGAACGGATCGTGGTAAATTCTGCTGACACGCATCATTTCTCATGAGATCCAGCACCTGTTTCTGCTGTCAGGCGCTCTCACATCAGTGTCTCGTCTTCTTGGCCATGTTCCAGTTTTGTTCGCCTTAACGTGAAAAATTGGGAAATAACTTGATACGGGGAGGGAGAGAGAAAATGTATCCGCTTGTAAACAATCTACTTCATATACAGCTAAAGAGCAACCATTCATGCAGTGAAGGAAACTACGGTACATGAAACCCACTGAAACCCTGTTTAAAGTGTGATAGCTCCACTTTTTCCACATCATTACTGTTCTGGCGTCAGCCATCAAAACATTTTAGCTTGTCAAGATATCAAAATGCCACACCGCTGTCAGAATACATTTCAAGCGTGAGAAATTTCCATTTCATGCCGACTGCAGTAATGCAATTAAGTAAACACCCCTGGCTAATCAAGTTACTAAAATACACCCACGTCAGGGCGATGTTTATATGAGAGACAAATTGAGATGATCGGCAAACCGACAAGACATTTGTTTGTGGAGTGCAGGAATAAGTGCAGCGGGGGAATATGCAGTTTGATTACCGCAGATGATGTTGAGGAATCGCAAACATGGTTATTATAGGCAATTTGAATTGCAATCAGGCAAAAGGCAAAAATATACTTAAATCTCATCAACTTGTAATTGAAACCCGATATGATGAAGAATGTTGCATTTATATCACGGTGCTTTATAATTGAGGATTCTAATAAGGACAAAATTAACATAATGAAGAGTTTTATTCCTAAAAACAAGCAAAAAAGATGAAGTGTTTTTTCATTTGTAAATAGGGTCTCCATGTATTACATTCATAAACCACTACCAACATTATCAACATCCACAAGTAAAGTATGGCAGGATGGGGATTTTCACAAAAGGTCTAGGGTTAAGTCTAGGGGCTCTGCACTATAGCAATACCTTTTTTAGAGCGCCTGTCTGTATTGGTGACCTTGAACCCTTTCTCTGGCACCTGCCTAGAGTGTGTTTACTTGTGTTTGGAGGCAGATGAAAGTCAGAAAGCTGAGCCATAGGAAAAAGATTAGGAAGTATCCTATCTGAATGAGAGGATGAACAGAATATTTGTCTGAACTATGTTCAAATGCTCCCAGTGGAAGGATAGTCTCAGAATATGAG